>NC_090444.1:1481037633-1481340664 GCF_031143425.1 Pleurodeles waltl
CATATGCTGCTCACGTGCACTCACCACCCCCACTACCATTCACACATCCCCTGTGTCCTCTCCCAGTCTGTTTGTGAGCCCTCCTCCCATACTACACGGATGCAGTCACACACTCACCCAACAGCCATCCACCTCACGACAGCCTCCAGCCCATGCACCTTCACCCAAAATCAGCAAACGAACACCTCCTACAACCACTACCTCTTCCTCCACTCCCAAACCCCCTCCATCTACCTGTCCAAGTGTGTCTAAAAACCTTTCCTGTCAAACCTTGACCTCTTCCCTTCACCTCCCTCACCCCTTCCGTTCCCCTAGGGCCCGGCTTTCAAGGTCCCAACCCAGCACCTCAGCCACCACATCACCGGGAACAGTGGTGCCAGCAGACACCGGCTTCTGGAGTGCGCCAAGCAGCAGGACAGCCAGTGTCCCGAGTAGGAAGGCCAAGGACATTCCCCCACCTCCAAAACAAAAGAAGTTGCCCACAGCCCGGAGGGAAAAGGCCAAAACACCTGCCACCAAGGGCTCAGCCAGGACAACAGTTGAGAGTGGCAAGACAGCTGCGCCACCATCCAAGGTGGGGAAGGGCCAGAGAAAGAAAGGGAAGATGCTGCCAACCTGCACGGCAGACAAGACCGCCACCAGCACTGCCACATGCACCGCCGCCAGAAGCAAGCTCAGTGAGGCCGCCACTAGCACCGCCGCTCAGGACACAGCCGCCAGAAGCACGCTCAGTGAGCCCCCCACCAGCACCACCGCTCAGGACACCGCCGCCAGCAGCACGCTCAGTGAGCCCCCCCACCAGCACTGCCACTCAGGACACCGCCGCCAGCAGCATGCTCAGTGAGCCCCCCACCAGCAGCACTGCTGCTACTGAGCCCACCGCCAGCGGCCACTTCCTGTGCCAGTAGCACCACCGCAGACATGGCTGCCATCCCCAGTGGTCAATCGTACGAGGCTGGTGGTCAGTTCCAGGGGCCTGGACAGCTTCCATGTTGCCCCACCGTCAGTGGAGTGTCAGATTCACTAACTCTGTCCTTGGCAGGATGAAGCACTCTGGGCACAAAGTCCCCTCCAGAACCAGTGGAGAAAGGCATCCACTACCTCTGTCCTTAGCAGGATGAAGCACTCTAGGCACAAAGCCCCCTCAGGAACCAGTGGAGTATCACATCCACTACCTCTGTTCTTGGCAGGATGAAGCACTCTGGGCACAAAGCCCCCTCCATAACCAGTGGAGAAAGGTATCCACTACCTCTGTCCTTGGCAGGATGAAGCACTCTGGGCACAAAGCCCCCTCCAGAACCAGTGGAGTATCACATCCACTATCTCTGTCCTTGGCAGGATGAAGCACTCTGGGCACAAAGCCCCATCCAGAACCAGTGGAGACTGTTATCCACTTGAGAGACTGTGTCTTTGCACTCCCCAGGATAAAGCAGTGGGCAAACCACCAACTGGAGAGACCTGTGAGACTGTGGTTTTGCACTCCCCAGGATAAAGCAGTGGGCAAACCACCCACTGGAGAGACTTGAGAGACTGTGGCTTTGCACTCCCCAGGATAAAGCAGTGGGCAAACCACCCACTGGAGAGACTTGTGAGACTGTGGCTTTGCACTCCCCAGGATAAAGCAGTGGGCAAACCACCCACTGGAGAGACTTGTGAGACTGTGGCTTTGCACTCCCCAGGATACCTCAATGGGCATGGAGACCCCTCGTGGAGCTGGCGTCGTGCACTCATCCGGCTGAAGTGCCCCCCCTTCCCTTCCCCCTGAGGTGCCTGTTTTATTTCGTTCTGATGCCCCTGCAGTGTTCTCTCCGTTTGGATCGGGTATTGAGTGTGGGCCTCGCCCATGTATTTTGGGCCCAGTGGTCCACGGACTATGTAGGTGCAGTACATGGACTTGAATTCTTGGTTTACATGTTAATAGTGTATATATATTTTTGAGTAATGGATTTTTCCTGGTTACAATTGTTCAACTAATTTCCTTTTGTCCTTGCGTTCTTCCAGGGGGGACTGGGGAGAAATGTAATGTTTCAGCATGTTTTGGTGTGTGTGTGTTGTTGTGTGTGAGGGTGGAGGTGTTGCATGTTGTGTGTTGCGTGTGTGTGTCACTCTCTTTTCCCTCCCCCTCCCCTGTGTCGTAGGTGCAGTACTCACCGTGGTCGTCGCCGCAGTCGGTTGTGATCCTGGTAGAGGAGCAGGAAGACTATCGCAGGGAGAATTTGGAATTCCGGCTCCATGGTGTCCTGGTTCCTCGTGGGGTGTGTAGAGGTCAGAGTTTTCCCTTCCAAGTCCTGTTTCCCCGTGTTTTGGTTCACGTTGAATCAGCCCCGGAAAAGGTGGCGGATTGGCCTCTCATAATAGTGTGGGCGGTACATTGTCTTCTGCCTGTCTGTTGGCGGTGACCGCCATGCTGTTTGTTTGTACCGCTGTGGCGGTTGGAGTGTTAAAGTGGCTGTTTGTTGGCGGTTTCCGCCGCGGTTATAATTGCATTTTTTTTACTGCTGGCCTGTTGGCAGTCTTACCGCCACTTTAACACCGACTGCCAGGGTTGTAATGAGGGCCATTATCCTCTAAATATTTTTGGTAGGGAAAGGCAGTTTTCTAGAGATACCTTTTCCTTACTATATATTAGAAAATTGAAGGTGCCAGTAAACCAGGCTTTTAATAATACTTATTTTATTGTATTCTATTGCAATAGTATTTATATAGCGCTTACTACCCCTGATGAGGTGTCAAAGAGCTTTTTGGCGAGTAGCACGCTACTCCGGAACACAAAAGGAATTAGTGGTGGATTAGTATAGGGAAATATGAGTTAAGTTTTAGTATTATTAAGAGTTAATTTGAGCCACGGATATGTGAGTTTATTAGTTGGATTTACAGGAGTAATGGAGGGGTGGAGGAGGGAAGAATTCAGAAGTGTTAATTTGGAGTTTATGATAATAGGAATTGGGATCAGGATAAGTAAAGGGGGGATGGAGGAGGGACACGTCTGTGTAAAGGGTTGGAGAGATCAGAGTAGCAGGGTGAGATAAATGAGGGAGAATTTAATAGGGTTGTTTGGGTGATCATGGTAATAAAGTGAGGTTTTGGGTGAGTTAGATGTGGAAGAGGAGGGAAAAGCTTAGGCAGGGATATTTAGGAGATGAAAGTAGTAGAATGGATTTAGGATGAGTCAGAGTGGGAATAGTGGATAGATTGATAGAGACATAATATATGGTGATGGGTAGACAAAGTGGGATATAAAATGAGAGAAGAGACTCATAAGAATCTAATATAACAATTTATCTAGGAGTTATGCAATGACCTATGAACATGTTAAGCATAGAATAAAATACACGCATATATATATATACACACACACATACACATACATACACACATGAATACACACACATATGCACACATATATGTACATAGATATACATATTTTAACCATGAGTAAATATACATTAGTTAAACAGGTTTAAGTATGTCTGTAGTTTACTGTTATGGCATAGTAGTGATACATATTTCCTAAAGAACTATATAAAACTAGAATATACACATAAACAGATAAAAACTAATTATCAACATAGGCATATGCAGTCCATAGCTGTTTGAATATAGTGGTTATGAAGGTAAGAGCCAACTCTTGAGTAGTTTTCTGAAGACAAGATAGTTATATGTGGTTCTTATAGTTGGGGGTAATGAATTCCATAGTTTGGCTGCTTGAACTGAGAAGGATGTACCACCTATAGTCTTTTTCTTGAATGGTGGTGTTCTAAGGGGGGGTGCACCCTAATGTTTCTCTGTGCAACAGCCATCTTTCCTAAATAGAAAAAAACTTTTTGATGGAAGTCAGTGTAGGAACATGATTAATATTTACTTTCCACTTGTTCTACTTTTAAATACCATGCGCCCGCCTTATAGGTGATAAGGCCTACTTAGGTGTGGCATGTTGTAATATTCAAATTAAAGTGTTGCAGAGGTTCTCACTATCCTAATGAAGCTACTGGATTTGGGCGGCAGAATCACATAGATCGTGGGGTACTAAGTACAATTCAACACCATGTTACACCTATTAGCCTAATCCGGGGGGTTTCGGCTAGCTACAAGTGCCTTATCTCTACCCAAGAGCAGGGATGATTGAGCCAACCGGGTGCAGAAAGACTCCTCAGGGGAATTGTGGTCGCTCAGATCCCATCCCTTTCTCTCATTGCATTAGTCTCATACAGGCAAAGACAAACAGAGACAGAATATAGTTCAATAAGGATTCATTGAAGTAACTGCATCTTAGATAAAATGGCATGTATTGCAATAACTAGGATGATAAAATACAATAAAAGCAATATTGTGGCAAGAAGAATGAAACACAAAAGCAGTCTCACCATATTGCCACTAGAAGTGATATATAGTTCTCCTACCTAAGCTATATTAGAGTACAGCATATTAAGCCCTAATCTGCCCTTCAGGTTTCCCCCCTGGGTAGACAACCCTCATACCTGAGTAAGGAAGCCTGTACTCTAGAGAGACACCGTCCCCATGTAGGCTAGAGGTACAGCAGTGTAAGCAAGCAGCTGTAGCGAAGGCAATCAGCATGCAGACGTGAGCATCTTGCTGGAATATCCCTCTAACGTGTATGGGAGAAAGGAGTGTTTTCATAATAAAACAGTTGACATTCTAGGAAAAGGTCCCCACGTAGGAATATGTGTCTTTCTGTGAACGTTGGAGACAGAGTGTACCACTTTTGCCAGCAACCCTATCTTACTGCCGCCTTGAGAAGACCACCATTGTGGCGGCTGCCAAAATACTGCCAGTATAGGAGGTATCCGACTTCTGCATTATGAGCCACATACTGAAGACTGCCCAAAAACAGCCACAAATCCTAGACCGCCAGGCCGACTGAGGGTGATCACACCACCAGCCCCACCACACTGACAAAATTCTGCCCTCCATATTACAAACCACAAATCAGCACAACGGTCATTGCACAGTGGAAAACCGTTGGTGTTGAGAACCGCCATGGTCAAAATCACACCTCAGCCTGAATACCACACCACATTTGACACTACGAATACCCCACACCTGAGAAACATACCCACATGAGACACGCCCACACACAGCACTATAAAACACATCCCCACACAACCCACAATTCTTTGCAACTACAACCACAGACAGACACAGCGAGGACCCACAAACCGATTAGCACTGATACATCATAGCCACATATACTTCTCACTCAGCACACACCAAACAACTGCATCATAAACAACATAAACACATCAAAACTGCACACAAACACCACAACACACCAGCACACAAACCTAAGCATCCCACACACCCCATCAAGCACCAAACACTCTACCCTTGCTCACAATACCCCCCAAGCCATATCACTACTCTATGGCCCTCACTACAACCCTGGCGGACGGTGTTAAAGTGGCGTTAATACCACCAACAGGCCGGTGGTAAAAAAAAATCGGATCACGACCACAGCGGAAACCGCCAACACAGACAGCCACTTTAACACAGCAACCGCCACTGCGGTAGCAACAAACACCGCAGCAGTAACCGCCAAGAGACAGGCGGAAGACAATGTACCGCCCACCCTATCACAACCCACCAATCCGCCAGCTTTTCTGGGGCAGTACCAACAACATCAAAAGCTCAGGGGAAACAGGACTCGGAAGGGAAACCACTCACCTCTCGACACTCAACGAAGAACCAGGATGCCATGGAACCTGAGCTGCAGGTCCTACCGATGCTGGTGTATCTGCTAATACATCAGGAACACTAAAGACGGTGGCGACGACCACAGTGAGTACTGCACGTAGCACACAGGGTAGGGGGGGAGGAAAAAGAGAGTGACACACACACGCAACACGCAACACCACCACCCCCACCCTCATCCACAACACCATACACACAAACACATGCAACAACAGTACATTTACACCCCGTAACCCCCTGGAAGAACGCAGGGACAAAAGGAATTGAGTGCAAATAGTGATATTTTGAAATATGCAGATAAAGTAAACGATTGGAAAAAACGGCATATACAAATATTTACAATATGTACAGAAGGTCGTACACTGTATTTTGCAAATGTCCATGGCCCAGTGGGCAAACAAATCATGTGCGAAGCCCACACTTGACTCCTGCCTCAAAACGGAGAGAACACTGCAGGGGTATCAGGTCGAAAACACACAGGCACCTCAGGAGAAGGGGAGGGGGGCACCTCAGCTGGAAGATGGTAATACGCCACTGCTCCTGGAGGGGGCAACATGCCCACAGCGATGTCCTGGGGAGTGCAAAGCCACAGTCTCTCAAGTGGGTGGGTTGCCCACTGCTTGGTCCTGGGGAGTGCAAAGTCACAGTCTCTCAAGAGAGTGGGCTGCCCACTGCTTGGTCCTGGGGAGTGCCAAGCCACAGTCTCTCAAGTGGGTGGTTTGCCCACTGCTTGGTCCTGGGGAGTGCAAAGCCACAATCTCTCAAGTGGGTGGGTTGGCCACTGCTTGGTCCTTGGGAGTGCAAGGTCACAGACTCTCTAGTCGGTGGCCTCTTCCACTGGTTCTGGAGTGGGCCTTGTGCCCAGTGTGCTTCATCCTGCCACGAAATGTGATAGTGAATGCATTTCTCTACTGGTTCTGGAGGGGGCCTTGTGCCCAGTCTGTTTCATCCTGCCAAGGAAAGTGATAGTGGGTGTATTTCTCCACTGGTTCTGGAGTGGGAATTGAGCCCAGTCTGCTTCATCCTGCCAAGGAAAATGATAATGGATACATTTCTCCACTGGTTCTGGAGGGGGCCTTGTGCCTATTCTGCTTCACCCTGCCAAGGAAAGTGATAGTGGATGCATTTCTCCACTGGTTCTGGAGGGGGCCTTGTGCCCAGTCTATTTCATCCTGCCAAGGAAAGTGATAGCAGATGCATTTCTCCACTGGTTCTGGAGGGGGCCCTGGGCCCAGTGATGCTGCACCTGGGGTGTTACAGTTCCCATTCCCTCACCTGGGTGTCTGAGGCACGAGATGTGCAGGGAACAGGTAGCATGATATTCCATGGAGGCAGAGCCAGACTCCATCCTGCGGTGACTAAGGCTACAAACTGCTGGTAGTGCCAGTTCTGGTGGGGGTGCTTCAAGTGGTAGGGTCCAGGCCATCTCCTGCAGCCCCGGACGGCTGCCTACTGGGGATGCTGCTGCTGACAGTTGTAGTGCCATAGGATGGGCACGTGGCAGTGCAGATGGCGGTGCAGGTGGCAGTGCTTGCAGCGCTGTCTGCGGCGGGGATGCTGCCGGTGCTGGCTGTGGTGCAGGTGCTGGTAGTGGTGGAGGGAGACACCAGGCCGTCTCCTGCAGCCTTGGACGTCTGCCCACTGCGGATCATGCTGCTGACAGTTGTTGTGGCAGCAGCGTAGCAGGGGTGGTGCAGGGGGCAGCGCAGTGGCGGTGCAGGTGGCGGTGCAGGTGGCGGGGCAGATGACGGTGCAGGTGGTGGTGCCTGTGGCAGTGCTCTCTGCGGTACAGGTTGCGGGGGTGTAGGCACTGATGGTGGGCGCCAGTCCCTCACCTGGAGCCTCCAAGGCCTGAAGTGCCTTGCATTAGGTTTTCTTCCCTTCCCCACCTTGGCAGATGCTGCTGAGACCTTGGCACTGGCAGCTTGAGTTTTGGAGGAGGCCTTGCTGGGTGGGTCGTGCTTCTTGGCCGTGCTGCATGCTGGCCGCTTCTTCACCTTGGCAGGTGGCGGAATGGGTTGGTCCTTTGCAGGGGTCGGTGTCACACTGGCTGCCCTAACAGGGGACCCCTTTGACCCTCTGGGACTTGCAAGTACCACAGTAGACGCCGACTTGGTGGCTGATGTGCTGGCCTGGGATCTTGACAACCTGGCCCGAGGGGAAGGACGGCGGGAGGCGAAGGGAAGATGTCAATGTTTACTAGGATGCGTTTTTTAAACACACTGGGACGGGAAGATGGAGAGTTTTTGGGAGTGGAGGAAGAGGGAGTGGTTGTAGGAGGTGTAAGTCTGCTGTGCTTGGGTGAAGGTGTATGGGCTAGATGCTGTTGTGAGGTGGATGGCTGTTGGGTGGGTGGGTGCTTGCATTTGTGTACTTTGGGAGAAGGGGTCACAGACACACTGGGAGAGGACACAGGGGATGTGTGCATAGTTGTGGAGGTGGTGACTGCCAGTGAGGAGTGTGTAGTGATGGGCGTGCTGGTGATGGAGTGGATGAAGATGTAGAACATGCAGGTGTGAGTGGAAATGCTACTGGGAGGGAGGTGGATGAGGAGGAGGAGTGGGACACAGTGGAGGCAGTGGATGTTGGTGTGTTTGCATGGGTATGGTGCTTGTGTGAGTGCCTGTGAGATGAAGTGTGGTGCTTAAGTTTGCCTGAGCCACTTTTGTGTGTTGATTTGGGTGCATGCTGGTATGAAGGTGTGCTTGAGAGGTGAGGTAGAGGGGATTGGGTCTGGGTAGTAGAAGTTGGAGGGGGGAGGCTGGACACAGGGACAATTGCTGCCATCAGTGCTGATGCCAGAGCCTGAAATGCTCTCTGTTGGGCCACCACGCCAGAGTGAATGCCCTCCAGGTATGCATTTGTTTGCTGCAAATGCCCAGCTAGACCCTGGATGGCATTCAGCATGGTTGACTGCCCAACAGAGAGGGATGTCAGGAGGTTAATAGCCTCCTCACTGAGGGCAGCAGGGCTGACTGGGGCAGGGCCTGAGGTGCCTGGCGTGAAGGAGATGCCCACCCTCCTGGGTAAGTGGGCACGGGAAACACGCTGGGGGGCTGCTGGGAGGGCGGTGCTGGTAGGGGGGGTGGCGGCTGTACCTGTTGTTGGGGTGGGCACAGAGGTGTCCGCTACCGCCAAGGAGCTTCCGGAGGAGGAGTCTCTGTCAGTGGTCTCCCCTCCTATCCCCGTCGTGGAGCTCCCCTCGCCCTCCATCCCATTGGTGCCTTCCCCCCCAGTGGATTCGGCCTCCAGGCCCATGTGGGATGCAGCTCCCTCTGTCGCCGTTGCCTCTGCTCCTCTGCCAGATGATGCTAATGCACATAAGGACAGGGTAACAAAACAAAAAGAGGGGGGAGAGACAGAGAATACAGTTGGTCAATGCCAGCAACACCACTACTGTTGGCGTACACAACAAACAGGGAGCTGCCTTATGTACTAGGCCATGCCCAACCAGTCACTAAGGTAGTCACCAGCCCATGGGGTACAATGCCTAATGCCAGCATCTGCACACCTGACACCCAGGTAGGAGTGCTTCTGAGCCTGCACACAAGTGACCTACACTGCCATGATCACCCTAGCGTAGGGACACCCACAGGCCACATCCCCCACCTAGCTAGCTCATAAAGCGTGCAAAGTCAGCTTTCTGAATCTGTACTCACCCCCTTGTGGCTGCTGTGATGCCCTCAAGCGCCCATCCAACTCCGGATAGGCCACCGCCAGCATGCAGAACATCAGGAGGGTCATGGTGCGACGGGCAGACCTTCCACGTTGGGAGGCCATCCCCAGCTGGGCCTCCGCCATTTTCTTGGTCCAGTGGTGAAGGTCCTCCCATCTCTTGTGGCAGTGGGTATTGCACCTGTGATAGACCCCCAGGGTCTGCACCTCCTTGGCGATGGCATGCCAAATACCCTTTTTCTGGTGGGCGCTGACCTGGAGGGAAAAGACAGCAGAAAAGGAAATTACTCACTGGTCCGGACCGGCATACTTATTGCCCACCAGTTCCCACCCATGCCCTGACGCACATACACTGACCACCTCTCTTGCAGCACTCAGGCCGCCCCCCAACATGTGGCTTACAATCCACACTACTCCAAACATGCATTTTCCACACATCATGCTCACAGTGTACTCACCTGTTTATCTGGAGGACCATAGAGTAATGTGTACCGGGGTAAGACCCCATCCACCAGTTTATCCAACTCCTCTGCAGTGATGGCAGGGGCCCTTTCCCCAGACACATGAGCCATTGTCACTTCCAGACTCATGTCACAGCAGCACTTGCAGTGTAGGTCCTCTCCTGTTGACGGTCAGGTAGCAAGTGATTGAAGAGATAGAAAATGGCGGTGACGTCTGCGGCGGTGCGTACCGTCACCGCTGGCGTACATCGCCATTGGCTCCTGGATTCCATAGGGCCCAATGATAACCAATGCGAATTTGCGCGGCGGTCATCAACTGCCTACCGCAACGGCACACAATGCCAGTGCACTTACCTCATTTCCACTTGTCCCTCCTAACGGGTCAGGCAGCCGCCATTTCAGGGGGGCACATGGCATGGAACCTAACTGCGTCACAGCAGATATTGGCACATCAATTGACTCTTGACTTCACATACTGCTTCTGTGACATAAATTCATCAACAGTAGTGCAATCTATGTGGAAATGTGACCCTCTGCTCACTGTTCTCCTCCATAAGCTACAACCGCTGCAGCAGATTATAAGATGGCGGCATCCTGCGGTGTACAGACCCCTGGTAGAACTGTCGACAATGGAGGACAGACACATTATTATCACATACAGACTTGATCGTGCCACAGTCAAAGAACTGTGTGCCCAATTGGAGCCAGACCTGATGTCAGCTATCTGCCAGCCCACAGGAATCCCCCCTTTAGTGCAGGTCCTGTCTGTGCTCCATTTCCTGGCAAGTGGTTCCTTTCAAACTACAGTGGCCATGGCATCAGGGATGTCTCAGCCAGTGTTCTCTAACGTGTTGTCCAGAGTGTTGTCTGCCCTGCTGAAACACATGCGCAGCTACATTGTGTTCCCCCAGGTGGATGAATTGGCCACAGTGAAAGCTGACTTTTATGCCCTGGGACATATCCCCAACATCATTGGTGCCATTGATGGTATACATGTGGCATTTGTCCCCCCCCCAGAGAAATGAACATGTTTACCGGATTTGAAAAAGCTATCACTCGATGAATATGCAGATGGTGTGTTTGGCGGACCAGTAAATCTCCCATGTGAATGCCAAATATCCTGGCTCTTTGCATGACACCTATATATTGAGGAATAGCAGCATCCCATATGTGATGGGCCAACTACAGAGGCACCGGTGTAGCTAATAGGTGAGCCCAAGGTCCCCACACAGTATAAGTAGGTGTCTGTGTATGGGGTTGTCCCTAAGGGTTAGTGTGTGTCTAACAGTTGTCCCTCGATATTTACAGGTGACTCTAGCTACCCCAACCTCTCATGGCTACTGACCCCAGTGAGGAATGTCAGAACAAGGGCAGAGGAACGTTACAATGAGGCACATGGGCGTACATGGAGGATTGTTGAGAGAACCTTTGGCCTCCTGAAGGCAAGCTTCAGGTGCCTCCATCTGACTGGTGGATCCCTGTAGTACTCACCCAAGAAGGTGTGCCAGATCATTGTGGCATGCTGTATGTTGCACAATCTGGCCTTGAGACATCAGTTGCCTTTTCTGCAGGAGGATGAGCCTGGAGATGGTCTTGTGGCAGCTGTGGACCCTGTGGACAGTGATGAAGAGGAGGCAGAGGAAGAAGATGTGGACAACAGAACAAACATAATACAGCAGTACTTCCAGTGTCACACAGGTAAGAGACCGTAACTCCACTTAACATTTCAGTAATCTTTTGGACATTGTACATGGCAGCCTCTTACCCTCTATCTATGGACTCTGACTGTTCCCTTTGGATGCTCTATTTTCAGATCTGTGTTCCCCATTATGGATCCTGCTATATGTACTACTGCCCACCAAAGGTCATCCTGTAGTATAGTTCACTGAACATATACATTGCAATGCTTTGATAATGTTGTACTAATACATTTGAGAATCATTACACTGACTCCAGTATGGTATTTGTTTCAAGGGTGTTTATTTTCATGCCAATAAGTATAGGGGTATGTGGAATGGGCTGGGGTGATGGTGAAGGAATGTCCAGTTAGAGACCAGTCTCTTGGTATCACAGGTGCATTGTCCAAGGGGGCATAGGAAGGGGAGTAATGACAGTTCAAGGTAGACAGGGTGACAGAGTGGGACAGAAGGATGACAATCAGGAGAGTCCTATTTCCTGCCAGGGGTCTTGGCAATGTTCTCTGTCTTCCGCCTGGATCGCAGTGACCATTTGTGGGGTGGTTCTCCTTCTGCAGGGGGTGGGTGCTGGTGGCCTGTTGGTCTTGTGGTGGGGCCTCCTGTCCACTTGCACCAGCGGAGGTGGTAGGCTGTTACCTGATTTGGCTAGTGTCAGGTGCCCTTTCTTGTGCCACTGCCTCCCTCATGGTCTTGCCCATGTCAGCCAGCACCACTGCAGTGGTGACCAGGATGGTGTAGATGTGTTTGAGGTCCTCCCTGATCCCCAGGTACTGTCCCTCCTGCAGCCGCTGGGTCTCCTATAACTTGGCAAGTACCTGGCCCGTGGTCTCCTGGGAATGGTGGAGAGTCAGTTCCCTAGGCCTGTCCTCCCCCTGCCTCACAGCAGTCCTCCCAGCTTCCCTGGTGTCCTGTGCCTCTGTCCCCTGAACTGTGTGCCCACTGCCACTGACCCCAGGTCCGTGATTGTCTTGGGTTTGTGGGGTTGCCTGGGGTCCTTGTAGTGGAGGACACACTGCTGATTGACGTGTCCTGGGGACACTGGCATGGGCCTGCTGGGTAGGTGCTGTGCTGGAGTTTCCTGAGGGGGGAGGCTCTGTGGTGGGCTGGGACTGTAGCAGGGGAAGCGACTGTCCAGAGGTCGCTGATGGGCCAGGTTGGTCATCCTGATCCAGGTGTGTAGAGCTGCTGTCATCCCTGTGGGCCTCTTCTGGAAGGGGCTGAATGTAGCTGGCATCACCTCTCTGGTGACGTTGGGTAGGGGGACCTGTTGGGATGCAAATGCATTGTTAATGTATCTGAAAAGCTGTGGCTCTACCCCGATGATATCCTCCACCATGACCCTTAGCTCCTCCTCAGAAAACCTGGGGTGTCTTTGAGCTGCCATGGATGTGGTGTGAGTGATATGTGTGAGGGGGTGTCAGGATGTGTGGGGTGATGTGTGGGGTGATGTGTTGTGGTGTATGCTGTGATGTGCGTGAATGGTGTGTGGGTGATGGTGTTCTGTGCCTCTGATTGAGTGGGTGCTCCTGGCTTGTCTCTCTCAGTTAACTATATTAGTTTGCGTTGTAAGGGGTTGTGGGTAATGTGGGTGTGTGTTTTATAGTGTTGTGGGTGTGTGGGTGTGGTGTGTGTATGTGTGTCAGGTGTGTGTATTTTGAATTGTCTAATGTGCTGTAGTTTTGTATGTCTGTGTGTATTTTGAGCGCAGTGGTGTATACGCCAATGGTTTACTGCATTTCAAAGACCGCTGCCTTGATTCGTGGGTCGTGATACTATGGGCGTATTCCTGTTGGCGTAACGGTGTGGGTTTGGCTATCACCAGTTTATCACAGACCTTTGGTCTGGTGGACTTGTGTGGATGTCTGTATTGTGGCGATATTCTATGTGTGGGTCATAATACCCATGGCAGATTACCGCTGCGGTCACGGTATGTTGGCGGCCATCAGCACGACGGTAGGCGTCATTTACCGTCATTGTTGAAATGAGGGCCTATGTCCCCTCAAGAGCACACACGATTCACATACGAAGAGTTGAGGGTCATGGTCGAAGAAATCATCAGGGTAGAGCCACAACTGTTCAGAGCACAAGTCCAACAAACATCCATAGCCAGGAAAATGTAGTTATGGTGGAGGATCGTCGACAGGGTAAACTCAGTGGGAAACTATCCACGCACAAGGGAGGGCATCAGGAAGAGGTGGACTGACCTAAGAGGCAAGGTGCGTTCCATGCCATCACAAAACCAGATTGGCATCAACAAGACTCCCAGTGGGCCTCCACCTCCTCCTCCAGAGTTCACATCGTGGGAGGAGAAGGTCTTGGACATCTTGCATCTGATGGGCCTGACTGAGCTAAACCGAGGACTGGACTCTGGTAAGTCCCTAACACTCCCCTGGCACCAATGACTCCTGTACAGCATGTGTCCCCACCACCTTATCACTCCCCAATTCTCCCCATCTCACACTTGCCTCCCACCAAATCACCTAATGCCCCTTCTCTGCATGCCAGACCACCCCACTGTCACTATCCCCACACAGTCCCTCCCTAGTGCATAGATAGCACTCACAATGGCAAGCACTACAACATGCATTACTCCCTACACATGAAAATCTGCTATTCCCACTTCGCAGTGGCACACCAGCACTTAAAACCATCACACTAGCTACACCAACTGGAAGCTTGGACTGCATACTACTACATCACAATGACAGCAATGCTATCCACTGTCCACAACTCTCAATGGAACATGGATCCAATGTCACAATCCTTTACTTGCAAACAATGTCTGGAGTGCCACATCTGTCATTGCCATCAATGGGAAGCAAGTCAATCCAACGCATACATCAGACAATGATATGAAGAAGGACAAGTTCACAACGTAACTCCTTCCTCTCCATCCACTCCTGCCATTGCCACCCTACAGAGGATGCCAGAGCCAGCCAGCCCTCACCAGGATGAAGGCCTTAGTGAGGAATACTACTCTGGGTGTCTGGACATTGATGACTTACCTGGCCCATCTGGGACCACTGAGACCAATGGTCACTCCACCACCACCAGCCACACCCTGTCCACATCTGAGCTCCCCAGCCCTGTGGCAACAACAGCACTGCCAACCCCTCATCCCCAAACCTGTGTACTAAGGAGTGGTCAATCAGCAGTGTACAGGGATCAGAGTCTACCCCTCAAACGATGAAGGTCCTGGTGTAACTGGGAGTGGGCACACTGTGCAAGAGGCACAAACTCAGAGGGCCAGGGGCAGTGGGGGGCACCTGCGGGCAAAGGATGGGGCCCCCAAGGGATAAGACAGGCCAGGAGGTCATTTCGTAACTCCTGGGAGCATGCCAGTAATCCCAGGACAAGATGGGCCAGATATTCACCTTGCATAAGAACCAGAGGTTGCACAGGAAATACCACCAGAAGGCCATGCAGCAGTGGCAGGCTCACAATGCCAACATGGCCTCCATTACAGGGGTGCTCAACGTACTGACAACCATCCTGTGTGCGTCCCCCACGCACCAGCAGGCCCCTTCCACTAGCCACATACCAACTGAGCCATTCATTGTTGCTGCAGCTAGTAAAATGGAGGCTCTGCCAGAGGTCCCACAGGCTATTAGCACCCCACCCTTTGTAGCTGAGAAAACAACATGCAAACGAGGTCATCCATCAAGGCATCCTGAAGGACCTGATGCCAAGACCAAAACCTCTACCAGGAAGTGAGCCTCTCCTGAACATTCTCCCTTGTTTGCCACTGACACACCCTGTTGACTGTATACTGTCATGTCTTCATTTTCCCATGGCCTTTGTGCACTGGACCTGTAATACCTGCAGCTGGGCCAACTGCTCTGATGATTTCATCCACCATGACCCCACTCCATGAACCATTGCACTTGTGAATTAAATTAAACACCATTGAGCACAGTTACCGCTTATGTATCGTTATTATAGCAAGTACGATTTTCTGTAGTACAACATGTCATTTCAGTTAAGTCATTGACCAGCAAAAGTCAAATCCAGTAAAATGGATAGTAGGGGGAGCAATGTGCTGCATGTTTGATAGTAGAACAGACATATACTGACATCCTGTGTCAAGGGAGCTACCAGTCTAGCCAGGAACCAGAGTAGCACCACCTAAGTGACCTACAAATATATCAAGACAGGGACAACCGTCACAACAGGAGTTAATGTTGCCCACTCAACACACATGTACATTGCCGTCCTCCCTAGTGCGAATTATCAAGTGGAATGTTAACAGAAATTACCATGGCCGATCCACATTTGTAAAACATGCATTCCCAATGGTCTATCCCGTGCAGCTGACATTACACAACTAAAGCCATGTTCCATTGTCAGTATAAGTTATTTACCATATTCGTCCATTGTGAAGAGTAAGGATAATTAGCTAAACTGAGAACAGTACTTTCTTAAGCAGTGCTTTTGCAGTTGACATTGCATTACTGGGAACATACAACATGGCCAATCCTTTGCAGATGTGATGCTAGGCAACAGCATGGTAAACATAGCTCTGACAATTGAACAGTAACACCTCCCCTAATGCACACATCTCGAGGAACAATGTCACAAGACCGACAGGAGTACAGTACACATACAAGGCTGTATACCCCTCTACGACAAGGGACCGGAATACCTCAACAGACGCCTCAGCTTCTACGTCCCCACCCGCCTCCTCCGCTCCTCTGGCCTCGCACTCGCTGCTGTCCCTCGCATCCGCCGCTCCACGGCGGGTGGGAGATCTTTCTCCTTCCTGGCGGCCAAGACCTGGAACTCCCTCCCCACCAGCCTCAGGACCACCCAGGACCACTCCGCTTTCCGGAGACTCCTAAAGACCTGGCTGTTCGAACAGCGATAACCCCCCCCCTTTTTCCCCTAGCGCCTTGAGACCCGCACGGGTGAGTAGCGCGCTTTATAAATGTTAATGATTTGATTTGATTTTGATTTGATTTGACAAGGCAGTTCACACATACCTGCATTTCATTGTAAGTATTAGTGGATCAACTGTGTTCTAGAGTCAGCTTCATCCTCATCATCTCCCTCCTCATCACTTTCTATGTCACCATCATCAGCTACTGGTCCAGCTGCCACCTCCTCAACATCAAGTAATTGTATTTGATGTCTTTGGGCCAGATTGCGTAGCATGCAGCAGGCAACAATGATCTGGAAGACCTTTAGTGGTCTGTAAAGCAGGGTACCTCCTGAGACGTGTAGACACTGGAATCTGACCTTCAGTAGCCCAAATGTCCTCTCAATGGCACGCCTTGTTCTCATTGAAATGTTTTTCACCATCTGTTGTCTGGCATTTCACTGGTGTAAGCAGCCACGGAAGGTTAGGATAGCGAGAGTCACCTGTGTGCACAAAGTTTGGACATATCAAAATAGCAGTAGGGACACAGGATAGATTGTGATGTGAGGTGACATTACAGTTGCACACATACTATTGGATACATACCAATGAGCCAGGCCCTCTTTCTCTGTAGTTGTGCCATCATGTGTGGGACATTGCTGTTCCTCAGAATGTAGGAGTCATGCATAGATCCAGGAAACTTGGCCATCACTTGGAAGATATACTGGTCAGCGAGACACACGACCTGGACATTTATGGAGTACGTTTCCCTGTTCTTGTACACTTGTTCAGTGACCCTGGGTGGAACCAAGGCAATGTCAGTGCCATCTATGGCCCCTATCACATGACGGACATGTCCCATATCATAGAAGTCAGCTTTAACACTGGGCAAATCCGCATGTTGGGGGAACTTGATGTAGCTGTCCAGGTGTTTGATACTGAACATCGATTGTGACATCCCTGCTGTCAAGCCCACTGTAATCTAGAAAGAGCCTGACACAGCGAAGTGCAGCACTGATAATCCCTGTACTATGGAAGGGATGGCATAGGGATTACATATGTCAGGCAAGAGATCCGGCTTCAACTGGATACAGTTCCTTGATGATCTGACGATTCACATGATAGGTCTGGATGATGTGTCTCTCTTCAAGGGTAGCAAGGTAAACTAAGGGCCGGTACACTGGTGCATGTTTCATCCTCACCATTGCACAGTATATAGGAATAGGAGAGAGGAAAAGCCACAGGTTGATGTAGACATTTCCCATGGCACCTTACACTGTACTAGTAACACACAACAGCAATGTGGACATAACGCTGAAGTATACACAATCCATTGGGCAGATAGCCGGAACGTGTGTGCCATCCTAGATTACTGTTGCAGCACTAGACAAATAACTAGACACACACGAAACATGTGACACTTCCATTTAACAACACCCTATTGCCACACGTAATTAGCTGCATCTAAAGTTGTTACTACAGATATGGCTAGTCCATCCATGACGCAGCAAGTGACTGCACATGTCCTGTCATTGTCATCACTCCATCTAACAACACTGTCCATTAATGTCAAATGTATGAACTCAACTTTGACATGTGGTCATAGTAATTCTATACACTCGTCACTACATAAAACCCACGATGCACTAATAATTCACCTTCAATACACAGACGACTTGTAAAATGCAGCCGCCTGTCCAACTTGCACAGGACAAATGGAAGTGACCTCATTCCACTAGTGTTAGTGATCATGGTGGTATGTGGTCGCAACTACCATGCAACTCCTCATTGTATAACATTGCTGCCTATGGGAGACTGGGGCCAAGAAGATCTCCTCTGGCATTGACGGTCATGTACGTGGGGGCTGTGACCGCCATTTTTTGTTGCCTACCTCACTTGACTCCTGACACTCGTGCAAGCATGACCTCCACTGCGTGAGCTGCTGTGTAATGTCTCTGGAACATAATGCACCATCCTGCACGAGATAAGGTCCCTGCCTTCACCCAGGAGTAGTTGGAGAAGCTAGTGGATGGTGTCCTACCCCTGAATGGACAGTTGTATGGGGCAGCAGACCAGCAGGTGAGTCCAATGTTACTGTACTGTCTGATAATGGTGTGTGAGGCTGAAAGGCATTGTGATGATGCACATGGAGTGGATGCATGCAGGTGGCAATGGAGTTGGTGCTTATGCGGCGTTAAGACACATTAGTGTGGGCATGAGATTTGTCTGATGTGTGCAGTACACTGCTGTTGCAGTGATGCCACTCTACATGACTTTCTCCTTCTGTCTGTGTCATCCATGTAGGCCAGCACCCATCAGAAGAAAGGGATTTGGTGTGCCATCGCCAAGCAAGTGTGGACCTTTGGGGTCCATATCTGGCAAAGCACCCACTGCAAAAACGGTCAAAGGACCTGAGACCGCTGAGACCACTGAGGCCCAGCTGGGGGCATCCTCCCAACGAGGTACGGGTGCCCATCTGACCCTGACCCCCCTAATGACCCTGACCCCCTAATGGCCCGCATTTTGGTAGTGGCCTACCCTGAGGTGGATGGGCGCTTGAGGACAGCACAGCGGCCACAAGGGGGTAAGTACAAACTCACACCTCGCTAATGTTTGGCTTGTATTGGTTTGGGAAGCCTAGTGGTAAGAAGCAGTGTAGCTCATTGTAAGATGCACATGGACTATGGGTATCACCCACCCCGGCAGGATTTATATAGTATATTTGTGCCAATACCATGCAGACAGTGAATTATGAGTGGACTAATTCCATGTTTGGGATTGTCAGGATACCCTTCACATATTTAGAGAGACCTGCCCCTTCCATCAGCATCAGTATACTTGAAGTGTTAAGGCATTGCCATCAGTATTACTCTGCCACAATCACAGAGGTAATTTGTGAGTGTACAATAAGCTACCTTTAACTGAAAAAGTAGGTGACTGCAGGGGGCTAAGTACTTATTGACCACATTGTACACAGATTTGTGGGCATTCTGTTTTCCCATGCAGGATTATGTTGGGTAAAATAGTACAGGATATGTCAAGTTAATCGACTATGTGGATGTGGCAATTACTAGGCAACTGTGCATTGCTAGACCCTTCATGAAGTCAATGAGTGCCAATTTTCCCACATTAGTCATTTTTTTTCTGCATAAAGTTTGTTTCCCCTATGATAAGTTGTTGCTCTGTGTGAATGATGGGAAGATGTTGACCCATTGTATCCTTGCCTTCTCTTCCACCCTCCTTCCCTCCCTCCCTCCCTCCCTCTCCTCCTTTGTCTTTGTGTGCGCGAGCACCATCAGGCGAAGGAGAAGGACCCAGGATGCTGACACCAGCGGGGCCGACGGGAACAGTGGGACGGAAAGCGAAGGGAGTGCCAGGGGGAGACCAGATCAACACCATCCTCTTTGGATGCCTCCTCCAAAAGACCTTCCCTGGTGGTGGTGGATCCATCTGGGACAAGCCCAGCACCATCCTTGTCTGCCACCCCCCCTTACCAGCACAACCCTCCCTGTTGCTCCCCACCCAGTTGCTCATGCCGTGCTCCTTTGCCACAGGCACCTCTGCCCCTGCCCCATTCAGCCCTGCTGCCCTCAATGAGGGGCCATTGACCTCCTGAGGTCCATCTCTGTGGGACAGTCAACCATCGTGAATGCCATCCAGGGCCTGGCATCACAGATGCAGCAGAGCAATGTCTACCTGGAAGGATTTCACGGTGCCCTGACTGCCCTGCAGAGATGCTTGCAGTGCTCTGACCTCCTCGTTGATGGCAGCAAGTGTCCCTTCGTCTTCCATCCCACCTCCAGGTACCTGTTCCCAATCCCACACCCCTCTCCCCACTCCCATCCAGAGCACACAGTCAGACCACCATTCATCCATGTCAACAGACACAGTTTGCAAAGACAAACACAAGCACCACAGGACCCCCCACCGCCATGCACACATACAAGACACACATGCAGACACAACAACATCCACACCCTACACTGACTCCCCCACCTCCTCCTCCCTCACAGACAGTACACCACTCAAACCTACTATCACCATATCAACACTCCCAGATCCAGCCAAACGTCCCCTCATACCCACCATTACCACAATAGCAGACCTGTACACCACATGCGCACTCACCACGACTTCCAACACCCCACATGCAGCATATCCACCTTACCTGCAGGTGGCACCACAAACGACACTCACACATCCACCCTGGCATCTCCCTATATCTCCTCCCTCCTCCTCCCAAGGTACCTAAATGCCCGTACTCACCCACCAACAGACACTCAGCACACAAATGCTTTCCACCTACGCACCTCCATCCAAGACAGCTACAAGTACACACCTCACAAGCACTCCCTCTCCCTCTACTCCCAAACTTTTTTCCCATGAACACCCTTGTGTTCCTCAAAAAGATTCCTTTATGAGTTTTCCCTGCTCCCTCCCACTGTCCCAGCCCATCGGTTCCTCAAGCACCCTGTTTCCCATCCTAAACCCAGTGCTTCCACCTCCCAGTCCTCTCATGGCCCCCTGGTTCTGCCCATGACCCTCCCCCTGAAAAAACATCACACACACAGAAGGTCAGCCCTTCTAAATCCAAGTCCAAGCCCCCCCCAAGGGCTAAAACTAAAGGCAACCCCCCAAACCCAAACCTAAGCCCAAGGACCCCCCTCCCAAACCCAAGCCCCCACCTCCGCCCCATCACCTCCAACGTGCCTGCCTGCCCCATTGATGCCCCTGCCATGTGGAGGACACTTTGCAATCAGGCGTCAAGTTGGGGCCAGTCACTTTGCCTAGTGTGCCTGGGACACTGTACACGTTTGGATTAGCCAGTAGGCCTATGTTGTATATAGTTGAACATTGCACAAATTATTTATGTCAATATATCTGCACCACAGTACCGTTGGTGTCTAGGGTAACATACTTGTCCTGCCTTTCCTTCAACATGTATGATTTGGGGGGGTGTTCTATTAATGTGATCTGTGTTTGTAGCAGCATGAGGTGTGTAGGTGATTTATGCTATGGACTTGTTATGATGTGTTATTGTCACGTAGGCTCTCATTATTCTAATGAGACTACTGGATTTTAAGCAGCAGAATAGCGGTGTGGGAGACTAAGTCTAACCCACTGCGGGTGACACCTGTCGCTCCAACCCAGGTAACTAGCAGTGCCTCATCTCTACCCAGGGATAGAGATTACTGGGCAGCTGAGCACATGACATACTTTGGCTTCTCAGGGAAGTCGTGGTCACTCAGGTCTCATCCGTTTCTCTAATTTACAATTCAGTCTCATATGTAAATGACAAACAGAAGCAGTATATGTTTCAATAATGAGTTTACTAAAACAAATGCATCTTAGAAAGCAAAGCCTGAGCTGCAATAACCAGGACGACACAACATGAGAGTATTAAAATTGTGACGAGAAGAGTGAAGCATAAAGACAACACTATCATATTGTTACTATAATCAATGGACTAGCTCCTACCTAGGCTATGATAGAGCATCACATGTTAAGGTTTAATTCTGCCCTTCAGGTTCCCCTGGGAAGACATCAACCCCCACACCTGAGCAAAGGCCTGCGGTCTGCGTTAGCATCTGTAGCGAAGCTTTCAGTAATCAGCATACAGTTGTGGTTATCTGGCTGGAATCTCCCTCTAACGTGTAAGGGACAAGGAAGTGTTTTTATAATAACACAGCTGTTGTTCTGAGAAAACGTCCCTACGTGAGGATGTATGTTTTCTACGAATGTTGGAGACTAAACTTCTACCACGTTCACCGGCAATGTACCGTGCTGTAGCCTCGAAAGAAGCAGAGAGTGATCAAGAATGTATTGTTTGAGAACAGAGTGCTGGCCTAGGCAAAAACAGTCAGATAAACGGAAAATAAAACAAGACCGTAAAAATAGTTATTGTAACAATAATAAGATGAAGCTGAATAAAATATATCTAGGTGAAGGTGCACAGTGGCCTAGTGTGTTAAAATAACGTGCATGGAGATATAACTAAAATGGCTAGACAACAATATGATGGTGTTGTGTGGCATTGTGTGGTAATGGTGTATGCATCTGTGTGTGTAGTGATGCATCTATGATGTGCTTTGTATGTTGGGTGGATGTTACGTGTGATCTGACACGTTGGTTGGCATTGTTTTGGCGTGGATTGGTTGTGCGCTGCTGTTACGTATTGCTGCCAATATTTGTTGTCCTGTGGAGGTGTGACATGTGCCTCTCCACCAATGCGTTTGTGTGATTGCCATGGTGTTGTCATTGTGTGACTAGGTGGTATTGCATTTGGATGTGTTTGACAGTGGCAGTGGTGTGTGTCTGCTGTGTGGTTTGTTTATGACACGTGTATGTTGGCCGTGGTGTGTGTTGTTTGTGTGTGGGTGTATATGTATGTAGGTGTGAGTGTGTGTGTGTGTGTTGGTATGGGTGTGGCATAATGGCATGGGTGTTTGTTTGCGTGTGTTTGGCTGTCACTAGCCATACCGTGTGTGTGTGTTGTGTGTGGGTGTGGCAAAATGGCCTTCCCTTCAGTGTGTGCTAGGTGGGTGTACTTACGGTTATTGTCTTTGTTGCAAGTTCTGGAGTTGTGTGGCCATCAGGGGTAGTGGGAAGATTTCAAGTTGAAATGGCGGCTGCGGACGTGTCTGTGTTCCTGAAGGTGAGTGTCTCCTTTTATATTCTTCATTTCAGCCGTGCTTTCTGTGGCGGTGCAAATGCCCTGGAAATCCTGGCGGTGTGCTACGTAATATGCTCAATAGAAACATGGTCTCCACTGACCTGGAGATGCCCACCACCGTCCATGGTGGGTCCGTCTACACTGGCAGTGTATTGGCTTTGTTCATTTTGAATTACCATCATGGTCATGATACTGCAGTCTACTCTGCCAGCCTCGCGGCGGTGTGACCGCCACAGCTGGCTTGGAAGTCCAGGAATCGCCAAACTCGTAATGACCACCTGAGTCTTAAATTTAAATTGTCTATGGTATCATTCAGTCCCCGAAATTGCCCCATTTATTAATTTCGTATCCATCTACAATTTTATGTTATGTATGCCCTCCCAATTCCTCCACCCCATCTTTTTTCAGCTAAGTGGGAGCAGAAGAGAAATGGGGGAGCCATATATAACTTAACCCCCATTTTACTCTTGCAAGCATAAGAAATTGACTTCATACCACCCACCACCACCACTGGCATTTACCATCCTGTGACCAGAATCGAAAAGTAACCTGTTTCCTGCCACCCACTTAACCCAGCCTCTCATTAAACCCACCCCCCAAGTCTGTTGCTAAAGTCCTGGAGTGCTTCAAAACCCATTTATGGACGTTGGCAATTTAAGGCCTTAAATGAGTTGAAAACTACTGTTTTCAATGATTTTCAGATCCTTTTCTCTGCCACCAAGGGATATTGGTAACCGTGTGAAGCGAGTCAATATCATGTGTCACTACTGTTCCATCACAGCAGAGAATAACTGGGTTTCATACTTCTTACGCTCAATGCGTCATGCACAACAAACACATAACCTGTGCTTCCTAAGAACAAACATGTGAATTCTAACTTTGTGTGGATATTGTGTCCGGCCTTGTCTTGTTGTGCACATATAACTTATTCTGGAAATTAAAAAAAAGATCTTTCCTAAAAAACAATCTTTATAGGTGATTAAAATCCAGCATCTGCAATGCCTACCAGAGGTAATTAAAGTTACTGTTATGGGCTATGACTGCGATCTACAACCACCAGGAAGGCAGTGGAAAGCACATAAATAATACCGAGAGGCTTCTGCATGACGATATAACCCAGTACATTCCAATTTACTGCAGTTGCGTACGGCTCATGGCTTTTGATGTCTCTAAGCCACAGCAGACATCCTTTGATCTCTACAGATGTAGCTTTAGCTACAGTTCTTAGTGTGACATAATTTGAAAAGAGAGATACGCAATCCAATAAATGCAATCTATGGTTTACAGGTTCCCAGGAGTCTAGGAGTGTTGAACAGATTGTTTTATATAGAGAAGCAGCCTTTAGAAACGCTTCTTCCATCACAGATATTCAAGATAAGAATTGCAGTGTTGTTGCATACTTGGGGCCAGATTCATTGAAAAGTAGCACAGCGCGGTGCTGCATCAAAATTGGCAGCGCAGCATTGTGTCACTTTAGAAACATAAGGATGCACCGTATTTATCTGAATACGGCGCACCTCTGTGATTCCCCCTGTACTGGAGCTAAATTTAGCTGCCAACGCAGGCATCCTTGCACCATCGTGCAAGGATGTCTGTGTTGAGGGATGTTGAGGGGTGTGATTGTTTATGTGTGGGAAGGTGTCCCTTCCTGCAAATAAACAATCAATAATGGCGCTTTGGCACTTCTGTGTGTACTGCGCAATGCAGCACACACAGAAGTGGCAAAGTGTCATGTTCAAATGATTGTTTATGTGCAGGAATAAAAGTGTTCCTCCTCATTGTGCCCTGCTAACCCCACCCGTAGGGGTGGCGTTAGATTTTGGCGCTGCCTCAGGTTTACGAAATTTCATAAATCTGAGGCAGCATCAAAATGCAATGGGTGTTGCTATGGCAAGCCCACAGCAACACCCATTGCACGCCCCTTCCATGCACAGTGCTGCGTGGGAAGGGGTCGTATTTACAAGGTGGCATTAAGCCACAAAAAGTAGCTTAACACCACCTTGTAAATACGGCGCAGTGCTTAGCGCCACAGAAGTGTCAGAAAAAGTGACGCTCCAGTGGCGCTAGGGTCCTATAAATACGCCCCTGATATCTCTGTCTAAGTAATGTCACGTTAGCGACGAATCGCAGAATGAGAAGAAACCACGTTCAATTATGACGGAACACATCAGAACAGCAAAGTGACCAATACAATTTTGGTTGTGCTGGGCACAGTTGTCTGCTGGTCTAAGCACTGAAATCTCAAGACACAATTGGAAATTCAGCCAAGCTGAAAACTGAGGCAGCAGCAGATCAGGCCTGGCCTTAGCAGATGCTCAGCAAACAACTTATTGTAGAAGCAGCGAGGAACACGTTCCAACAGTTCTTTGCCCTAGAGCCTGCTAAGCTTCAGCCCCACTCTTGAGAACTGAGTGGTCTTACTGGGAAAATTTTCTGTGAAGAACTTTGGAGCTCAAAAAGCAAAAGCAACACGAGCAATGAAACCACAAATGCAAGGAGGAAACATATGAAAAATGTAATATAGACTACTAAGACATGCACTTGGTCCCCAGGAAGCATTGGCTTTCAAAAGTGCAATATTGTACCTTGATCCTTTTCAAGTGTATTCAAATGGTTCAGTTGTAATATGGAAAACTGTACATGAAATGCTAAAACATCTAACTTTAAATAAATGAAGAAAACAAATAATTGTTCAACCTGATAAGAAATAATTGTGAGCAAGTGCACCTGCTTTGTTTCTATTTCTTAAAAGTCATAAATAAGAAACAGTAAACACACAATAAAAAATTGCAAGCCCATACCAAGCTGTTATTTATGCCCACTGTTAATGTTTATGTTTTGTTTCTCAAACTCTGGCAACCAGGCAGTTGGTGCACCAGAAAAAGCATACAAAAGTAAATGCATTTGTTAGGGAGGCTTGAAAAATCAAGATATCTACACAGAGAACTAGGGGCAATTTGTACAAAGCATTTTTCCCTTTGGCAAACAGGCTGATTCACAGAATCAGCCAATTTGCCAGCATAAAAATGCTTTTTTGGGATGTACAAAGGCGAAGTTATGATTTGTTACTTGGAAGGGGAGTATTTAGAGCGCCCCTTCCAAATACTAAGGCCCATATAGTTTTGCGTGAAAAAGTATGCCGCCAGCTAGCGCCATACCAAGACACAGGCCAGGCTTCATATTTATGGTATGATGGTAGCTGGCGGAAAGGACCAGCTAGCATCACAAATACAGAATCCTAGCCGGGTGGGGGAGGCGTAGGGGGAACAGGAGGTTTTGCGTCAAAGGGTGACGCTAGTACGGGTAGAGGCATAAAAATGCCTCTAACCAGAATAGTGTCATCCTTTGATGCACAACCCCCATGGACGTGACTCCTGCCTTAGTAAAGACAGAAGTCATGCCCACCACCCCAAATGGCTATGCCCAGGGAACATATGTCCCCTTGGAATGGCCATTGGGCTCAGTGTCATGTAGGGGGGCCCAAGTTAGTCCCCCCTATGGCACTTCAAAAATGTTTTAAAAATACTTACCTCTACTTACCTTTGTAAGCAAATTTGTGTTTTTCCTGTTAAAAACATCGTAAGAATATTTCAATTTTTTTAGGTTTGTCTATTCTCCTCACACACACAACTGTACCTTCAACTCACCTCTCACCCCTCACCTGTCTGTTGTTCCTATTTATCGTGCTTTGCTCCACTTCTTTCTCATGTTATCTGGTGCTCCGTCCACCATATAAGGCATCTATTGGCACTTCACTTTTGCTACTCACACTCTTGTCTCTTTGCCTCATGTTTCTCACATACCGAATAGATCCCTGCCTCTTTGTTGCTCTGCTCCATTTAAGACCCAGAGGAGCACTGTGCAGAGAAAGGTAACTATCAATTAAGTCACTTGTACAACCACACAAGCTAATAAATTATATTTAAACGTGTGTTTTCAAATTTGGAATACATACAACAAGGGGATTATTACTTTTGTTTATCCATAACCCTCTTTTACGTTTGGTTTAACAGCACAACAATTTTATAAACCTAGAGTTTCCACCATGCAAGAGTGTGTTCTGGGTCAGCCCTCTTCAGAAATTGGCTGATTTGGGTTTGCCCTTTTGTCATTTCTTTGATCACTTGTGTCTGACTCAAGAGATACTCTAGTAAAGGTTGTGTTAGACAGTAAGCATAGGCAAAGGCAATATCTCTCACTGCATGCAAATATATCTCACTGCAGGCAAACACAGACATGCAGAATGTGCTAGCATAGGCACCGACAGCCATGCACAAATGGTGTGTGCATGCACCAGCATATTAAAGCCAGACCTACTGACTTTGACAATGATTGTCAGAGCTGGGCAGCAGCTATCATATGCAGGTTGCCTGTGCAAACCCATAACACCTTTCTCATGCTGTTTAATGCATGCACCTTATTAGAAATACACCTTATCCATTGCTTTTGTACATGTTTAGAATTTTAAAGATCCTCTTGACTCAAATAATTTTAATTGAAGGTTTGACTAAGGTTGCTTTATAATGTAGTATGTTATTAGTGATAGATGAAATCAACAAGCACAATTGTAGATACAAGGGCCCATATTTATACTTTTTGATGCAAAACTGCGCCGGCGCAGTTTTGCGTTAAAAATATTACTGCCGGCAAACGCCATTTTGGTGTGCCGTGCGGGCGTCAAATTTATACTTTGACTCACGGTGGCGCAAACCACAGGTGTAAGTAATTTGTTTTATGCACACCGCAGCGTCAAGTCGAAAAGCAAAACAGCGTTAACGTGGCGGAAATTACTGTGAGTCGATTTACGACACCGCAAACCGGATATGCAGCGTTTTTTGACGCAAGAGCATCAAAATTCCCCGCGAACACAGCCATTTCAGCAGAGGAGAGCCAAAATGGATCCCAGATGCCTGTACAGACCCCAGGAAGATGACAACAGACCAGGAACCAGTCAGGAGGACCCACACAAGAACCAGGACAATTTTAAGAAGAAAAGAAAGTGTTGCTTCAGTGCTGAGCAACAGGAAATTCTGGTTAAAGAGGTGACGGAACACCAGCACAAACTTTGTCACCTCAAAGTTGCCAATCAGTAGGAGAGAGGCAATATGGCAACAAATTGTTGACAAGATTAACAGTGTGGCAGAAGTACGCAGAACAGTCATCGAGTGCAAGAAACGCTAGCATGACTGCAAGCGCAGGACCAAAGAAAAGATGGCCAGGAACAGGAAGGCAGCACTGCAGACTGGAGGTGGGAGTCCAGCACTCCAGGAGGCCCTGGACCACATGGAGGAGATGGTCGCATCCGTCATCCCTGAGGAGATCGTCACAGGGATTCAAGGACAGGACAGCGCAGACTACCAGGAGACAACGCACATGCAGGGTAAGACGTATGGGGAATTAAAATGCACTAATGTCAACTGTAAGCAGGGGGATACGGACCACAAAATGCATGGAAGTCATCATATACATGGAGTGGCATGGGTAAAGGGGTATGGCATGGCCTGCACAGAGAGAAGCTGGGCCACACCATTACACTACACCAACAACAGTCACATGGGGGCATGCTGCCATGCCAACGATGGAGCAAAGGTAAAGCCACGCCAGGAGGGAAGGGCACACTGTTAAACTGACATCCCGGCACACGTCAGCCACCATACCCCCTAAAATAACTAGGGCCCAATTAACAACCTCTAGTCATACCGACAACTGTAATGTAACAGTGACAACAGTTGCCACTACCACCTCCGCTCTGTGTATTGCTCAAGCAGCCAATTGCAGTAACGGCCCCATGGATCATACACACCTAAATTAGAGGGTTGAGGATGACAACTTCCCCTGAAACAAGACAAAGGCTCCAGTCCTGTCAAATGTGAATGCCC
This sequence comes from Pleurodeles waltl, assembly GCF_031143425.1. NCBI lineage: Eukaryota > Metazoa > Chordata > Amphibia > Caudata > Salamandridae > Pleurodeles > Pleurodeles waltl. Next base: position 1,481,066,583 of record NC_090444.1, read on the forward strand.
ATAGTTGTCACAAACATCAGCCAATGTCATCCACATTAGGAGCTACACAGCACTAAGGTCACACCCATGCTGCATATGCCAGGGTCCATCCTGTGCCTGGGTCACAATGCAACATCCCAAATGTCATACTGCTCAGGCAACAGCATTGAGGGGGAGGACACATGTAACTGGTCACTGACATACACCTGCACAGTCAGAGGAGGAAATAGGACACTGCTACGACTATCAGGGCAATACAATGTACCACACATTCCCTAAAATCAGCTGTACACATTACCAATGCCAACATCCATATCGTGCCATAACAATGCTATGCATACGATATGCTACATGTCAACTACATATAAGTGGATGTGAAAGATCAGAGACTGGGGCAGGTCCAGATTGTTAAGTGTGGTGCCAGTGTCATCAGAGCACCCACAGCCAGTGAAAGGTCTCACCATGAGAATTGATCTAGACGGAGGCCTGAGTGGGACAAGAAGGTGGCAATTCACTATTTGGCCTAAAACAAGACTAGAGGAGATGATGCTGACAAGTCCAATAACTTAATACTATACATGTGACATGCAGGTGGGACATAGGCCTGGGAGAATGCCCATCTGAAAGACTGGAGCAATGAACAGGAAACAAGATCACAATGTGAAATCATCACAAGGGAGGCATGTCACATCACAAATGCCACAACACACACACACACTAATTGTACCCCATTTCATTTCAGAGGACGATGGATCTCCTGCGGATATGCCTGTCCCGGAATACCCTGATGACATGGATGACAAGCTGACAAACATTCCCCAGCAGACCATCCAAGACGTCCTTGGAACCCTCCAGACCCCACCTTCAGTCACAAGGAGGAGCACAGAACAAGCAGCAATCGCAGAGGATCCACCCACCACCCCAATTGAAAGACCTCCTTGTAAGACCAGCTCCAATACAGCTGAGGACTCAGACAACACAGGCACCAGCTTCGAGAGAACTGTAGTTGGAGTACAGCGGGAGCTGGCCAAGAAGGGGCGGTTGGGGATGCAAACTATGGCAGCCAGCCTAGAAAGGGTGCGTTTGTGCATGATGTCATCCGCAGATCAGGCAGCAGCTATGCAAGCCCTAACATCCATCCTGCAAGGACTACAAGAAACTGTCAAGGAATTCACCACTGCAGTAAGGGAGTTGCCACAACACCTCGCACCCCAAACCTTCCACTGCAAGCACTAATTCAATCATAACCCCCTCAGGGCCGACCTGGTTGCTTCCATCGTGATGTGGCTGCTATTATTAAGAATCAGCAGATCCTCATTGCAGTACTGCCCTTAAGACCTTCACAGGTAGCAGTGACCGGGATGTCTGACTCCACGTCTTCTAACACTGAGGTGTGTGTTGCCCCTTCACAACCACCACCACCACCACCAAGAACAGAGGAGGCAACACACACACCAGAAGAAGAAGACATGGAACAGATCACCTTCACACGGAAAAGTACCCGGAAGCACTAGTCCCTGCCACATGGCCAACTATTACCAAGGTCCTGCGCTTTGTAACATGCCAATTTTACAACAACTGTATTCAATGACTGTTCTGCAAACCAGTGTTAATCTTGTCATCCTGCCCAGTGATTGTCTCTTACTTACTCATTGGCAACTCCTGTCCCTCTGCACTGTCTGACACATCACACCAGCATGTCAAAAGCATTTTCCTTTACCACTTGTGTAGGATCACAATGGAAGATGTCACTATAATTGACTCACTTTTCAATAAATAGCACTTACACAACAACTTTGTCTCTGTGTAATGTGATACATCAACTGTGCAGTAGAAAACTGAAATGTGGCTCCTGTCAAATTACATAGCTTGACAATACAACTGTCCTGAAATTATGTAGTCAGATACATTTGCACTGGCCAGGATTGCATCATACTCTGCCCTTCCTGAGGGTAATATCTGATGAAGTGAGAAACCATACACCATCATGCTGTGTTGGACAGAATAATGCTTCCTCAAGGGATATCTAAGTCATCAAATAGTGGCAGCAAACAGTTGTCACCATGCAATACTAACACATATAACAGTGCACACAAATCTAAGCAAACACTAAATAAACTGCATGAATGAAGGTGTCTGAGTTTACATCCAAATATATAATCATTCTGAACAGTGTAACAAATGATCTATGTGAGTCATGAAGGCGATACTACAAGAGTGCTTATGACAACTCACCTTATAAGGGTGTCCTTGAACATCACACTGCAGTCACACCTAAAACAGTTCCCCCAATACCAAATGTGGAAGCACAGTTTGTGACTTTGAAAACATACTTATTGACAAAAACACTTTGGTATCCATACTAACTGTGATTGGTGGTTGCAATGAATGGTGGAATCTTTGCAATGTAGCTCTGGGGTAGCTGCCAATCTTGCAGCTCAGTTGGGATTTGTTAGTAGCATAGGACACAAATGTAATATAACCAAATTAATGTACACTAATGCCAAGGCCCTGATCAACAAGCATTTAACACATACTGTAAAGGGTTCACTATATATTTATTAAACGGTAATCACAGAAGAGGAAACTCAGGGAAAAGTCTTACCTACCCTAATCTACCCTAACTACTCATTATCCACAACTGTCCCTAACTAACCTAACCTAAACTTGCTTATCACATGTAACAAAACATTCTAAACATCAAACTCCCCATCCCCCTTATGAGACGGGACACATGGAGGACAACAGATACTAACCTAAACACATACTATACTATCCTAAACAAATATATATTTTTGGTATTTTTTTTATATTGTTTAATTATTTTTTTATTTTTTTTAAATTATTTTTATTGTAAACACACAAGAACCCCAACATAACCCCCACCCACCCACACACACACATAAAAAATAAAAATAGAAAGAATCAGGACCCCCAACCCATTAACACTAACTAAACTAACAGCCTATACTAACCTAACACTAAGCCTCCTAAGCCCACTAAGTATAAGAACAAGAAAAGAGGAGGGAGGGGAGGGAATCATGTCCACATCAAAAGTCTAGAGGTTGGCCCTCCAGAGGATCCGCTTTATGGACCGCACACGCCTGTTCATATGTCGAACATCCTGCTGCAGGTGACTGATTTTCCGTAGCACACTGCCCATTTTTCGTTCCATTGCCTGAAAAGCTGCAGGGTCAACTGTAGCAGCTGGGGCAGTCTGGGCACCGGCGGAGGATGTGTGTGGGCGTGTAGAGCCAATGCCTGTGGGCTGCCCTGAAGGTGTTCCACTATTGGGGCCTGGAGCAACTGCAGACGTTGGGACAACAGTCCCAGCTGTGTGTGGTGCCACCTGGGTGGAAGTGGTGGTTGTGCTGGTGGTGGCTGTGGTGGGCAAAGTAGGGCCACCCTGTGGGAAAGCCCGCCATACTCTGGAGGCCCGTTCATTCCAGTATCTTCGGGCCATCCGTCTGAACCCCGACTATACCAGCAAGATATGCTGGTACCTCATAGCCTGCCTCTGGAACTCACGGACCTGGATGGGTGTCATGTTCGCAGCTGTGAAGACAAAGGCAAACAATTTACATTAGGAACTGCATTGTGTGAAATGGCACAAGAAGTAAATCAGACAGTACATCTACTGTACTTGTAACAGCTCATATCATCATACAGCTCAATGAATGTCCCTGAGGAAGTACATGGCAGGTCAGCCTACAAAGGTCATATCACACATAGCACATCCAAACCCTACAAGATGGATAACAAGTGGCATTAATTTGGCATCTGAGTTCTGCCAGTTGTCAGCTAACAATCATGCAGCACATCCTCCGCCAATGCCAGGGCTACAGATGTCAGTGTATGGGATGGAAACCTAAAGCCACATGATCTGCAAGTTGTAATTGGACTTGCTAGTATAGCACTCATGTGCCATAATTGAGTGTGTATACTAGGTTCCGACCAAACATTCACTTATTCACATGTCTGTGTAACATACTGGTAGCATCAGTCCTAGGTACCCTATTCACAAACCCATGCCTGTGTTTGAGGGTGGTGGTGGAGAAACAACGAACAATTCCAAACAACATAGACACCCAGGAGTCTATAGAAAGCTGGACGTGTGTTTGGATCTACACACACACCACAGGTAAGGTCTATCAACAAATAGGAAACAGCAAACCCTTGACCAATCCTAGCACCACACATGTCAGGAAATGCAGACCTTTGTCCACATCATATACTTCCAGTAAGGAATGACTTACAACAGACACAGAGTTGCAAGAACACCCATGATCATGATTTGCATGCACACCTAGGCCATTGCACTCAAGTGCCACATACTTGTAGCACTACATGTGGAACTACATGCTGCTAGGAAGCAAACACAACACATAACAGACATATCAACACTTACTGGAGAGTCCGGGGTCCTCAAATGTAGCCACCTCTCCCACAGTGGAGGGTGCCGGTCCACCTGTGAGGCATGGAAGGAAGAAATGTGCTCAAAATCTGTGCACTGACCAACAATTCCAAAGACAAAAACAATGTGTAAGATGACATAAGTAATGAAAGCCATTCAGACATGATGATACTGCATCTGATATATCACGGCTAACATGTACATAACATGGGTCTCCTGTGACAATTACTCACATATCTGCACACATGCAGTGGCTCTAACTATCATGTGGTGGCAAACATGCTCCTTTATTAGTGAGCAGAAATAATGATGGTGTGTAATCGTCTCATCATGTGCATCCAAGAGAGACATCCAAAGCCTGGTTACTTGAGGACTGCATTACCAGTCAAACAGCCTATGTGGCCATGACACATTTATGACACATAGGGGGTCATTCTGACCCTGGCGGTCACCGACCGCCAGGGCCAACGACCACGGAAGCACCGCCAACAGGCTGGCGGTGCTTCCTGGGCCATTCTGACCGCGGCGGTAAAGCCGCGGTCAGAAAAGGGGAACCGGCGGTTTCCCGACGGTTTACCCCTGGCCTAGGGAATCCTCCATGGCGGCGCTGCTTGCAGCGCCGCCATGGGGATTCCTACCCCCTTCCCGCCATCCTGTTCCTGGCGGTTTTTACCGCCAGGAACAGGATGGCGGGAACGGGTGTCGTGGGGCCCCTGGGGGCCCCTGCACTGCCCATGCCACTGGCATGGGCAGTGCAGGGGCCCCCTAACAGGGCCCCACAAAGATTTTCAGTGTCTGCTTTGCAGACACTGAAAATCACGACGGGTGCCACTGCACCCGTCGCACCCCTGCAAATCCACCGACTCCATTCGGAGCCGGCTTCCTCTTTGCAGGGGCTTTCCCGCTGGGCCGGTGGGCGATCTTTTGGAGATCGCCCGCCGGCCCAGCGGGAAAGTTAGAATGACCGCCGCGGTCATTTGACCACGGTGCGGTCTTTTGGCGGTCTCCGCCTGGCGGGCAGCGCCCGCCGCCCGCCGGGGTCAGAATGACCCCCATAGTTACAATGTGCAGAGGGGCAGGAACTTTTGTAAGCCTGCATGTTGTTACAGTTTCTTCATTTGATGTGGCCCAGCAATGGTGATTTGCACCAAACATAGAGATATTAACCCATGTGCATACCTTTGGACTGCCATCCCTAATTGGGATGTGGCACAACAAACTCCAAATACCAGTGTAAGATGTTAGCTGAGGGCACCTTACACCTTTTCCAGATGTTTTCAAATCCAGATCTGACATGTATCCAAAAAGATGAAGGACCACAATAATCCCTAACATTCATAGAACTTCCAAAAACCCTTTCCTTACACACTCACCAGACACACATGAGACAAATGTCTGGGCCACATTGCTATCATCAATTGACGTGAAGCCAGCACTCATTTTCTGCATCATGTAGTGCTTCTAAAGTCAGTCTAGCTATTGTGGCAACAAAGGTTGCCAATATTTTAGTAAATCTATACTTCACTTGCAAATGTGACCTATATAGACATGATTGGCTCCTATTTTGTGTTGCTGTCTGACACAAAGGCGGCACCAAATTACATTAAGCAAAAGTATTCTGTAACTTTGCAGAGCACGTGCTTCCTGACAGCAAGCAATTGTGGTCCTTCACACAGTCCATCAATGACCCTGTATGTTTCCGCAGCATTCCACACAGTCAGCAACTTAGCCGGCAGATATTGTACAAATCATCTGATGTCACTACAGAGCTTTTAATTGTGCAGATTTACATGATTTGTACTCACCAACAGGGCCACCAATCACTATTCCCAGGTGGTCCAGCAGATCTTGCTCCCTGGTGATGAGGTCAGCCCAGCGGTGCTTCAGCTGGTGGTCATTTCTCTGGCTCCCATACACGCGCTGCAAGTGATGCAGCACCTTTCCCCACCGGATTTGTCGCGCCTCAGTGTGATACCCCTGTATCACCCTGCCCAATGCCTCGATCATGAGTGGGAAGAAATATAAACCTCCCCAAGCTCCTCCTCACCCATCCTGCCAAGACGTGGCCCACCCAACATCTCAGCACTGAAAAGGGGAATAGGGGATAAAGAAGAAGAAAGGAGAAAAGGGGTAAAGTAGAAGTACAAAAAAAGTAAACTTAACAACTAAAAGAGCCCAACTATCCTCAAACTAGCACTACCCACAACAGACTCCCACAAACAACAAATACAATACAATACCAGACAATTGTAAACAAAACACACTCAGACAGTATACAACAACAATATTTATTTCACAAAGTAACAAGTAAGATAGCACACAGGAGTCAAAAGCACAAAATCACTGGACAACACTCTGAGCACAGCCACACAGTCTAGAAGATTCACAGACTGCAAAGTGAAAGTGAAAGTACACCCACTGTACATATTCTGTAAACAGGATATCCTATTAATCACATCCTGCATAAAATGGCCGCCGTTTTTATTGTTATGCGTCATATTTTTTCACGCATACAGATTGTGCGTCATATTTTTCGATGCACAGGAGTGACAATTAGGCCGCATCCAAATAATAGTAAATAGTCTTTACAATTATTTGGATGTGGACTAATTTTCACTCCTGTGCGTCGAAAATATGACACACAATCTGTATGCGTGAAAAAAAATGTTGCATAACGATAAAAACATTGAAATTTCATGGCATGATCTGGTTTTGGGTAATTTTTCCATTTTAATGTAATGTTACATTTGGGACACTACTGAGATAGGCTGATTGCACCCACTTTGGTGTTGATGGTGTATGTTCACATGTGAGACATCATACTGCAACGGACCATGACCGCTAATTTATTAACAGGATTTTGACCCTTGGCTGATGCACTAGATGGCCATATGTGTGGCCTACACATATGTATTGCACAATTTGGGTATGTTTGGCATCAGGAGAGAATAGCAAGGTGATGCACATGAGTACAATACCTCAATGCCTATGGCTCAATGTGTGTGCAGTGGCTACTAATGTATTAGTCAACCCAGTGTGCATCACAACATGCATTATTGCAAATATGCTTGTATGAATGTGAAGTCAATGTGTCCAAACCTTAGATGCAAGTCATTGTGGAAATGAGAGAGGACATGTGTTAATCATACATGTAGTAACATCCGTTGTGTGCACTTCCAAGATTTTGGGTAACGTAGACAGCACAAATGACAAAGCATGCACCAGATAGATGGCAGACGCTTTTTCATGTCAATGGTCCACAATTTGGCCATCCCATGTCCTAGATTTTTGGTAACTGCTTCCTAGGCACTTGTTGTTGAATCCCACAGTGAGTCAGGCACATGCATAGATGAAGTGGGTACCATGTAATTGGCACAGACAGCCAAAGGTGAACCAAAAATGTAATATGACGCCACAGTTGAGGTCATATAACTGAGCCACAACTCTCCAGTGGTTGTGGTGGACCAGCAGACGAGGCAGCACGTGTCCACATTTTTCCAGTGATCAATTGCACAGAGGTGTCTTGTTCATGTGTGTGGTCCAATGTTGATCCTGTATATTTTTAGGAGTGTATGTTGTCACAGTTACATCCAGGTCTCATCATGAGTCAGTGGCAGCTATTCCTGTATCTACTGAGTATCCTTCATAGATCAATGTGAGTAAAGTTGATGAGGACATGAGAACCTACATGGGGATGGCCCCACCCTGTCACTGAAGACGTGTAATGAGACTGTCTACAGGGCAACGTTGGTGTGCTGAGTGAGATAATGTCTCAGGTGTCATGTTCCGGCAGGTGTCATTACAACATTTGTACACAGGTTGGCCTCTAAAATTCCCACTGCATCTGGGAACATCATAGCCTCTGTGCTGATTATTCTTGCAGCTTTTCACCACACACGGCCCATCAATATGTTGTGAGCAATGTGATTCACCGATTGAACTGTCAGGGTCCTAACATGTGTGGACTTTTCATGGACATTATTAGAGGTAGCTGGTTGTGCTGGAGGCACCGTACCCAATCCCTGCATACGGCCCTGGGACACTGTCACACTTTGTCGTTCATGCATACATGGGTCACAGACAAGGGATCGGCCATGATTTTGGTATTCAAAGACAATTGAACAAATATGGTACAATTAAAAGGCAGATGATGCTATACAATGTATTTGGGTATGCATTGATGAAGCACATGACAAAATACCCTCTGAGGAATGAGAGGTTTGGTAAAGCAAGAGTTGTTCATCTGTAGCCACAAGGAATCTTTAGGGTAAAGCACAGACAGGTGCCAGTCAGGCTGACAGGATGCAGGGGCAATCAGGATCCAGCAATTTCACAAGTTACATAATCAGTGGTTTGACGAAGACTGGTCGGAGGAAGAACAAGACAGTTGACATGTAAAACTGTGTATGTCCTGTGTTTTTGAAGGTGACATATGAACCCAAGGGCTGTGTTACACGGCTTAATTACTAGCAATGCATAACGGTGTATTTGACAAAATGGCTACTTCTATGCTGTTCCAGGCATCAGCAGGGTCAGTGCATGTTCAGATGGGTGGTGTGCATGGAGGTGATCACAGGTGTGTGCTGCATCTGTTTCTCACAAGTCCTGTATGTGAGATTTGCATTCAAATGGCCAACAGTAATTTTCACATGGGAAGCAAGCTATAGGTGCTAACAGGGCTTAGTAACTACAAGCCAGTGTATTAATTGACCTGACGTCCATGCAGTCAGATGTACTATGACAATGGTATACCATAGGAAAGGGTGTAGCACACTTGATCACTATTGTTTGTCTGTGTGTGTATAGGAGGGAATATCGGGGTAAACATATTACTACTCCAGGGACCTCTTCAGACAGGTGGGTTGTGACCAGGAGCATGGGTGTGTCAGGAGTTAGGAAATGGGCTGACATGTACATGGAATGTCATGTGCACAGTGCTTGTCATATGTGTGGTACTTGTGCTGTCTATGTTCTGCTTATATGGAACTCTAGTCACAGATAGTCCTTGTAAAGATTGGATGCAGTTTTACTTGCTGCTGTCAAAGGTCTGGTCATACATTCCTGTTACCAATGCAATATCACAACAACTGCCTCATGTATGAGGCTTGTTTTCCCCTTATTGAGTGATGGTGTCTTAGTTGTGCGCCATATGCTTCGATTAACCATGTTGCCAACATGTATGTGTGAAATAGGTGTGGTCCTCCAAAGGTGAAATGTACAGGATATATGTCATTTACAGTGTGTGTGTATGTGACCGTTGTATGATACGCATCACAATTGCTATGGGATTTTCTGTGCTCCATGAGGCTACACTCTTATTCTGATAGTTAGATATAAAGGTGAACAAAATGATTTGCCAGACCATGCTATGGTGATTATTATGGGTGTTTATGTACATTAGTTCATACAGTGGTGATGGTGATTATTTTTAAAAGAAATTGTTCACGATATGTTGGTGCCTACGCAATCCAGCAGCCGTGTTTTGTTGTTCCCCCTCATGTTGCAGGCCACCATCCTCCTCTTCCTTCTCTTCATGCATGTGTGCCTCTGGTTCCAAGAGGGGAATGTTCCTTCTTATGCAAATGTTGAGCAGGATGGCACATGTTAGAATGATCTTACAGACCATTTCAGGGGAATATAGGAGGCTACCACCAGTGATGTCGAGGCACCTGAATCTCAACTTGAGGATGCCGAAGGTCCTCTCGACTATGCTGCGTGTCCTCCTATGTGCGTCATTGTAGGCACGATCTGCTGCAGTGCTTGGTTTGCCAAATGGTGTCATTATCCATGGCTGGATCCCATACCCCTGATCAGCTGAAAGAGAAAATGAATGGGATCATGTTGATGTAGCTTGCCCCATTGAAATCACCTTGCATGGCAGTAGTTGTCTTGTGTTGTCTGTGACTACTTTGTGTTATTGTGTTGCATCCTCGGCTTTTAGGATGTACCATCTGCATTGTGTTGTTTCCTTGGCTGAACGAGTGTTTGGCTGCTGACCAGTTGTCAGCAGTATGTTTTGGGATTTGCAGTACAGTGTGAACTCCCTAGCATTGTGACTTGTGATACAGGTGTCCCTGTGTCTTCAATGGGGGTGAGATGATATTTCCATACACAGGTTCAATATGACAGTGTTGTTAACACGTTCACATCAATGTACCCTGGACATCCCAATCCTTTAGACTTATGCAATGGATTAATTTAAACATCATTGAGACGCTTACATTTTGCAAGGTGACAATTAGGCAAACCACTCCAAACGTTGTGATCATTGACGTCTTAACATTAGACTGTACACTAATTTCAGATGTGTGACAGGTTCAGTGGTGACCTATGAAACATGGCTAGCGATGGCACGACCTCAGTGTGTTCCTGTAGACATGTTGCTGTTGTGGTGTATGTGTTGTGTGTCCTAGAGGGTTGCTGTGCAGTGTGTATATAGGTAGGTTTTTGTACTTACCAACAAGTAGTCCATTGCCATACCTGGAAGTCCTGATTGATGGTAGAGAGACGGAAGATGAATGAGTCATGGACACTCCCAGGATATTTTGCCATTATGTTGGTGATCAATCCTTGGTGATCGACAATGGCCTGCACATTGATGGAATGTGTGTGCTTCCTGTTGCGGTAGAGGTGTTCAGTTGCAGCAGGTGGCACAAGACGTACATGTGTGCAGTTGATTGCGCCAAGGCCATGTGGGAAGCCACTAATGACGTAAAACCCCTGTTTTGTTTCCTGCTGCTTCTGCAGTGTGTTAGGAAAGCAGATGTGGCTGGGTGTGAAACCAATGATGGCATCCAGTACTTTGTGCAAAAAGGCAGAAAATGATGGCTGTGATATTCCGGCAACCAGGGCACCAGTTGTTTGAAAAGAGCCACTTGCCTGCATGTGAAGTACGGCAAGCAGCTTGGTTTCTGTTGGGATGGTGCGGGGTGTTAGCAAGGTGGGGGCCAACTGTGGCTCTATGTTTCGCAGCAGCTGCTGAATGGCCTGCCAGTTCAACCTGTACCTCTTTATATGATGTCATGTTCCCTGAGGCCATTAAGGGTTGTTCTGGTGCGGAATATCCTCTCCTGCCTTCTGCGCTGCCTTTGGGGTCCCTGCTGGTGTTGTGGTAAATTTTGACGCAAATCGGGCTGTGCGTCATTTTCCGGCTCCCCCTCCCGGCCGTGCAGCATTTTTGCCCGAAAGCATAAATACGACGCACGGGCGTTTAAGTAATTTTTGGGACGGGAACGTCAACCTTGCATATGATTAAGGCATGGTGGGTTGCCGCATCCAAAAAATGATGCACACGGCGGGATTTTGACGTCCGCGGGCTCGGACGTCAAAGTTTAAATATGGGGCAAGGTTTGCGCTGAATGTGCGTCAAACTTTTTGACGCACATTTGGCGCAGACAGAGTATAAATATGTCCCAAGGTGTTACAATGTAATGGATGTGATTACAAAAAATAAATTAACAAGCGTTAGCAAAGCCAATAGGTGTGGTGTTAGTTGCAAACTATTATCTTTGCTGATGTTTTATCTCTTTGGGAATGGTTTTAATAAAACCTTATTTTAAAAAACATAGAACTCTGTGTCTCACTCCCTCCCCAGGTAACCCTGACATTGCAACCATGAAGAGGATACCTGAGACTGCCAGTCCCCCTCAGGATGTAGGCCCCAGTGAGTACAACACGCCTGGATGTCTGTACAATGAGGAACAACCTGGCCCATCTGGGACACCTGGTCAATCAACAACTCCCTGCCTCACACTGCCCACATCAAACCTCCCCCCCACCACCGGTGCATCTGTATCACATGCAACCATTCGCCCCCAAACCTGTATCCCAAGGGCCATTTAATCAATTGTGTGCCCCACAGTACAGGGACCTGAGTTGAGCCCTAACATCCCTGACAAATAAGAACCTGCTACTTCTGAGAGTGGGCACAGGCACCTGGGGGCAGGGTGCTTGGGAGGGATTCTATGGGCCAGAAAATGGGGCCTCAAAGGGACCCCACTGACCAGAAAACCATCTGGGAGCATATTAAAGTTCCCAGGACAGGATGGGCCAAATAATCATCATGTAAGGGAAATAACAAAGGCGACAGAGGGAATACCACCAGGAAGTCATGCAGCAGTGGCAGGCACTAAATATCCACATGGCTTTCATTGCAGTGGTGCTGAGGGACATCAAAACCAGCCTGATTGGTTGCTCAACATACTATCAGGCCCCTTCTACTAGCAACAAACATCTGCCCCATCTACATCTGTGGCAGCTAGTAGAATGGAGGCCCTGCCAGGGGAACCACATGCCTCAGACACCCCTCACTCTGTAACTGAAGAACCTCCCGCAAACGTGGATGTCCACCTAGACATCTGGCTGGAGCACATGCCAAGACCAAACCCACTGCCAGGAAGTGATCCTCTCCTGATTTGTCACCCTTCTGTGCCACTGAGACACCCTGTAGACTATTCTGAGACATAACTCAAGTTTCCCATGGTACAAGGACACTGGACCTCTGTAGCCAACTGGTGTTGCTGCTACTCTGATGAATCCATCTACCATTACCTCACTCATCACCTTATTTTTCATTTATGCACTTTTATTTTGACTTTTAGTATTCTGATATGCACAATAAATCACAACTGAATATAGTTACTGAATATGCGTCTTTTACAATATATGAACAATTGTTATGCTTGCCAACTGTGGTCTGGTCATGCCCCCCCTGCATCGAACAGCCACTGTAATGGTCATCAGACAGAGGATCCATCAGTAGTTACCTGCACCTTGTACAGCAACGTCAGAATACAAACACAGCTAGGTCCCATGGTCATCACAAAGTACCATTGTGAAGCCAGAGCCCATGATCCAATCATCACACATGGACCACAAACTTCAACTGACATGTAATAAACCATTTCACATCCCCCAACCCCACTGGTAATAAGAAAGGACTTAGCAGTTACAGCCCACCTGTATGAAGGAAGTACTAACAAGGTACCATCCCACTGTACCTATATCCATTTTACCAGTTATCTGTCAGGTACACCTCTCATGTCTGTCAACAATTTCCATTGGCTACTGACAATAAATAGCTCAAGCCTAGGTTGCAGAGGCAAACATGAAATAGCAATTTTAGTGAGTGGAAGGAAAAGAGGATAGGAGAATACAAGAAACATACCTCAATACTGAGTAATCCATTACAGAAGTGCATGTTAGGATCAGATGTAACAATACATGATATAGCAGACCATATTGTACTGTACACTTTACAATCAGTCTGCATCCACAACTCACATATAGGCATTGGAGCTCTTTACACCCCCACTGATGAATCAAGTCAGGAATTGTAATTGCAGCCAAATACTTCAAGTTGTACACATTCAACACATCAAAAGGCCCACCTCACATGCCTATATGTCAGTGGAAGTAGCGATTGATGAGATCTAACCGAGAGTCACCTGCCCATTCTTCCTCTGGCTCTTCATCACTTGTCATACCAGCATTTCCAGCCACTGGTCCAGCTGGCTCCGCCTCATCTGCTATCAATGGGATCTGATGTCTCAGGGCTAGCTTGTGGAGCATGCAGCAGGCAACGATTATTTGGCATAACTTGGGGGGCGAGTACGGGAGGGCTCCTACAGATCAGTCCAGGCACCTGAATCTTGCCTTCAGGAGCCCAAATGTTTGCTTGATAACACACCTTCTCCTCCCATGGGCCTCATTGAAAAAAGATTTACTGGCGTGGCTGGGTACCTCACTGGTGCCAAAGACGGTTTGGATAGCCTAAGTCACCTGTGAACGCAATAAGATAACAAACTCAGAAATAGTTCCTGCAACCGGCTATATAGTGATAACAGGAGACATAACACGCAAACACACATTACAGTGCAAACTTATCAAGCAACCAGGCCCGCTCTGTTTGTAGTCAGTTTCAAACAAAGAGGCGGTACTCTCTAACCCTTTTGACCAGGGTAATGAATAAAAGTAAATATATGGTCAAAGCAAGGGGGAAGTACTCCTAGACTTCCACTGTGATCTATTGATAAAGCAATTACAAATATTGAATCTATGTAGCATAAATGGTGTTTTATTGCTTTTGTTTCTTCATTACATTTTTAGCACAAGAAAGAAGGTGATATATTTTTTATATATTTTTTTATTTGCTAATGCTGTGTCCCGCAGGAGCTGCCCCCGTATCGTTGCCTTGGCTGCAGCCCACATAGTCTGCCTGGAGTCGACAGTGCCCAGGTTTTCTTGAGCAAAGGTGAACGCATGGGCTTTCAACTGCCTCTTGCCTGTGGAGAACGGTAGCGTTGTTCGGCAAATCTCCATGGTTTGCGGCCCGGGGATACCAGGCCCACTTGGACAGCGACGAGGATTGGAGAGTGGTCCAAGAGACCACATTCAAGTATGCAGGCATCTTGGGCATGGGCCACTAGGTTATGTGACATAAGGAAGTAATCGAGGTGGATTGGGTGCCGTGCACCAGTGACAGAAAGGTGCACTCTCTGTCAGCCAGATGTGTCAGCCTCCAATGATCCACCAGGCTATTGTCCAACAATGTATCGGACTGTAGGGCTCTGTTGGCATTATTGCTAATGTCCAGGGGTCCCGTCCTATCCAGTACTGCGTCCCTGGCCAGATTCCAATCGCCCCCTATTACATAGCGAGTCGCCCCTATCTCCGTCAGGAGGTGGTTGATTTTCAGGAAGAACAGGTGCTTTGAACCGATTGGTGCATACACAGAGCCCATGCACAGTGAGGAGTCACCCATCTTCAGCTTAGCGAACACATAGCATCCCTCTGGATCAGTCCATGACTTAATGAGTGCGAGGGGGAGGGTTTTGCACAGCAGTAGTGCAACACCACATTTCCGGGGGGAGCTGCCTCCTGTAACGTGTGAGGTAGGGCTGCAGCTGAACAGTGCAGTCCCCACCCAGTTCCTGTGTAGCTTGCCAGACTCCTCCCTGTCTAAGTGTGTCTCCTGAAGTAAAGCTATATCAGCCTGCTTGAAGTTAGGGTAGGACAGAACCTTTTTTCATTTTATGAAATGGGTAAGACCGTTTACGTTCCAGGATATGATCCGCAATGGGGCTGGGGGGTGGGTTAGGGCCAGCCATCATGGAACCCAATGAAAAGGTGAAAGGGGGATGTGGAGGGAAACTAGGAGCAAGAGAAGGAAGGGGTAGAGACATGAGGAATGGGCCAAGAGGGTGGAGAGAGCTCGGTGCTGTCCTCAGGAGCAGAGAAGGGGGAAGATAAGGGAAAAAAAGAAAAGGAAAAGAGAGGGAAGGAGAAGAAAGTAGGTGAGAGAAGAGAGAGAGGAAAGGGAAAAAGAGAGAGGAAGAGAGAGAGAAGGAACAAAAAAAGAAAAACGAAAGGAGAAAGCGGAACAAAAATTCCAGTCGATCCCGATCTGTAGCCTGCGGGTCTAAACATAAGCCTATAGAGCTAAATCGCCCGACCGCCGGCCAGGGGAGGTGACGCGTGTGCGGGGCATCCCAGTCCCACTATCCTATTCCCCCATCAGTGTGCAGACACCGGGGTGGGGGGCAGCGTGAGAGCATGCAGCAGGAGCCGGAGCAGCGCCACACAACAGGTGGGGGGGTGTGGAGGGAGAACTGTTACATGGTACGTCAAGGAGGACATCAAGTCACGATCGCAACAAGAGAGACGAAACCACAGAAGTGGCATAAGCATAGGGTGACCGTAGACAATGGGAGGGAGGAGAGAGGGAAAGAAAGGGAAAAATGCCCCCCCAGATGATAGACATATGTCCGAGCACCCAACAACAAGGCATGAGCAGTAAAAAGCATGGCAGCACATCTATGTATGGGGTGGCCTAACCGCGAAGGGGGGAGCAGTCCATCCCGGGAATGGGGTGGTTCCTGAGTGCAAATAAGGGAGAAGGGGGGTGGGATGCAGGGAGAGGAGAAGGTGAGTCGGGGAAAGATGAGGAGTGAGCCTCTGTCATGTTGTACCAAATAGCTGTGAGAACTAAGACAGCGAACATCAATCATTGAAAAGCAGTCAAACTTAAAGCATATTGCTTACAAATGGGATCCAAAAGGTAATTTAAACATTACTAAATGAACTCGAACAAACCAAATGAGGGCTAGACAACTAAGTAAGGCTGCCGTAGGACCTGCGAGAATACAGGCCAACTGTAAAACAAAGCGTCTGTGATACTATAAAGGCAGGTACTCTCCGTCATCTCAGCGGGAAGGCCTCTGCAACTTTTCGCGGGACTCCGCATCCGCCGATGGCAGGTCTCCCTTGGAATACTGCATTTCCTTGTCCTCAAGTGGGGGTCAAAGTGGGTTTCAGAGGGGAGTGAGACGTGTCTCTGTCTGCGTATGCAACACCACTGCCTGCAGTACCTGACCCCTATCGTCGTGGCTCTTCAGGAGCCTCTCCAAGTCTCTCCCCCTAGGGTGGGAGACTACGGTGGTCCGCCCCATGTCCTCAGGAGCAGGAGTTGGAAGGGTTACACTCGGGATTGGTCCCAGCAGGTCCTGAGTCCGGATAGGGGTTGCTATGTCCATGGACTGGGTCTGGTTCTGGAGCCCCTCAAGAAACACTTGCAGGTCTTCGGGGTCGTAGAAGTCTCTTGACACCCCATTTTTAGTGATCCACATCCTGGCCGGCTCGAATAAACCGTATTCCATCTGATGGAGACAGGGTGGAAGGGTCAAGAACGCCCTCCTGCGTTCGCTGGTCTCCTGAAAAGTCGGCCGTTAGTCTAACCTCCAGACCATCTGATCTAAAAGGACTGTGCGCTCAAGCCACCTTCAGTGGTAGACGGGTCTGCACATGGCGCAGCAGGCATGCTATGATTGGGCAGGGGCAGTTGGCGTCATCTTGCCGTTTGGGACCTAGCCTGTGCACCCTTTGAAATTCCAGGGGGGGGGCAAAAATTATGCCAGTCAGCTTGGGTAGAGTCTCTCTTAAGTAGGAGTGTATGTCTGCACCTTCGATGCTTTCCGGGAACCTGAGAAAGTGAACATTGTGTCTACGGGTCCTATCCTCTAAGTCAATCAGCTTGCTTCGGAGATATAAAAGTTCTTGGTCTCTGTCCACCCAGGAGGCAATGTGTGTTTCCACCGATGTTACTCGTGGTCTAGTCCTGTAACTTGTGACTGCACAAGCCAGGATTTAATTCTGTGACTCTCAAGTCTCACAACCAGACATCTACAGTGATTCCATTAACCAAATGACATTTAAAAAGTGCATTTTTTACCAAATAGTTTAATTTGCATTTATTTTTCATTTAAGTTGTGTGTATTGTTTTATGTGCAAAAGATGTGAAGATGGAAAACAACCGAATACTTAGATTATTTTGTTGTGGCCATGTCTTTGACCCTGCCATTGCAGTCCTCAGAGTGAACATTGTTATACTTTTTTATACACTTCAACAGCTTCATGTAAATGAAGATGCATGGAGACACGAAAAAATTAACAAAGTCATGCTTCCAGGCCATCTTCATTTACAAATATTTACTGAGGCTTTGTGTCCCCTTGGGAAAGCAGCAATGGACCCAGGGGTGTTCCCCACAGTTTGAAGACCTCTGCCACAACAAAATAATAGCCAATGTTGAGTATGCTACATTTTTATACATTAAGCACTCAACCCTGTGAGCTTACAAGGCACGCCCTATTGGATTACATAGTTAATATATAAAATAGAATTGTCCACATGCTATAGGTACCTTTCATTGCCAAGAGTCACTGCAGTTTAATCTGTAGTCCATCAAGAGGCTAAAGATGCCCAAGACGTCATATACATTTATCATATATATGTGAGTAATGTATGAAAGTGGAGTATTATGCAAGGATGGGCTTAACTATGTACTACTCTCACAAAACCCCAGAGATGGTCCGTGGATTCAAAATAATAAATCCTCAGCTCAGTCCTGGTAGTGTGGCAAAGAGCAGTCAAAGTTTACTAGAGGAACATGTGGTAAGCATTTCAGAGTACCAACATGGACGATGAGTAATTAACACGACTCAAAAAGAAATCCAACACTAATTTTTAAAAACAGAGCAGATTTTTATATTAATTTAGAAAACAAACCAAAGGGAATCAGATATGTATAACAGGAGCTATGGATTTTCAAGTGAAAAATAATTCAATACAGTTCAAACTGTCAACCTTTTACCATTGTAGTCAATGGGGAAAATCACTAATGATGCTCAGCTACTTCTGGGGTGAGTTCAGGGGAGCCCCCTGTACCTGAGTATCCCAGGACCAAGCCTTGACATTCAGACTAATTTTACTTGGCTCGTGGGTCACTGGTGCAGAGGAGTCTTGCCTGTCCTTGGTGCTAAATGCAGGAGCTGCTGGTGTTGAAAAATGACACTTATGACACTCAGTCAAATGTAGGTTGAGTTTGAGGATGCCCACTGGGGTTAAGCTTGTGTGGACCCCTGGACCAGGATTCACCAGGCAGAACAACTTTACCTAGTTTGGATGTCTTGAGTGCATAGGAGTGCTTGGCTATCCTTTGTGCTGAACAGGAGCTGTGGTTGCTGGCTTTACTACTGTGACAGTGCAGGATAGTAAGCAGATGCAAAAACTCAACAATGGAGCCATTGGTGATGTTGGATGCAGATGTTTCAGTGTGCTCTCGGGTTGCACCTTTGAGTAAAGGTGGTGATGACTTAACTGGCCACCAACAAGCCTTGGCAGTTCTAGGGTGGAGGAGAAGCTATCTCCTGAGGTAAATGGTTGCCAGCTGTAACTTGGTGAAGACCTGGACTACACTTTCCATGATGAACAGGACCACTTGCTTTTGGGCAATCCCTCAAAGGGCCCAATGGCCATCTCATATTCGGTTCAATATGTGCTTTTTATCCGCAGTGTTCAGGTGACTAGTGCCACTAGACAAGGGAATCTGGTCTTGCCTTTGGCTCACAAGGGGTTCCCTCTTGCTGGGGAATCAAATATTGGTCCACAAGAAGCTGCAACTGAGCAAATTCAGAATTTTACCACAGGTTCAAGCTATCACATCTTTGGTTTGTGCAGGTTTCTTTTTAGTGATGCAGGCCTCTTTCGGTCCTTTCTTCACATGTTGTTGCAGATCTGAGGCTCTGGTGCCAGGGGTGCCTAATAAATCCTTGATTTAGAGGTCTTAGGGGGTGTGGGTACAAGTAACCAATGGGCTACTAGCACCAGTAGGTAATTTGCCCCTGAGGTGAACACATTCATTAAGCTGTGGCTCCTACCCAGAACCGTCTATTTTGCCACTTTTCAAGATTGTAGAAGTACAAACCAGGTAGCCCACCCAAGAGTTATTGTTAGCCTTCTGGGGGTGTATGCTGTCTGACTAGTGAGTTTTCCCACCTGTCTGCGTGCAAATGTGCCTGGGGGAGTGCTTTGGTCTCCACTGGAGGACGGCCTGCTTACATATCACAGGCAGTGTGTCCTTTGAAGCTAACAGTCTTGATGTGCCACTTCACTAGCCTTCCTGGGAGGGAGGGAGGTAGGTGTGACCTCCTTCCCATTCAGGCCTTTGTTATGTCTCCTAGGAGTGTTCAAACTTTTGCCCAGGGGTCAGAATTCTGTCTTGGCTGCAGCAGCTGTGAGCCGGAGCATAGGAAAACTGGGGCAATCAGGTGGGCAACATCTAAGTTCACATCGCCCTTGACACGAGATTCAAGTCAGGGGTGAGAAGGCATGTTGTTTGATTCCAAACATGACCCATTTTGGATGTATCTTAATGGAGCTGTGACCTCTGGTTTGCCCGGGTGTCAGCCAATGTTACCCTAAGGACTGCCTATCACTTATAGTAACTTTTAATGAAACAGGCCACTATAGAGACATATAAGCTTGCACTTATATGTCTACACCTTAAATAGATTGCATCCTGCGTTCTGGTCTCAAGAGGTCTTCCTTAGGGGTGGCTGACATATATTAACGATAGTGCTTTGACTGTGTTACACATGGTGTGGGCACAGTCAAGTTCAAGCAGTTTACCCTACTCCTGCAGTCTGTAGTGGCAGGCTTGCTGTAAGTTTACTTGAGTTACTCAGGGTGGCACAAGCAGTGCGTCAGGCCCTGGTAACACCTTTAACACCCATGCCCTGGGAACAACTGGTACCATATACTAGAGAGATATAAGGGACAGTTAAAGTCCTTGCCAGTAGTGGATACCAATTCACATATGAGAATTTAGAGAGAAAGCACTAGCACTGGGTCCTGGTTAGCAGGTCCTAGGGCACTTTCAGGGTCATAACCAAAAGCATCTAGAACAAAAAGTTAGGAGGCAACCATCCAAAAAGGGCACTTTCCTACAGTAGTAGAACTACACACCATAGTCTATATATGACATTTTACTTTTACACTCTTGATACAGTTCTTATCCCATCTGCCAGACTTTACAGGAAAGTTAAATGAGCCAATTACGTGAAACCAAAGCACATATTCTAGTCACATAATGCATCCTCTGTACCATTCCTTGGCCTTTGCATAGCTCACACTCTTCAAAATCCAGGAAATAGCATTCTGGGAAACATAGAGATACAACAACAGTAATGATTTCTACCTTACAGCTATTTTACTATTTAACACTTGTGGGCTTTCTTTTTCATTTTGGCTCACTATATTTCATGGTTGGGGGAACCTTCCAGATCTGCTTATTCTAATTTCTGAATAGGTGTATTTATTTGCTTGCTCCATATTTTCTCAGTTCATTGTAAACTGGATTGGCAAAATGGGAGTTTGTTACTGAAAAAAAACAACTAATGATATCCACACCAATAAGTCTTCTCACCAGGAGAGGGGGTCACTATCGGTTTTCTTTTGTCCCTCAGCACCAGGTAAAATTGCAAAGTAAGAGATAGGTGATGGACTGAAAAAAAGACATTATGCCATTCACCCTAAAAAGTGTAGGTGGTCTGATAGCCTTCTTCTGATGGCCTCCAAGAAGCTCAAAATAAGCCACCACTCACCTGCACTCGCCACTCCCTCTACTGTATTTAAAATCTTTGTCACCCCTCCCAAGTCACCTTTTTCCAGCCCACCGACTGCCTCTGTACTTTACTATTCCCCCTACCATCTCTGACACCTATCATAGCCCATTGTCGCCTCCTTCTCCTGCACTAGCCTCAGGCTCCTAGCAGCATAAAATACATTCTTCTGTAGGGAGCTGTGTAGTGGCCTCCTCTACCTTCCTCCCACCTTATATTAAACTGGGAGGTGGGTGGAGGGAGCCACATTAAAACCTCCAAAACAATGTATTTCATGCTGGTAAGAGACATCAGGATGATGCCAGATAGAGTTAAATTATAAATTGCACTCTATCTTGCATCAGATATCCCTCTTTCCAGCTTGGGCTTTCTGTGTTGTGATGGTTTACTGGTTGGGACACGGTATTTTTTGTGACAGGCACATTGTGTGCCTGTTGCAAAAATTACAAACGTGTTGCTTTTGTTGTCCTCTATTTTTTTGATTTGTTATTTTCATAAATTTGGCAAACCAGTCTGCGGTGTCCCAAGGTGTCTGGACAGGTTGCGCTGTCAGGTTTGTGATGGTGTACCCTAAATCACCCCTTAAGTTTGTTCATTTGGCTATTTCAATGTCATGAGAATGTCTAGGGACTTTTGAAAGCCATGATTTGTGCTCTTCAGTTTATTTACGTTGCCAAATGTTTTATCTGAAATGTTAGGTCCTTTTGTTTTATATTGTAGATGTTTAGGAAGTTGTATTTTTGTTAACGACGGCCTGTGAAGCATAGTTACGTTCCTCCTACTCAGATGTAAATTCTCCTCTGTTCAATTCCAGAAGTATTTGCGTAAAATATTCCCCAATTTCTCATGTATTATTGGGTGTCTTTGGTGCCTAGGCCTGTATTTTTTTTTTTTTATCCCAGGCCTGTATTAGAGCTTTGGTGTTTTGGAGACATTATTGTCTATATCACATTTGCCCTAATGTATGATGCATTTGTGCTTCGGCATGGGTCTGTGTGTTAATGGTAAGATTTGTATATTTTAAATTCACGATCGCATAGCCGAAAGAAGGAATGAAGTGTACCAGTGAGTCTCCTATACTTCTGACAATAAAAGATAAAATGTCCAAATGTTTTGCACCTGTGTAGAGTGTTTTGTTTACGTTCATTTTCTTTGTAGTTAAAGCTGTTTAGATCTGGGCGAGAGAGAGAGAATGTTTTAATTTCTCCTGATAGGATTGCATTTCATATCTCTGGCAGTCCTCACATTCAAGTGGCCACCTTTTACAATAATCCCACTGTTTGGTATAGGGAGTCTCTGAATCTTTAGTATGGAATGTTCCATTGTTATAGTTCAGGGATTCATGGTGGGATTTGTATTATTCACAGAAAGCTGGAACATACCTAAAGCTGGAATAACACTCTAATGAAACTAATCCATATATTTCCAGAACCTCTCTTAAAAGTGTTACATATCCAGAGAGGTAACTTGTGTACCATGTCATTATGTTGGTTCTCATCCATACCTTTGAATGCAATTTTTCATGGAGATCCGTCCATTTCTCTGCATCCATGCCTAGCATCTATGTTTCTTCGAGTATGGTGCCTTTTCTTGTAGATGATGATGCTGTGATTTTCTGTCTGTTTAATAAAATTGTGTAGTTGTTTTTAAACCAAAGATTGATTTACCAAGTACAGTCCTTGTATGTTTAATTTACAAAGGCTTTCCAACATATACCTTACCTTACAAAGATGTGTAAAGCTTTTTCTTAATTATTTTGTAGGTCTTCTTGATACGTGTAGGCTTGTATAAAAGTAAATGTTCATTTGTGCAAATGAACGTAACACAATGTCTAATGTTATTTATTTATTTAGTGTTTTTCATGCACATGTTTAATATTTAGACATTTTGTAAAATGCTACTACCTCCTTAGAGAGCTTCTGGAGATATAACTATTTAACTATGGCACTAAATTAAAGATCTATACCATTGACAACTGGAACCATTAGCTATATATATTAATGATACAAAGTAAACCTATTGAGAAGACTTTATATATGTGAGAGTTACTGAACCTCAGATGATGCACCAAACATCTATGACTTTTGATTATTTTCAAATGATTTAGAGACATATTTACAAAAGCATTTTTGCATTTGGAAATGGCCCAGTTCACAGAATCGAGCCATTTCCATCCACAAAAATCCTTTTCCTATGTCCATACACAAATTGCAATTAGTAACATGTTACAGAATCAACATTTGTCTTGAGCGAATCAGTATTTGGAAGAGTCATCTAGGGTGTCCCTTCCATATACTGAATATGAACATTTTGCAACCGAATTACTGGGGGGATAGGGAGTGTGTGTGTGTCTATTTTAATAAAGAAGAGAACAAGGTTGTGAAAGGCATCAAGACAAAATATAGGGATTGTCTTTTTTTATTAATTGATTATATAGTTTATACAGTGCAAAGTTACCCAAAGGTGCCTTGATAATTGACTCAAAAATCAACCAGCCTATGATATGATGTATGAAGAATTACATTTTAAAGTCTTTGCAAACGTGTAGGTAATGAAAATAAGGTAAGATTTCAGATTCAGATCATTCCTGTATCAGAGAGCAAAAATAAAAAAAAGTAAGTAGTCACCAAGACATGCATGATTAAAGTAAAGCACAACGTGCAAAATCAAGAGGCAGATTGGAGAGTATGTGCTGGGGTACAGCAGGAAAATTTCCAGTGGCATTAGGGGCCTCATTTTGAAACTCTTTAGGCTGGAAAACCGCCACTCAGGTTTTCCGCCTGTTAGCCCCATTATGAGTTTCCCACTGGGCCAGCAGGCAGGACCAGTGTTGCCACCTGCTGGTCCAGCGGCAACAAGCCACAACATTGATGCTGGCTTATAATCGATCCAGCAGCAATGTTGCGGTGCGTCAGGTGCGACAGCACCCGTC
The DNA here is from genome assembly GCF_031143425.1 of Pleurodeles waltl. Taxonomy (NCBI): domain Eukaryota; kingdom Metazoa; phylum Chordata; class Amphibia; order Caudata; family Salamandridae; genus Pleurodeles; species Pleurodeles waltl. The sequence continues at coordinate 1,481,090,864 of NC_090444.1, forward strand.
TTGCTTTTTACTGCCTGTAATTCAGGAAGTGAAAAGCAAAGACAGGGCTGTCCATGGGGGCCCCCAGCACACCGTCTCTGCCAGCCTTTGCATGGTGGTGGAACCGCCATGCAATAGCCGGTGGAGAGTGGACTTGTAATCCCCAGGGCAGCACTGCATGCAGAACTGCCCTGGTATATTAATAAAGCCGGCACCACCAGGCTGTCGACCGGCGGCAACCTGACGGATGCCGGTAGTTGGACCATGGCGGTTCTGCCTTGGTCATGATGTGGAGGTTGGGCCACTGTTTTGGTGGTGGTCCAACCGCTACAGTGAGAATAAGGGCCCAGATGGTAGAGAAGGGCATTGATGGCATAGTGCATCATTTAAAAGCAATTCTCATGAAGGAACATAGATTCTTTTAATTCTGATCACCAGAAAAAAAGTAGAGGTGACTTCCTGAGATGCAAAAGACAAACAAACTGCGTGGTTATAAGCACAAGCAATGAGGAGAGGTAGAGTGCCATTTTGGTCAGGTCACCATATTGAGGTCCAGAAAGAAGGAGATCCACTAATCCCTTGGATGTGAGTTTTATCTGTGTGAATCTAAATGTTGTTGGCAGCCATCCACTTTGCCACAGAGACCAAACAGTTTTGAAAGATGTGAGCACCAGCAGAGTTGGTGCTTCCCAAAATGAATATCTGTGTATCACTAGAGTATGGAGAATACACTGCAACCCTGAGAGACATTGCCTTAGGTTTTGGAGGTGGTGATGGCATGATGGAGGCGTCTCAGCCTCTTTTAACCCAGATGAGGGTGATGTAGGTACATAATGTTTCCTTAAAAAGCAAGACGGCTTGATGCTCCTGGTGGCTTCTTCTCCTTTCCACTGACCACTTCCCTGGCAGAAACCTTCTTATTTGGGGGCAATCGTCTTAGCAGTAATAGTCAACCATTCACTAGGAGCAGAAGCACTTAGCAGTGTTGGATTCAGGTGTCACTGTCAGCTGGTTAGTTCACGGACTCTTCGCCATATCAGTACTGTGTGTGATTTCTTCTGCAGCACCTGCAAGCAAAGCCTAAAAAAAACAGTCAGTGGAACGTGAGCAATCAGAAGAATCTAGCCATCACAAATGCTTAACAATAGTGTAACCAAAACATGGATAAACTATTTTTTCACATGACAACATATCACAGAACAATTTAGTTTCCGTCCCTCCAAGGACATAGGACCCCTATGGAAGGCAGAGGGTGCAGGGAAAAAATACAATAATTGCAATGTATAATTGCTGGTGCCACACTAGGATCCAGCCCATGGGAACTCTGTGGGAGGCAGGGGAAAGCAGGTAAAAATCAAACAAAAGTATAAACACAACAAGACTGTACTATAACCAGCCACAAGCACAAATATATATTTCAGGGAAAAAAACAAAGAAATGGAAAACAAAGTCAAAATGGCCACGAAACACACATGCACACCAACAGAGTGCACAAAATGGTGGTTGTCACATGGCCAGCAAAGAAGGGGACATTGAGAACAAAGACAAAATGGCCACTGTGACACCACACACACACACACACAATGGCTACACAACATGGCCATGCCGCATGGCCAACAAAGAAGGGGGCATGGAGAACAAGGAGCACATTAGAGCCTATGACAAACACACACACTGGTGACAAGGCCAGCAGAGAAAGAGGCATGAAGAATAAAGAAAACATTTGTCCTGTCCTGCTTGAGCACCTTTCCCTTTCAGAAACAAAAAAACATCTAGTCGCATTGCAGGGAATGGATTACAAAGACATTATTTACCCAAGGTTTCTGGGCCCACGCAACTACCCTTTACCCAGCAAAATGAAAACAGCAATGCCAGAAAGGAAAATGTAACTTTTTTTAAAGAATCCCTAAGCACAACATCAACCATTTCACATCTACGCAAACTCACAATAATGGTGGGTAGGAAGAAGGTTGCTTGTAAATAAACAAAAATGCCTTAAAGAGCTATCCAATCCCTAGGCAGTAACAGGCACATGCAGACAAAAAATAAAATACCCACTTTTTTGCATTTATTCTAAAGCCACCCACATCCCACTAAATGTTTTCAAAAATCATATAGCACAGTAAAAGTGAGAATGTGAAAAATACTTAAAAACACAGACCCAAGGCCTAGTGCAGGGCAGAGTAGGCCACAAACATGAAACAACATCACAGTAAAATGTTGAACTAATCAGTATACAATTAAAAAAAATACAATAAATGGAGGAAAGACACAACTATCCCTTGGCTGCCACCATCAAAAAAGGCCACATAACAACAAAGATACAAGATTAAAAATATGGAACAAATAAAATGCTGCATGTCCCTACTCAGACAGCAAACTTTTCCCTAAGTGCTTCTTACTTGATTTATCCTAAAAAGGTAAGATTCCAATGGCATGGATACAGCTGGGATTGCAGACAGAGAGTGATACTTTCCCTCCAAAATTCAATCCAAAAGGACCAATGGCTGGATAAAGCATAGGGATGAATCTTCAGGACAGGAAGGGAAAGTTACTACTCTATGAACAGTAGTCTCCCAGACTCTATAGAACCTACGTCCTATGTGAAAAAAAAAATTACAAAGTACATTTCATGTTGAAAAATACATAAGTGGAAAATGCATTTCTAGATGATGTTCTGGCCTCTACAGTAACAAATTTCCTTGAAATGCTGACCGGTGCCTGCCCACACTAAGGTATTGCAGCTTGTGTTTGAAAGAATCTCTGAACTTTCTGATCGAGTATGCCAAAAAACAAATGTGAGTGGTTGCACTCTTGAAAACTTTCAGTGCTTCTTAAGTTTTGATTTTCCCTGAATGGGAAATTCAGTTATGCTATGTAGCAGCATCCATTTAAATCAGTAAATCTGAGTCATAAGAGGAAGGTGGAATTACAGAGTTACTCCAATTACTTCTGAGTAAATAAAATTATGCCCAGGCATAACCAAAATCTATCTTCACTGTAGCAGGTTTGGCTATTTCAAAGGAAAACATTGGGCTACACTATTACATTTAATAATGTTGTCTCCTGCTAGGGAACACTTAAAAATGTCATTTTTGATTTATTCTGAAGTATTTATTACAAGCGAAATTCACAGATGAAGATGGATTTGTAGCAAAATATTTGTAAACTACTTTTAGAAAATTACTTTGTCCTTGTCTAAAGCCTACTTGCTTGAGCACCTGGCATCTACAAACCCCATTCGATAAAGTGTAAAAAACAATCCCTGTGCAGTACAAAGGCCTTAAATGTGGGGATGTGTGTCTGTTCATCTGACAGGATGACCATCAGATGTGTGCCCAGGATCCAAATATGTCTATCCTGACAAATATAAGTGGATTTCCATGTTCCCCCAGTTAGGAAGGCACCAACCCCAATGGGACAGGAGCTACCCTCAGAAATGGCATAGAGTGATCACAGAGGAGGGGTTGCTCATTTCTCTGGCCATACCACCAGGTTAAGCACACAGGCTCTGCACAAGGGCTCTGCACAAGAGAGATAACCATCTTGGATTTAGTCAAAGAGGGACACTGTAGAATTTTAGGGCACAGAGGGATTGCAGCAAAAAGTACCCCTGGGAATTTTTAAGATTTTGATTAGGAAGAGGCCACAGGTCACCCCCCACTCACAGGCTAGTGGCAGGCATAAATGTAGCACCATAACATTCCCCTCCTCAGAACACTGTATAGACCTGTGGAAGAACACAAGAAGACTGGGCCTAATGTCTGTGACCTGAGAAGACCCTAGAACACTGGACCTGCTCTCCTTTTTGTACTGAGGAAAAAGGCTAATAAGACTGACTTCCTCTTCAATCTACAAGGAGACACCAAGATACAAGAGCCCTTTCTAGCAACTGCCCTGCTGATCAGTTCAAACTGCACCTTTCCTAGTCCAGGCTGCTGGACTCTCCTGGAGTGAGTCTTGGCACCCAAATGATGTCCTGAATGTCCTGGACTCTTGGCTGCTATCACAGTGTACTCAGCCTAACATATCTTGAAACCTGGGAGTTTTTAGCTCCTCAGACCTGCAGAGGACAGAAACCAACCTGCCAAGCTTATCGGCAAAAGGTGTGTTGCTGCTAGACCCAAGATTAAAGTTCCTACCACTCGAGTGTTTTCTGAAGCAGAAAATCCAGTTTAGTAGGGCCTCATGGAGAAGGTATCTGTCCTCAGCCTGCAGCCTCCCCTCATTGAGATTTTAACTCCATAGGACAAAGGCACCAAATGTATCTGGTTAGCACGGGACCTTCTTTGGGAGCAAAATTAAGGTTTTTTGCTCCCCTGAGTTTTCCAGTCAAAAGTGGATGGCTTCACCATGACCTTGTCCACTGGCTATTCAATGTCATAAAGCTCTGCCACAGCCTGATGCCTTGAACCACAAAGGATGCTTCCCTTTCATTTCAGAGACACAAGATCTAATTCACAAAGGTAAACTTACATGTTTGGTCCTCTCTTCTTGAGTATTTAAAAAACTGCAGATTAATTTAATAGTAAAGTGTGGAGAGTCTTAAGTCAGGGTGGACAACTGCACACATAAAAAGATAGGCCTGTCCTATCTTTTTATGTGCAGAATTCTCTACCCCTACTGTGGAATCTCCACACTTGTAAACTTACTTTTTAATTGTGGTTTTGTGAATACTGAAAAATAGTAAACTTGCACAAACCTGTAAGTTTGCCTTTTTCAACCAGGCACTAAGTTCAAAGGTAAAACTTATGACTGGGTCAAACCTAGTATTGCTCTCCAGTCTGCTCTTTATTGTGGTTGGTCTTAACTTGTACCTAAGTACCAGTCAAGCTCAAATAGACAACATCAGTTGGTGCATGACCCTTTTTGGCACTATTTTAAATCTTAACCATTACAAATTCATTGTTCCATTGATTCTCAGTTGATTTTTGTCATTTGGTGTAATTTAAGTTAATAAAATGTACTCAATTTTTCTAAATTGATTTGGTATTTTTCATGCCTTGTGTTTTACATTTATAACTGTTTTGTTACTACATAAACACTTTACACATTCCCTCTAAGTTAAGCCTGTATGCTCTGTGCAACAGATTCAAGTGGGGTTAGCTCGTTAATTTAGAGACTTTGATGCTATACCCTGACAAGGACTGTGGCTATTACTTTGGGTGTGTATTTACCCCGTCAAATAATACCCCAAATTCTTAAAAACAGTTTCTGGATAGTAAATAATTTTTTCAGGGCAGTAATGGTTCCTAAAATAAGAGTACTGTACCTCAAGTAAAAATAGATTTCACAAACCATTGCTAAAAACAAAATTCTTTATTTTTAAGAAACTTTCTGTTAGAAATGTGATTTTTGGTTGCCAGTCAGGTTGCCCCCTGTCCATGCAGGGACCCTCACTCTAGTCTGGGTAAAGGAGAAACACTCTTAGATAACCCCGGCTTACCCCGGGTAGCTTGGCACAACCAGTCTGGCTTATCTCAGAAGCAATGTGTTAAGTATTTGTGCTAACACACACAGTAATACAGGGAAGACACTACAAAATTTACACCTCACCAGTTTAGAAAAATAGGTAATATTTATCTAAATCAAACAAGACCAAAATGACAAAAATCCAACATACACAAGTTAAAATATGAATTTTCAGAAGAATTACAGCCTTACTCCATAGAAAACTATGATTTTGCACAAAGTACCTGGTTAAGGTAAAAAATTAAGCCGCACTGGTGAGTCTGCGTCGAAAAAAGCAGTGATGCATTGATTCCTTCCTCGCAAGGGAGGCCGTGCGTCGTTTCTTCACTGATCAGGTAGGTGATGCGTTGGTTTTTGTTTCTTGCAAGAGAGTGATGCATCGATTTCTGGATGGGCACCTCGGATCCACGTAGAGTCGGTTGACTTTGATGCCCAGGGACGATGCATGGAAAATCCTGTTGTACCGTGTTAGAAAACTGCGTTTGGCGGGGTTTACATCATTATCAGCAGTCACAAGTGGGTGTTGCGCATCATTTCTCCAGCCACGATGTGTCGTTCTCCCAGCCACCATGCAGGTAGAGGTTTGATTTTAACCACACAAACGACGGCGCTTTGTTTATCAGCCACATTCCACATGATGCATAAAAGATTTCCCTGCATGGCATTCTGTGGGTGAATTTTCAGCTCTTGCCTGTTAACTTTACCTTTCAAGGGCACAGGGACTGGATAGGACACCACTTGGCAGGGCAGGAGTCTCAGCAGGGAGTCCAGATGTTAGCAAAGGAAGTCTTTGATGGCCCTGAGACTTCAAAATAGGAGGCAAGCTCAACTCAAGCCCTTGGAGAGTCTTCACAAGTAGGAATATACCACAAAGTCCAGTCTTTGTCCCCTTTCACAGGAAGAAGCAGCAACTTCAGTACAGACCTACAAAGCACATTCACATTAAGGGGCAGCACTCCTCCGCAGCTCTTCAGCTCTTCTTCTTGCCAAAAGTTCCTCTTGTTTCCTGAACTGATATAATTTTCAGGGGTTTAGGGTCCAATACTTATACCCCTTTCTTCCTTTGAAGTAGGCCTACTTCAAAGGAAAGCCTCTCTTGTTCACAAGAACTAGCCTTGCCCAGGCCAGGCCCCAGACACACACCAGGGGAGTGGAGACTGCATTGTGAGAGGGCAAGCACAGCCCATTCAGGTATAAGTGACATCTCCTCCCTCTACTCTAGCACTGATGGCTTATCAGGACATGCAGGCTACACCCCAGCCTCCTTTGTCCCACTGTCTAGAGGGGATTCACAAACAGCCCAAATGTCAAACTGACCCAGGCAGGCAATTCACAAACAGGCTGAGTCACAGAATCGTTTAAGTAAGAAAATGCCTACTTTCTAAAAGTGGCATTTTCAAACTAACAATCTAAAAACCACTTTCAATAAAATATGTTTATTTTTTTATTGTGAGTTCAGAGAGCCCAATTCCATATTTCTATCTGTTCTCAAAGGGAATCTGTACTTTAACGTTATTAAAATCAACACCTTTGTTAACCTATTAGAGAGATAGGCCTTGCAACAGTGACGAGTGAATGTAGCAGTATTTCACTGTTAGGATATGTAACACACATCAGTATATGTTCCACTTTTAACATCCACTGTACCCTGTCCGTGGGGCTACCTAGGGCCTGACTTAGGGGTGCTTTACATGTAACAAAAAAAAGGAAGGGGTAAGCCTGGGAGGTTGGTACACTTTCCAAGTCAAATTGGTAGTTTAAAAATCCACACACAGATACTGCAGTGGCAGGTGTGAGCCATGTTTACAGGGCTACCAATGTGGGTGGCACAACCAGTGCTGCAGGTCCACTAGTAGCATTTGATTTGCTGGCCCTGGGAACCTCTAGTGCACTTTACTAGGGACTTACTAGTAAATCAAATCTGCCAATCATGCATAAGCCAATTACACATACATTTTACATAGGCGCACTTGCACTTCAGCGCTGGTTATCAGTGGGAAAGTGCCCAGAGTATAAAAAAACAGCAAAAACAGAGTCCAGTACACATCAACAACCTGGGAAGCAGAGGCAAAAAGTTAGGGGAGACCACGCCAAGGATGCCAAGTCTAACACTTCCTCCATGTTTACCTTGTTCAAAACATAAATGTCATAATTTCAGCTAACCCGCTTTTGTTTTTAATGCCCTATTCTTTTCCACCCCCCAAAATATTCTAAGATCCATTTATTCCTGAAACATTTTTTACTTTGTATTGGTACCTGTCTCCTCTCAGGTAGCAAAATGTTGTTGCTCCATATAATGATCAATTGATATGAAATATAAAAACACAGTTCAACAGCATTAGAACCGGCAACTTTATCCCCCATTGAATCACATTGGGGGTCATTACAACATTGGCGGCAAAAGCCGCTTACCGCCGTGCAGAAGACCGCCAATACACCGCCGCGGCTGCGGAATTCCGCCACAGCTATTATGACCCACATCTCGGAATCCGCCAAAATTCAGACACCCACACAAGTCCACCACACCAAAGGTCAGTGATAAACTAGTGAAAACAAATCCTCCACCGTCACGGCAACAGAAACACGCCCATGCTATTACGACCCATGAATCCACGCGGCGGTCTTTCAACAGTGGTATTCCATTGGCGGTACACACCGCCGCGCTCAAAATACACACACATCTCCAAAAACACCGCCACATTGGACAATTCCAAATACACACACCTGATACACATACAAACACCACTCCTACACACCCAACACAATATAAAACACACACCCACATCACCCACAAACCCCTACGACCAAAAATTATAGACGAAGGCGAGAGAGAGAGCACAGCAATAGACAACCCCATCACACAGAGGCACACGACACCATCACCCACACAACATCCTCGCACAAAACACCACACACCACTACACATCACCACACTCATCACCACCTACACCACCCCACACATCACCAACACCACCCCATGGCATGCCAAAGACACCCCAGGTTTTCGGAGGAGGAGCTCAGGGTCATGGTGGAGGAAATCGTACGGGTAGAGCCACAGCTATTTGGATCACAGTTGCAGCACACCTCTATAGCTAGGAAGATGGAGCTATGGCGAAGAATCATGGACAGGGTCAATTCAGTGGGACAGCACCCAAGAAATCGGGAGGACATCAGGAAGAGGTGGAACGACCTACGGGGGAAGGTGCGTTCTGTGGTCTCCAGGCACAACATCGCGGTTCAGCGGACTGGCGGCGGACCCCCACCTCCTCCCCCACAACTAACAACATGGGAGGAGCAGGTCTTGACCATTATGCAACCTGAGGGCCTCGGAGGAGTCGGTGGAGGAATGGACACTGGTAAGTCAAATCTTAACTATCATATCCCCCACCCTACCTGCATGCTATCACACACCCCCACCCTCAGCCCTTCCCCTATCAATCCAACTCCTCACTAATGTACTAATAACACAAACCACCCATCCCAACACCAAGCCCTGCATGACACAACAAAGCATGGACACCCATCACTAAAGCATGCCCACTGCACATACCCATAACAACCCCTAACCATCATCACACAAGCCCCCACACAGGAATGTCAGCACTGGGGTTCACGTTCACCCACCCATTGCACACCATGACACACACAGATGCAATATTCATGCTTTTACACCCCTGCAGGACCACTACCTAACATCACCAGACAGGAGGGTCCAGACATCTCTACCCCACCCACAGAAGAGGCCCACAGTGATGACAGCAGCTCTGGCCAACTGGATCCAGATGACCAGCCCGGACCATCGTGGGCCTCGGGACAGTCGGTTTCCCTCGCACAGGCACAGCACAACACTGACCTTCCACCCCCTGGAAACACCAGTACAGCACCCACCCAGCTGGCCCATACCTCCGTCCCCATGACACGTCAATCAGCTGTGTGTCCACCACTACAGGGAACCCAGGATAACCCACCACCCCAACAACAACAGGGACCTGGTGGTACTGGGAGTGGGCACACGGTCCACGGTCCAGGGAACGGAGGCCCAGGAACACAGGGGAACTGGGAGGGCTGCTGTGCGACAGGGGGCGGACAGGCCAAGGGAAACCACTCTCCACGAGGCCCTCTCCTCCATCATGGGAGCATACCACCACTCCCAGGAGACGATGGCTACGGTCCTGGCCAAGTTTCAGGAGACCCAGCGCCTGCAGGAGGAACAATATTTAGGGATCAGGGAGGAACTCAGAACCATCAGCTCCGCCCTGGGCACCATCGTAGGGGTGCTGAAAGACATACAGAACACCATGAGGGACACCATGGCACTCCAAAGGGCCCCTGACACTAGCCTGGACTATGAACTGCCCACCACCTCCGCCGGCGCTAGTGGACAGGACGCCCCGCCACAGGACCACCACACCAGCACCCCACCCACTGCAGAGGGAGAACCACCCCGCAAGTGGTCCCTGAGATCCAGGAACAGGACAGAGCACGATGGCAAGACCCCCGCCAAGAAATGAGACCACCCTGATTGTCATCCCACTGTCCCACTTTGTAACCCTGTCCATATTGGAACTGCCCCAGCTCCACTTCCTATGCCCACATGGGCAGTGCACCTGTGAGACTAATAGACTGGACTCTGCCATGGACATTCCTCCACCATCACCCATCACCATTTTACCACCCCCTCCAATAATTAGCACTTCAATAAACACCCTTGAACCACAAAATAATCTAGAGTCAGTCTGTGATTTTGAAAATGTGTATTAGCTATGACAATGACAAAATCAGTTCGAAAATGTAATATCAACATACCTATGTCACACATCACATGTCCATGAAGGATGTAAGCAGATGACACATGATGGTAACCACACCTGTGACACTGTAATGGAAATGTACAACTCAGTTACCAAGTACTGCTTGAAAATGACAGACAGGATAGAGGTAGAAGTGTGAAAGTAAATGTATTAGTAAAGAAAGTGTTCTCACCTGTGTGTCACTGGAAATATTGCTGTATGACTGAGTCCCTGTTGTCAATGTATTCTTCCTCTGCTTCTTCCTCATCACTGTCCACAGGCTCCACAGCTGCCACAACACCGTCACCTGGACCATCCTCCTGCAGAAAAGGCACCTGGCGTCGCAAAGCAAGATTGTGAAGCATAGAGCAGGCGATGATGATCTGGCACACCTTCCTTGGTGAGTAGAATAGGGATCCATCTGTCATATGGAGGCACCAGAACCTGGCCTGCAGGAGGCCGAAGGTGCGTTCGATCACCCTCCTAGTCCGCCCATGGGCCTCATTGTAGCGTTCCTCTGCCCTGTTCCTGGGATTCCTCACTGGGGTCAATAGCCATAACAGGTTGGGGTAACCAGAGTCCCCTAATAGCCACACCCAGTGCCTCTGGAGTTGACCCATCACATAAGGGATGCTGCTATTCCGCAGGATGTAGGCGTCATGCACTGAGCCAGGGAACATAGCATTTACCTGCGAGATGTACTGGTCTGCTAAGCATACCATCTGTACATTCATCGAATGATAACTCTTCCGGTTCCTGTACACCTGTTCACTCCTGTGGGGGGGGACCAGAGCTACATGGGTCCCATCAATGGCACCTATGATGTTAGGGATATGTCCCAGGGCATAGAAGTCACCTTTAACAGTAGCCAAATCCTCCACCTGAGGGAAAACGATGTAGCTCCTCATGTGTTTCAGCAGGGCAGACAACACTCTGGACAACACGTTGGAAAACATAGGCTGGGACATCCCTGATGCAATGGCCACTGTTGTTTGAAATGACCCACTTGCTAGGAAATGGAGCACTGATAGCACCTGCACTTGAGGGGGGATTCCTGTGGGATGGCGGATTGGTGACATCAGGTCTGGCTCAAACTGGGTACACAGTTCCTGGATTGTGGCACAGTCAAACCATTAGGTGATGATTAAATGTCGCTCCTCCATTGTCAACAGGTCCACCAGCAGTCGGTACACCGGAGGATTCTGCCATCTCCTCACATGTCCCAGCTGACGGTGCCTAGGAAGGACAACAGTGACGACAGAATAAAGCAATTCAGAGGTATGTACCCACAGCTACACAGAACACGAAACAAAATCCAAAAAGTTGTCAGTATGTGTGTTGAGTCCAGGCCTAGGTATGTGTGACGCAGTTGAAAATGAAGCCATGTGGGCCCTTGAAATGGCGGATGCCTGACCTCTAAAGTGGGACCATGGGATGTGAGGTAACTGCGCTGGCGTTGTACACCGTCGCGGTAGGCGGTCGGAAACCGCGACGCAATGCTGCATTGGTTAACATTGGACCCTATGGGTCCCAGGAGCCAATGACGAAGTGCGCCGGCGGTGATGATACGCACCGCCGCGGATGTCACAGCCGCGGATGTGACCGCCATTTTCTATCTGTTCAATCACTCGATACCTGATCTTCGACAGGAGAGGACCTACACTGCAAGTGCTGCTGTGACCTCGGTCTGGAAGAGACAATGGCACGTGCGTCTGGGGAAAAGGCCCCTGCTTTCACTGCACAGGAGTTGGAGAAGCTCGTGGACTGGGTCCTCCCCCAGTACACGCTACTCTACGGTCCTCCAGACCAACAGGTGAGTACATAGGGTGCAAGTTGTATGGGCTATGCCTGGGTGGAGAGGGCTGGATATAAGAAGGAAGGGGGCAGAGTTCCACGAGCATGAAGGACTGTGAATGCATGTGCCACATGGCAAGGGCGGGGATGTGGGCCACTCACTTCGACGGTGCAGTTGGAAATGACTTCTCTTCTTCCCCTGTACATGTCATGTAGGTCAGCGCCCACCAGAAGAAGGATATTTGGCGTGCCATCGCCAAGGACGTCCAGACCCTGGGGGTCCACCAGAGACGGAGCACCCACTGCCGTAAAAGATGGGAGGACATTCGCCACTGGAGCAAGAAGACGGCGGAGGCTCAGCTGGGGATGGCCTCCCAACGTGGGAGGGGTGCCCATCGCACCATGACCCCCCTGATGTTCCAGATCCTGGCGGTGGCCTATCCTGAGTTGGATGGGCGCATGAGGGCATCGCAGCAGACACAAGGGGGTGAGTACACACTCATTCTGCTGAGTTTGCACGCAGTGGAGGGGTCTGGGTGGGGGAGGAGGGCTGTGGGTTTCCCTAGGCCAGGGCGAGTTCCGTAGGCTAGGCCCCTCAGTAATGCAGGCAATGTGGCACTCCACCCCACCTCTGTAGAGTGCCAAGTACAGCTATACATGCCCCTGTGTCATCTATGTGTGCAGATGTCCACCATAGCCATGTAGGCCATATCCCAGGAACTGCATTTGTAGAGCCCAAGAGAGCAGCGTAGTGCAGGGGGCTGCAGTGTCTGTATTGTCCGCCAATGGTAGCGGTAAGCCATGCACTCAACCTGTCTTTCTTCTGTTCCCCCCCCTTTTTGTGCTCTCCCTGTTCTTTTGTGCATCAGCATCATCAGGCGGAGGTATAGTGGCACCGGAGCACGAGGGAGCTGCATCCTACATGGCCGTGGAGGGCCACACCATGGACTCAGAATACACCAGTGGGACGGAGGGTGAGGGGAGCTTCACGGCGGTCACCGTATCAGCAACCAGCGACACGGACTCATCCTCCGATGGGAGCTCCCTTGTGGTGGCGGCACCATCTATGCCCCCCACTTCTACAGGTACAGCCGCCACCCCCCCTACCAGCACCGCCCTCCCAGCAGCCCCTCAGCCTTTGCCCTGTGCCCGCTCACCCAGGAGGGTGGGCATCACCTTCGCCCCAGGCACCTCAGCCCCTGCCCCTGTCACCCATGCTGCCCTCAGTGAGGAGGCCATTGACCTCCTCAGGTCACTCACTGTTGGGCAGTCTACCATTGTGAATGCCATCCAGGGTGTAGAAAGGCAGTTGCAACACACTAATGCATTCCTGTAGGGCATTCATTCTGGTCAGGCTACCCATCATCGAACCCTGCAATCTCTGGCCTCAGCACTGATGGCAGCCATTGTCCCTGTGTCTAGCCTCCCCCCTCCAACTTCCTCCACCCAGACCCAATCCCCTGTACCTCAGCCTATCCCAAGCACACCATCAGACCAGCCTGAACACACCTCAACAAACAGGGGCACCTCAGGCAAACATAGGCACCACACATCCCACAGGCACTCACATAAGCATCACCCACATACAGACACAGCAGCATACACTTCCTCCACTGTGTCCCCCTCCTCGTCGTCTCCGTCCTCCCTCCCAGTCTCGTCTACACTCTCACCTGCATGCACTACCACTACAGCCACTAGGACTCGCACCAGAACACCCAGCACCACACCACGATCACCTGCACTCACCACCCCCACTACCATTTACACATCCCCTGTGTCCTCTCCCAGTGTGTCTGTGATGCCCCCTCACAAAGTACACAAACGTGGGCACACACACACCCAACATCCATCCACCTCACGACAGCCTCCGGAACATGCACCTGCACCCAAATCATCTAAAGTTACACCTCCTACAACCACCTCCTCTTCCTCCACTCCCAGACCCCCTCCAGCTACCCGTCCCAGTGTTCGTCAGAAACTTTTCCTGAGCAACGTTGACCTCTTTCCCACCACCCCCCCTCCAATTCATAGGTCCCGTAGTAGCACCTCAGCCAAAAAATCTCCGTTACCAGTGGTGCCTGTTAGAGGTATGTGGAGTGCACCGGGCACCAGGGCAGCCAGTGTGACACGGAGCCAAAGCACAGCCAGTCCACCCCCTGTGAAGCACCAGAAGTTGGACAGTGCCTGACGGAGAGGGTGAAGACTCCTGCCGGCAGAGCTGCTCACAAGGGTCCCGGGGGGAGTGTTGAGTCAGTTGTGACTCCTCCCAAGGTGGGGAAGGGGCAGCAGAGAGCGCCAAAGTCTGAGAAGAACAGCACGGCGGAGAAGGCCGCCATCATCCCCGCTGCCCAGGATGCCACCGCCAGCTCCATCGTCACTGGTCAGGAGACCACCGCCAGAGTCAGTGCCCAGGAGGGCAGCACAATCGTCACTGGTCAGGAGACCACCGCCAGAGTCAGTGCCCAGGAGGGCAGCACAATCGTCACCAGTCGGGATACCACCGCCAGAGTCAGTGGCCAGAAGGGCCCCGGCAGCCACAGCCCCGCTGGGCAATGAGGGACCGCCATGGCAAACACCGCTGAACAGGGCAAGCACCGCCAACTCAAGCACCGCTAGCCCATGTGCTGCAGGCCAGTGATGGAACTGGGACCGTCACGGGGAGAGTGATGCACTCTGGGCACCAGTCCCCCTCCAGAACCAGTGGAGAACAGCATCCACCTACCTCAGTCCTTAACAGGATGAAGCACTCTGGGCACCAGTCCCCCTTCAGAACCAGTTGAGACTGTTATCCACTTGAGAGACTGTGGCTTTGCACTCCCCAGGATGGTACAGGGGGCAAACCACCCACTGCATAGACTTGTGAGACTGTGGCTTTGCACTCCCCAGGATGGTACAGTGGGCAAACCGCCCACTGCAAAGACTTGTGAGACTGTGGCTTTGCACTCCCCAGGATGGTACAGTGGGCAACCCACCCACTGCAAAGACTTGTGAGACTGTGGCTTTGCACTCCCCAGGATGGTACAGTGGGCAACCCACCCACTTCACAGACTTGTGAGACTGTGGCTTTGCACTCCCCAGGATGATACAGTGGGCAACCCACCCACTGCACAGACTTGTGAGACTGTGGCTTTGCACTCCCCAGGATGGTACAGTGGGCAAACCACCCACTGCAAAGACTTGTGAGACTGTGGCTTTGCACTCCCCAGGATGGTACAGTGGGCAAACCACCCACTGCAAAGACTTGTGAGAGTGTGGCTTTGCACTCCCCAGGATGGTACAGTGGGCAAACCACCCACTGCAAAGACTTGTGAGACTGTGGCTTTGCACTCCCCAGGATACATCAATGGGCATGGAGCCCCCTCGTGGATCTGGCGTCATGCACTCATCCGGCTGAGGTGCCCCCCCCTTCCCTTCCCCCTGAGGTGCCTGTTGTGTCTGATGCCCCAGCAGTGTTCTCTCCGTTTCTGGACAGGTATCGTGTGTTGGCCTTGCCCATACATTTTGGGCCCAGTGGTCCACGGACATTGAATGGTGCATACTTGCACTACTAATCGTGATGTTTATTTTTGGAATATGTATATATTTCTGTATATATTAGCGTACTGTATTTTGATACATTACAATAGTTGTACTCATTTCCTTTTGTCTTTGCATTCTTCCGGGGGGGGGGTTTGGGGGGGTGTTACTGTGATGTTTGGAAATGCATTGGTGTGTGTGTTGTAGTGTGTGAGAGTCAGGGTGGGGGTGGGGGTGTTGCGTGTGTGTGTCCCTGACTTTTGCCTCCCCCCTCCCCTATGTCGTAGGTGCAGTACTCACCGTTGTCTTCGGCGCCGGTGTGGCTGATGATCGTAGAGGAGCAGGAAGACAATCGCAGGGAGTATTTGGAGTTCCGGCTCCATGGTGCCCTCCTTCCTCGTGGAGTGTGTTATGGTGAGCGTTTTCCCATTGAAATGCCTGTTTCCGCCGTGTTTTTATCCACGGTGAATTTGCCCCGGAAAAGGTGGCGGATTGGCCTGTTGTAATACTGTGGGTGGTACTTTGTCTCCCGCCTGTCTGTTGGCGGTGACCGCCGCGCTGCTTGTCTGTACCGCCGTGGCAGTCGGAGTGTTAAAGTGGCTGTCTTTGTTGGCGGTTTCCGCCACGGTCATAATTCCCTTTTTTTTTTCGCCAGCCTGTTTGCGGTATTGCCGCCGCTTTAACACCGTCCGCCAGGGTTGTAATGACCCCCATTGACTCTGTAAGCCCTTCAGGCAAGCAGGTTTGTCTTGTGATTTTAGGCATAGAAGTATATGACAGAGAACTAAGGGAGCATCTCACAAATAAGGTCAAATATCAATAATTATCATGTGACCCTTTAAAGGAATACATGCAAATGATTAGAATTGTTCTTAATCAAGCAAATTAAAATGTTGGTGTATATATAAAGATATGTAATACACTCCTGGAGTGAGTCTTGAGTAATTTTCTGAATATCCTGGACTCTTGGCTGCTGTCACAGGGTACTCAGCCTAACATATCTTGAAACCTGAGACTTTTCAGCTCCTCAGATCTCCAGAGGACAGAAACCAACCTGCCAAGCTGATCGGGAACAAGTGTGTTGCTGTTAGAGTGAAGATTAAAGTTGCTACCACTCAGATTTTTTGTGAGGCAGAAAATCCAATTCAGCAGGGCCTCGTGGAGAAGGTATCTGGCCTCAGTCTGCAGCCTCCCCCATTGAAATGTTAGCTCCACAGGACAAAGGCACCAAATGTATCTGGCTAGCATGGGACCTTCTCTGGGGGTGATATTAAAATGTTTTGCTCCCCTGGGTTTTCCAGCCAAAAGTGGATGGCTTCACCAGGACCTTGTCCAGTGGCTATCCAATGTCATAAATCCCTGCCACAGCCTGGTGCCTTGAACCACGAAGGATTCTTCCCTTTCATGTCAGAGACACAAGATCTAATACACAAAGGTAAAATTACATGTTTGGCTCTCTCTTCTTGGGTATTAAAAAAACTGTAGTTTAATTTAGTAGTAAAGTGAGGACAGTCTGAAGTCAGGGTGGACAACTCCACAAATAAAAAGATAGTCCTGTCCTATCTTTTTATGTACAGAATTCTCCACCCCTACTGTGGAATCTCCACACTTGTAAACTTACTTTTGAATTGTGGTTTTGTGAATACTGATAAACGTGTAAGTTTGCCTTTTTCAACCAGCCACTAAATTCACAGGTACAACTTCTGACTGGGTCAAACCTACAGGGAGTGCAGAATTATTAGGCAAGTTGTATTTTTGAGGATTAATTTTATTATTGAACAACAACCATGTTCTCAATGAACCCAAAAAACTCATTAATATCAAAGCTGAATATTTTTGGAAGTAGTTTTTAGTTTGTTTTTAGTTTTAGCTATGTTAGGGGGATATCTGTGTGTGCAGGTGACTATTACTGTGCATAATTATTAGGCAACTTAACAAAAAACAAATATATACCCATTTCAATTATTTATTATTACCAGTGAAATCAATATAACATCTCAACATTCACAAATATACATTTCTGACATTCAAAAACAAAACAAAAACAAATCAGTGACCAATATAGCCACCTTTCTTTGCAAGGACACTCAAAAGCCTGCCATCCATGGATTCTGTCAGTGTTTTGATCTGTTCACCATCAACATTGCGTGCAGCAGCAACCACAGCCTCCCAGACACTGTTCAGAGAGGTGTACTGTTTTCCCTCCTTGTAAATCTCACATTTGATGATGGACCACAGGTTCTCAATGGGGTTTAGATCAGGTGAACAAGGAGGCCATGTCATTAGATTTCCTTCTTTTATACCCTTTCTTGCCAGCCACGCTGTGGAGTACTTGGACGCGTGTGATGGAGCATTGTCCTGCATGAAAATCATGTTTTTCTTGAAGGATGCAGACTTCTTCCTGTACCACTGCTTGAAGAAGGTGTCTTCCAGGAACTGGCAGTAGGACTGGGAGTTGAGCTTGACTCCATCCTCAACCCGAAAAGGCCCCAAAAGCTCATCTTTGATGATACCAGCCCAAACAAGTACTCCACCTCCACCTTGCTGGCGTCTGAGTCGGACTGGAGCTCTCTGCCCTTTACCAATCCAGCCACGGGCCTATCCATCTGGCCCATCAAGACTCACTCTCATTTCATCAGTCCATAAAACCTTAGAAAAATCAGTCTTGAGATATTTCTTGGCCCAGTCTTGACGTTTCAGCTTGTGTGTCTTGTTCCGTGGTGGTCGTCTTTCAGCCTTTCTTACCTTGGCCATGTCTCTGAGTATTGCACACCTTGTGCTTTTGGGCACTCCAGTGATGTTGCAGCTCTGAAATATGGCCAAACTGGTGGCAAGTGGCATCGTGGCAGCTGCACTCTTGACTTTTCTCAGTTCATGGGCAGTTATTTTGCGCCTTGGTTTTTCCACACGCTTCTTGCGACCCTGTTGACTATTTTGAATGAAACGCTTGATTGTTCGATGATCACGCTTCAGAAGCTTTGCAATTTTAAGAGTGCTGCATCCCTCTGCAAGATATCTCACTATTTTTGACTTTTCTGAGCCTGTCAAGTCCTTCTTTTGACCCATTTTGCCAATGGAAAGGAAGTTGCCTAATAATTATGCACACCTGATAGAGGGTGTTGATGTCATTAGACCACACCCCTTCTCATTACAGAGATGCACATCACCTAATATGCTTAATTGGTAGTAGGCTTTCGAGCCTATACAGCTTGGAGTAAGACAACATGCATAAAGAGGATGATGTGGTAAAAATACTAATTTGCCTAATAATTCTGCACTCCCTGTAGTATTGTTGTCCAGCCTGCTCTTTATTGCGGTTGGTCTTTACTTGTGCTTAAGTAACGGTCAAGCTCAACAAATAGACAACAGCAGTTGGTGCGTGACCCTTTTTGGCACTATTTTAAATCTTAACCATTAAAAATTCAAACTTCCATTGTTTCTCAGTCGATTGTGTAATTTGGTGTAATTTTAGTTAATAAAATGTATTCAATTTTTCTAAATTGATTTTGTATTTTTTCATGCCTTATGTTTTAGCTTTATTACAGTTTTTTTTACTGCAGAAACACTTTACACATTCCCTCTAAGTTAAGCCGTTATACTCTGCGCAACAGCTACAAGTGAGTTTAGCTCAGGTTAATATTGAGACTTTGCTGCTTTACCCTGACAAGGCCTGTGGCTATTGCTTTAAGTGTGTACTTACCCCCCTCAAATAATACCCCAAGTTCTTACAAACAGTTTCTGGATAGTAAATAATTTGTCCAGGGCAGTAATGGTTCCTAAAAAGAAGTGCACTGTACCTCAGGTAAAAATACATTTCACTCCTTGCTAAAAACAAATTCTTGATTTTTAAGAAACTTCCTGTTAGAAATGGGATTTTTGGTTGGCAGTCAGGTTGCCCCCTGTCCAAGCAAGGACCCTCACTCTAGTCTGGGTAAAGGAGAAACACACTTAGATAACCCCAGCTTACCCCCTTGGTAGCTTGGCACAAGCAGTCAGGCTTATCTCAGAAGCAATGTGTAAAGTATTTGTATTAACACACAGTAATACAGAGAAGACACTACAATATGAACACCACAACTGATAAAAAAATAGGTAACATTTATCTAAATAAAACATGACCAAAATGATAAAAATCCAACATACACAAGTTAAAATATGAATTTTCAAACAAATTACAGCCTTACTCCAGAGAAAACAATGAAAACTATGATTTTGCACAAAGTACCTAGTTAAGGTAAAAAATTAAGCCGCACTGGCGAGTGTGCATCGGAAAAAACAGTGATTCATCGATTCCTTCCTCGCAAGGGAGGATGTGCGTTGTTTCTTCACCAATCGGGTAGGTGATGCATCAATTTTCTCCCTTGCAAGAGAGTGATGCGTTGATTTCTGGATGGGCACCTCAAATCCACGCAGAGTCGGGTTGACTTTGATGCCCAGAGACGATGGATGGAAAATCCTGTGCACTGTGTTAGAAAACTGCGTTGGGCGGGGTTTACGTCATTATCAGCAGCCACAAGTGGGTGTTGCGCATCCTTTCTCCAGCCACAATGTGTCGATGTCCCAGCTGCAACGCAGGTAGAGTGTTGATTTTAGCCACACAACCGATGGCGCATTGATTATCAGCCGCATTCCACACAGTGAACCAAAAATGTCCCTGCACGCCATTCTGTGTGTGAATTTTCAGCTCTTGTCTGTTAACTTTATCTTTCAAGGGCCCACAGACTGGATAGGACACCACCTGGCAGGGCAGGAGTCTCAGCAGGGAGTCCAGATGTTAGCAAAGGAACTCTTTGATGGCCCTGAGACTTCAAAATAGGAGGCAAGCTCAACTCAAGCCCTTGGAGAGTCTTCACAAGTAGGAATATACCACAAAGTCCAGTCTTTGTCCCCTTTCACAGGCAGAAGCAGCAACTTCAGGATAGACCAACAAACAACATTCACAGGCAGAGACAGCACTCCTCCTCAGCTCTTCAGCTCTTCTTGGCAGATGTTCTTCTTGGTTCCAGAAGTAATCTAATTTTCAGGGGTTTTTGGTCCAATACTTATCTGCTTCTGTTCTGGGGACATAATGGTTACGTCCACTGGCACAGTGCTCCTGTGCCAAGGACGTAACGATTACGTCCTAACCCAGGAGCTTGCAGGGAGCGCTCCCTCTGTGGGCTTCCCTCCCTCCCCCCTAAGGCAGGGACTACAGCCAGGCCCTGACCCCCCATTGACGTCTGATGACGTCAGTGCACAATCGTACGCTGACCTCATCAGAGGCCACATCCCCATCGCTCTGGAAGCTCATCTTCTGGCGCGATCAGAAGAGAAATGCAAAGCATTTCTCTTCCAATCATGTGATGGGGGCTTGAGAGGCTTCAATGGGAAGGAAAGGAATTTCTTTCCCTTTGAAGTTTCTCAGAGCATTTCAGAAGCCAGATTGTGATGTGATCTGCCTGCTGAAATGCCCACTAGACACCAGGGATTTATTTGTAAACAGAAATTGGCATGAGGGGAGTGACCTCTTAGGCAAGGGTCACTCCCCAGGGGGGCAATTTTTTCAAGGCCTTTTCTGCCCCCCCTGGAGGCATATCAGCTTATTGTTATTAGGCCGATCTGCCCCCAGGGGGCTGAAACCTCTAGGTGCCAGGGATCATTTTTATTTCTTTTTGTTTTTTAGTGGTGGGGAGCGACCCCTTAGGGCAAGGGTCACTCCCCTAGGGGGAAAATTATATTTAGGACATTTTTGCCCCCCTTGGGTCAGATCAGCCTCTCTTTATGAGGCCAATCTGCCCCCAAGGGTTGCAGAAACCAGAAGACACCAGAGAGTTTTTTTTTTTTTTAAGGCGAATTTCACGCAAGGGGAACGACCCCTCAGGCAAGGGTCACTCCCCAGGGAGCACATTTATTTTAGGCCATTTATCGGCCTATTGTTATTAGGCCGAGGCACCAGAGATAATTTTTTTTTTTAGATGGGGAGCGACCCCATAGGCAAGGGTCGCTTCCCTGGGCGAAAATTGTATTTAGACCATTTCTGCCTCACTTGGGGGCAGATTGGCCTATTTGTATTAGGCCCATCTGCCCCCAAATGGGCAGAAAACACTAGACACTAGGGATCTTTATTTTTTTGTGTCAATTTCACGCAAGGGGAGCGACCCCTTGGGCAACGGTCATTTCCCTAAGGTGGGGGCAAATTTATTTTAGGCCATTTCTGTACCCCTTCGGGGAAGATCGGCCTATTTTTATAAGGCCGATCTTCCACCGACGCGGGCAGAAACCCGCTTTTAGTTATTAAAATGCACTCAATTTTTCTAAATTGATTTGGTATTTTTTCATGCCTTGTGTTTTAACTTTATTACAGTTTTTTTACTGCATAAACACTTTACACATTCCTTCTAAGTTAAGCCTATATGCTCTGTGCAACAGCTACTAATGGGTTTAGCTCAATTTTATTTAGAGACTTTGCTGCTATACCCTGACAAGGTCTGTGGCTATTACTTTAGGTGTGTACTTACCCCCTCAAATAATACCTCAAATTCTTACAAACAGTTTCTGGATAGTATATAGGGCCTGATTACAACTTTGGAGGATGGTGTTAATCCGTCCCAAATGTGACGGATAAACCACCTACCGTATTACGAGTTCCATAGGATATAATGGACTCGTAATACAGTAGGTGGTATATCCGTCACATTTGGGACGGATTAACACCGTCCTCCAAAGTTGTAATCAGGCCCATAATGTGTTCAGGGCAGTAATGGTTCCTACAACGAAGAGTACTGTACCTCAAGTAAAAATACATTTCACAAAACCTTGCTAAAAACAAAGGGGGTCATTCTGACCCTGGCGGTCATTGACCGCCAGGGCCGGGGACCGCGGAAGCACCGCCAACAGGCTGGCGGTGCTTCCTGGCCAATTCTGACCGCGGCGGTAAAGCCGCGGTCAGAAAAGGGAAACCGGCGGTTTCCTGCCGGTTTTCCCCTGGCCAAAGGAATCCTCCATGGCGGCGCTGCAAGCAGCGCCGCAATGGGGATTCCGACCCCCTTCCCGCCAGCCTGTTCCTGGCGGTTTACACTGCCAGGAAGAGGCTGGTGGGAACGGGTGTCGTGGGGCCCCTGGGGGCCCCTGCACTGCCCATGCCACTGGCATGGGCAGTGCAGGGGCCCCCTAACAGGGCCCCAGCAAGATTTTCAGTGTCTGCTCGGCAGACACTGAAAATCGCGACGGGTGCCACTGCACCCGTCGCACCTCAGCAAATCCGCCAGCTCCATACGGAGCCGGCTTCATCTTTGCTGGGGCTTTCCCGCTGGGCCGGCGGGCGATCTTTTGCAGAATGACCCCCAAAATTCTTTAATTTTAAGAAACTTCCTGTTAGAAATGGGATATTTAGTTTGGCATTCAGGTTGCCCCCTGTCAAAGCAAGGACCCTCACTCTAGTCTAGGTAAAAGAGAAACACACTTAGAGAATCCCTGCAATCCCTGCTTGGCACAAGTAGTCAGGCTTATCTCAAAAGCAATGTGTAAAGTATTTGTACCAACACAAACAGTAATACAGGTTAGACACTACAAAATGAACACCATACCAGTTTAGAAAAATAGGTAATATTTATCTAAATCAAACAAGACCAAAATTACAAAAATCCAACATACACAAGTTAAAATATGAATTTTCAAAAGAATTACAGCCTTACTCCATAGAAAACAATGAAAATACATGATTTTGCACAAAGTACCTGGTTAAGGTAAAATATTACGCTGCACTGGCGAGCGTGCATCGGAAAAAGCAGTGATGCATCGATTCCTTCCTCACAAAGGAGGCCGTATGTCAATTCTTCACCAATCGTCTAGGTGATGCCTCAGTTTTCTCCCTTGCAAGAGAGTGATGCGTCGATTTCTGGATGGGCACCTCGGATCCGCGCAGAGTCGGGTTGACTTTGAGGCCCAGGACCCATGCATGGAAAATCCTGTTGCACGGTGTTAGAAAACTGTGATGGGCGGGGTTTACGTCATTTTCAGCAGACACAAGTGGGTGTTCTGCATCCTTTCTCCAGCCACAATTTGTCGATCTCCCAACTGCAAAAAGGTAGAGTGTCGATTTTAGCCACGCAACTGGCAGCTTGTTGCTTATCAGCTGCCTTCCACATGTGCATCAAAAGTTTCCCTGCACTGCATTTTGTGCATGGATTTTCAGTTCTTGTCTGTTAACTTTACCTTTCAAGGGCCCAGGGTCTGGATAGGACACCACTTGGCAGGACAGGAGTCTCAGCAGTGAGTCCAGATGTTAGCAGAGAAAGTTTTTGATGGCCCTGAGACTTCAAAACAGGAGGCAAGCTCAACTCAAGCCCTTGGAGAATCTTCAAAAGCAGGAATTTACCACAAAGTCCAGTCTTTGTCCCCTTTCACAGGCAGAAGCAGCAACTACAGGATAGACCAACAAAGCACATTCACAGGCAGGGGCATCACTCCTCCTCAGCTCTACTTCTTGGTAGAGGTTCCTCTTGGTTCCAGAAGTGATCTGATTTTCACTGGTTTTGGGTCCAATCCTTATACCCCTTTCTGCCTTTGAAGTAGGCCTACGTCAAAGGAAAGTCTTTGGTGTCCACAAGACCCAGCCTTGTTGAGGCCAGGCCCCACACACACACCAGGGGATTGGAGACTGCATTGTGAGAGGGCAGGCACAGCCCATTCAGGTATAAGTGACATCTCCTCCCTCCACTCTAGCACCGATGGCTCATCAGAAAATGAAGGCTACACCCCAGCTTCCTTTATATCACTGTCTAGAGGGGATTCATAAACAGCCCAACTGTCAAACTGACCCAGGCAGGCAATCCACAAACAGACTACGTCACAGAATGGTTTAAGCAAGAAATGTTTAGTTTCTAAAAGTGGCATTTTCAAACTAACAATCTAAAAAACACTTTCAATAAAATATTTTTTTTTTTATTGTGAGTTCAGAGACCCCAAACTCATTTTTTATCTGTTCTAAAAGGGAATCTGTACTTTAAAGTTATTAAAAGACAACAACTATGTTAACCTGTAAGAGGGATAGGCCTTGCAACAGTGAAGACTGATTTTAGCAGTATTTCACTGTTAGGACATGTAACACACTTCAGTACATGTGCCACTTTTACCATGCACTGCACCCTGTCCATTGGGTTACCTAGGGCCTACCTTAGGGGTGCCTTATATGTAAATAAAGGGAAGGTTTAGCCTGGCAAGTTGGTACACTTGCCAAGTCAAATTGGTAGTTTAAAATTCCACACACTGACACTGCAGTGGCAGGTGTGAGCCATGTTTACAGACCAATGTGGGTGGCACAACCAGTGCTGCAGGTCCAATAGTAGCATTTGATTCGCAGGCCCTGGGCACCTCAAGTGCACTTTACTAGGGACTTACTAGCAAATCAAATCTGCCAATCATGAATAAGCCAATTAACCACATACATTTTACATAGGAGCACTTGCACTTCAGTGCTGGTTAGCAGTGGTAAAGTTCCCAGAGTATCAACAAAACAGCAAAAACAGAGTCCAGCACACATCAACAACCTGGGAAGCAGAGACAAAAAGTTAGGGGAGACCACGCCAAGGATGCCAAGTCTAACACTTCCTCCATGTTTACCTTGTTCAAAACATAAATGTCATAATTTCAGCTAACCCACTTTGGTTTTTAATACCCTATTATTTCACCCCCCCCAGAATATTCTAAGATCCATTGCCTCCTGATAATTATTTTACTTTTTACAGGTACCTGTCTCCTTTCGGGAAGCAAAATGTTGTTGCTCCATATAATGATCATTTGATATGAAATATAAGGACACAGTTCAATAGCATTAGATCCTGTAACTGCATCCCCCATTGAATAATCATGTCTCTGTAAGTCCTTTAGGCAGGTTTGTCTTGTAATTTTAGGCATAGAGGTATATGACAGTGAACTAAAGGAGCATCTTAGAAATAGGGTCAAATATCAATAATTATCATGTGACCCTTTGAAGGAATACATGCAAATTATTAGAATTGTTCTTAATCAAGCAAAATAAAATGTTAGTGTATATACAAAGATGTGTAATGCAAAAATAACCATTATTCTTTGTGATATGCATGGTACCAAAGGTGTATAAGAACTAGCACAATCCTCCATTTAGACTAATCATTTCAGGAATTGATTTAATATTACAATTATTAGCAAAATAGATTGTTTTTCTTCTATACACTTTGGGTACACAATGACTGTTGATGTAGCACAACAGAAATATTTGAACATTGGAGGTACAAGGTCACAAAGTCAGGTTGCTTAACCTCAAAGTTGCACCCCCAAAAATCCATTAAATGAAATTTCAGTTACAAATATCACCAGTAAGTAGCTATTTCAGGAAAGGATTATCATATGTCCAGTAAGTGGCCTTTGATGTGACTGGAACTGATGGTGTTTTTGGTTACACAAAATGTGTTGATGAGATCAAAGCAGGTTTGCTATTGCATCAAAATCCAGGTTTCCTCAGATTTTGAACTCATACCGGATAGTCCCTCAATATCCATCTCTTATGGGTTGTTATGTCCACTGCTATGAGTTGTCAGGTTTCAAGACTATAAACCCATTTAAAGCCCCTGCTGCCCCAGAATACCTACACTGGGGAGTAAAAGGGACCTTGCTACCAGACACTGGAACCAGGGGAGAAACAGGTGCCTCCTTCCTTCAAAGTTTGTCACAAGGGATGGCACTACTTTGTCTCAATGTTAGATAAAGGGTAGATCTACATAGGATGGGAGACAGAGGAAAACTGGTAAATATATGCCCAGCAAGGAACCAACCATACACACACAGATGAAATTATGCATATTGGTTCTAGTGCAGGTACATTTAGAGATGATGCACGCCTGAAGCTGACCCGGAAAGAAGTGGCAGTAAAACACCAGTAAGGTTCTACAAAAAATGTAACAAAAACAGCTCAACACATGATAAAGCAATATAGAACAAGCATAGTAAATCAGGGAAACTAAAGAATAACAAAAGCGAGGGAACCCAAAATATATGTGTTACCCAATACCTAAGCAAAAAGCCAATGCAACTGTGCAACATGTTTACAGGTGAAGCTTAACAGTCCCAGTGGTTCTATATAGTGCTTCATCTCTCTTCATGCAGACATCACCCCAATCCAGGAATTGAGCAACCCTTATTATGTAAGGTTAGCAGTCTCCCAATCTCCACTCACTCGTTCTTCATCCTCCTTGTATCTTCCATTTCCTTTAAATCCTGAAAGAGTATCCACTGGCACATGCCGGATACTTTTTCCTATTTGTGTGGCTTGTTAGCAATGCCATCTAACCTTGTATCGCTAGATGAATCAAGATAATGTTGTACTTTCCTCACTGTTTGAACATACTGCTAGAGAGTTCAATAAAAATAAAAATCCATTTAATTAATAATCTGTAAGGGTGAAATGTAGGCCTAACAAGATGATGTATTTTAAACCTGCATATTTCTTCCTAAACTTTCCATGACACACATTTGCTTGACTTGCTCGATTTGATAACATTAACAAACTCCAAACTGCTTTAACTCAGCAACAGTGACTTTTGCATGGACTTTCCATGATGCAGACTTCCTATGCTAACAAATACATTTATAATTTCTATTCATGTTTAACCGCTTGACCTACAATCTTAAATTTGCTTCTTTATGAATAGGCTTCTAGTGTGAAGAGACATGATAACAGAGGTGATGGAACTTGTTTATTAAAACTTACATGAGTGTGTTTCCTTTCAGGGGCCAAGTCTGCTGAGAAAATTGCGGGCTGTTTCATTATGTTTATAACTTCTACAAAATGTATCTTTGTTTAAACTTGCCCTCTCAAAGGAAACTGTTCCTATCTCAGAATGGACTTGTATACTGATTGGCTGATCTAATACTTTATCTGAAGAAATTGTTAACATTTGTGTATCCTTGTATTTTCATATTGTACTGGGGCAAGAACACAAATAACGTACTCCCAGTCTTTTCAGACTTGCCCAGTTTCTTGCTAAAGGGCTGATACTTCATTCTTTATGAGTTTGATATCTTTACTTGCTAGACTGACTCTCAGACACTTGTTCCTTTTTGCTATTTTATTCTTACATTGCTTGATCCCTCAGACTCAGATGATTTTTGAGCCTTGAATGCTCGTGTATGAGAAACTCTTCTGGGGATACTCAACATCAATGTGCTTTTCTGGTTTACAAATATAGAATAGGGATCCGATTATGGGCACACTTTATGCTATGTCCTATAATTTATGCCTGACTAATAAAAAAAAACAACTATTAACTGATGACTGGTAAAACTTAGAAAATTTTAAATTGCAACTCTTGTTACTGACTCCTTCGAAATAGTAATTATTTAGGATTTTCACTTTCCTTTTCCATGCTCATTTCAAAGGTCCTTTCTGGGTATTTTAAACATCGCTATCATTTCAAAATTTAGCAACTGTTCAAATTCTCCCAAAAACTGATAAAAAAAATCTCATACACTGAGCCATCTTTTGCCATAAAGTTTACTGTTTGATTGCACAATGTGTTAGGACTGAAGAGAAACCTGTCCTGTCCAGTATGGGGTGGGGCAGACAAGTATTAAAGTGGGTCTTCTTTATCATGTAACAAGAATGCATTGGTATTTCTGTCTACAAAGAAACACACTATCAACCATTGTTATAAATGGGGTTTCTGTGTTGCTAGGGTATGCACCTAAGCCAGGCAGAACCCACCCACTCTAGTCAGGGTGAGGGAGTTACACACCCAAGATAACCCCTGCTCACACCCTTGGTAGCTTCGCACGAGCAGTCAGGCCTATTACAGAGTCAATGTGTAAAGCATTTGCACAACACACACAACACCTGTGACACACTAGTCCCCCCAACAAGGGAGACACAAAATCAAGTTACATATAAATAAACTGTATTGTCTACAACTTCATTAGACAAAACACAACATGTCAGTAATACCCTGCTACCCAAACAGTTGTCAGAACATTACACAGCATTAGTACCCTTTGAAAGCTAGCAGGTGTCACACATTATAAAGAGGTTGCTAATTATTCTGCAACATAGGCATTAGTCAGGAGAATGTTACTAAAAATAATGCACATATCATGGTAAGGGAAACACATATCACCAGAAATGCACAAGGTCACTCTGAGTCTAGTTGTCCATAAAAGGAACATCAGAAACACATGGCAAGCCATGAACACACAACAACATAATGCCCATGAAAAGGATCATCAGAGTGTACCTGTCAGATCAGGGGAACAACATCACCCCTAATAGGACCCTCCTCAGTCCAGTTCAGGGGAAGGGGGTGCCCAGCGCTCTTCAGTGCAAAACACGGGCCGCATTGTGATTGGGGAGGGGGGCATCATGCGCTGCCTTTGTGCCCAGAGTGGGTCACCTCCTGGGGCCGGCACCAAAACCAGGGTGCTCCCCGGCCTTGTGGGCTCCCTGGGGCCAAGACCAGCCCTCCCAGGGGGGCACTGAAGAACAACACACAGGGTCCAGCGGTGCAGGGGCCTCCGATGAGGTTTCTGCTCCATCCACTACTCCTGTGAGGCTAAAGAAAAGGGGCCCAGTGGTGCAGGGGGCCTCCGATGAAGCTTTCGCCCCACCCGCAAATCTTACACAACTAAGGGGGCCGCCTGGCTTCGACTTCAGCCGTCACCTCCCTAGGGCCATGGGAGCCCTTCGAGGGACCCCAGAGGCCACAGCATGGCTCCGGACTCTCTCCTCTCTGCTGCACGACCACACTCACCACTGCCTCCTAGAATGGAGGCCTGCTTGTTCCCCGGGGGTACGCTCCAGTGCGTTCCAGTTCCCCAGAGGCACCAATAAGAATCATGTGTGCCAGTTTTCCTCGGCTCACCCGGGTAGCAGAGGTTCACCTTCCTCCGGCTGCCACGTACAAGCGCTCTTCATGCACTTTTCAAAATAAGGTAAAAGCGCTCAGCAATAAAGCACTTCTTCTGCGCTTCCAGGGTTCCCTTTATAAGCACTTAGAACAGCAAGCTCTATGCTTGCACACAAGGGCCTGCAGGTAGGGCACTGTCCTGGGCAATAATACAGCAGGGGAACAGGTGCCACAGCACTCAGCCCCCAGGAGACAGCAGTTGGAGCACTGGGTGGCAGGGCCCAGTAACAGGCCAGCACAAAGGGGATGTAGACAGTGTCAGTTCCTCCAAGTGACCCAGCAGGTCACAGGTCAGCACAGCAGTAGCAGTCCAAGGTGGTTCCTGGTGAGTCCCTCCAGCAGCATTCTATGTCCAGTTACAAGTATGTTTCTTCTGTGTCTATGTCTCTTTTTCATGGGAAAAATCCCATGTACTTATACTCAGTTTTGAAAAGGTTTAACAAACAGGGGCACAGGAGGTTCCAACTAGTTACAACAGTGTCTCTCTCTCCCACAGCACAGGCTCCAGACATGAGTTGGGGGTAAAAAGCATTTTGTTTGAGGCCAGGGTACAGCCTTTACAAATTCAAGTGTGCCCCACCTCTCCTTCTCTCAGCCCAGGAATGTAGATGCACCTCTGTGATACCTCTACCCTCCCTGTGTACAGGCTGTCTGAAAAGTATGCACAAAGCCCAACTTTCACTCTGCCCAGACGTGGTTTGAGTCAAGCTACAAACCACCCGAGTCAGAAGCACAGAGAAATGGTCACTTTCAAGAAGTAGCATTTTTATAATGGTAATAAAAAAATCTACCTATACCAGTAAGCAGCATTTCCCACTACCATTACAACCATAATAAACATGCCACGCTACACCTCATAAATTAGACAATACCCCCTAGACATAAGGCATTTTTAATTTTGGGATGGCAGTCACTGTTGCAAGGTGGGTGAGAGCTGTGAGACATGAGGCATGTATCAAGAACACTAGGTTAAGGCCTCATTCATTCAGAGGGGGCCATGGTGAGCAAGGCTGCTTGAATGGGTGTGTTTGTTTACTTTGAAACTGGTTGAACTTGTTGCAAGAGCTGCTTTGAAGGGTTAGCCTCTTGACTTACCATAAAAAGACTATTTATCAAGTGTAACGTGAAAATAATCTGGATTTTATCAAAGACAAAGAGGCTGGAATTAGCCCTCCTGCTACACCCTTTGTTTGGGTTAAAAAGGAAGAGGGGGAGGAAAGGTTAGAAGGAAAAATATTCAGCAGTATTTTGTTAGGAGAAATTTTGCAGCTAAAAGCAAAAGGAGATTAAGAGCAAGTCATATGTGGAAGCATTTGAATGAGTATGGAAAGTCATTGAAGTGATGGATGAACATGGTATTTTATTGTCTCCAGAGGTACAACAGGCATAGTGACAAAAATAAAAAATGATGGTTTTGAGGAGGGAAGTTGAACATTTGAAGCATCCGGAAGAGGAAGAATATTGATGTGAATGAGTATAATAATGAGGCAGAGATGTTCTATCTCTGGCTCATTGTCTTTTTTAGTCCAAGATCTTTGAAGTGATTGCTACAAAGAAGTGGCAAATAAAGGAGATTACTGCAAAGTACTTATGCTTGCCTCCTTGTATTTAATGTATTTAATAAAATCCAGATTCCCCTCACCTCACAATTTCAGAATCGTCATTTCACCCAAGGGTTCTAAGACAAGGTTCTTCTTTGGTGTCCTGGTAAAGCCCAGTATAGCACTGTAAGAGAAAAGTCAAACTCAGGATCAGTGGCAGGCAGAACCAGCTAGAAATGTGGCATGCAATGACTGCAGGTACCTGAACGAGTAATTAATATAAAGAGATGTATGTCACACTATTTCCCAATTCATGAATAAGCGCCCTCTAAAATCCCTGAATAGCAAACAAGCTCACTTTGCGAACTGTGTAGATACCCAAAAGATTCCAAATATCGGCTTGCATGTGACTCATCTTTGTTCTTTTTTAAGGAATCTTTTTATGTTCTTTTCCAGAATAACAATTTAGATCACAACTAAAGAGTTAACACAATTCAGGCAGTGATTAGGCACATAACACAAGCATTATGCATATATTCATAATAATTTTGCACCTAGGACCTGACCTACAGTTGTTTACACAATCAGTCTCTATTTGCAATATCTTCACTATATTGAGTCCAATTCTTTCTAATGCTCCAATGGTTTTGTGGATGGCCCCTGGCTATCTCATTTGCAAAAAGAGTTTCTCATTTTGTTTAACACTCATTTTCTATGATATTTCATAAGGCAAGCTTGGACAGTGTTCCAGAGGATGACCTCTCATTGTATGTATTATGGCAAAAAGAGTGTTCAGTAAGGACACTCAACTGCTGTACTCCAAAATGGCAGCATTGCTGAGATGCTCGTGTGCTTGGGAGGTACAATATGACAAGGTCTGGTGTTCCGCAAGTCCAGTCACTGAAAGAACAGTGCTAATAAACTGCAACAATACTTAAGTGCAAGATTACCTGTGAAGACTGGAAGTAGACCACTGTAAACTGCAAATCGTGGAAGGACATACCTGGCCTTATTTTGGACTGCTCCTGAGATTTGCATCGTCTCAGGAATTGCTGTGTGGCTATGCAGCTGAAATGCCATCAGGTGGGATGTCTCATCCTAGGGAGCTGAGTTGAATACTGCTGGTTGTTCATAGGTAGAGTGTGCCACTCCAGGAATCACCTGAACCAGAGGAGTCCGACTCAGAGGTATGCCTGTTCCTGTGTGTGCATGGGGTGCTGTGTCATATAGGTATTGCTAATTCTTCAATTGTTGCCTTTCCTCTTTAGTTAATGCACAGGAAACATGAACCCAATGATCCATTGTGCCCATGGGACCCTCACCATATTGTAATACGTGGTAGTGATTGTTTACGCCTTAGGGATGGGGTGTCTGGTTAAAATAATAAAGTAAAACAACAAGCTAAAATAGAAACAGCAAAACAAGTTGTTGTCTTTCTGTGTGAAAAAACAAGGGTTAACTTTTGTCAGTTAGTTGGAGTTTGTCCCAACTAACAATTTTGCAATTCCTTAATGATCAATATACCCCACTCCGACCTGAAATGTCTTGTCTAGCCCACAGGACTGATGTCCAGCTGGAGGTTCGTATTGCGTTGTTGTATTTTGAATAGTGAACATCTATCAACCAAAATGTACCCTTTGGATGAACCTGAGTATTCTTTCCTTGTGGTCGTTTCTATGGTTGTTTGCACTTTCAGTGTCTCCCTCCAGATCTCTTGGATAGTTTGTTTGTAAGTCTAAAGCCTTGAGAACTCCCTAGCATCAGAGAGGTATTACATATTATACCAACTTACTGATACGTCCCTCATAGAAAATTAAAATTTAAATACTAATTACTAATGTGCTAAAGTGAGAGTGGATTGCTAGGCTCATACACTGTTGTTGCTTCAGTGTTTAAAAGCATGCTCTAAACTTTATGTAACTCTTGCTGCATGAATTGCAGAACTCACTAGGCTGCACATACTTCTATTCAAATGTTTCTTCTATAACCTCTACTTGACTTGAAAGATGCAACAAAAATCCTTACATCATTCCCCACCTACTAAACTGCTTTGATATCCACTGACATGTATTTAGAAAATAGCAAAATGCTAGTATGATAGCAACTTAACATTATGTGAATGATGGGAATTGAGTTGGCGTTTTCTTTAGGTATATAAAATTTGTTCTTGCAGAAGCAAAGAATGCTTATGAAAGGGAGTACGAGTATCCAATCCCTGCTGCTTGTCAAGAGAAGCATTGTTAAACGCTGCAACATCTCAAGAAATGTATACTTTTGCTATTAAGTGTAGCAATGAAAGGAATTATGAAAGGTATCCTAGGCAAAGAGCAAAGGGCTTTTGCTTTGGGCTTCTACTTCTTCTGCCACTGCTGCTGTCAGAGCTGGGTGCCACCGATGACTAGAGAGCATTATACTTCGACTGAGCTATAGACTGATTGAGATGGTATTTTAGAATGACGCGCTGAGCTGAACTAGAAAAAGAGAGCAGGTTTGAGAGTAGTAGACAGTGTGAGAGTCACCCTACTTCAGGGTTGTTTGAGTACAAGAATAGCTATTCATTAAACTGCAGAATAGAATTGGGCATTGTACTATGACTGATGGAGTTTGGTAAACTGTTGAAGAGTAGAACTATAGCTGTAGGCACACTGGACTGATAGACATGGTCATCTGTGTTAGTGTGCACAGTTGAATACTTTTTAACATTTCTGTGAAGTATTCCCAGACTACGAAAACATGACTATTACAACTCTTGTGTATTCTGTAAGACGGAGACGGATAGAGTAGGGACCGATTCAGAACACACTTCGTGTTTGTTTCTGTAACTGTTTGCCTTTATTTTTTAAAATATATAAATTTATTTAAATAAATACTTCAAGGCTACTAAAACTCCCTCTATTGAGTTTATAAAATTGATTTACTAGATAAGTTTGTAATTGGAAAATATGGTTTGCAGGTTAATACATTTCTCACAGACACTCTCAAATAAAGGTCCATACTGAGGGTCCAGATAAATGGTAAGTGGTAGCAGGGAAAAGAGTAATTGATTAATAAAACTATGATGGTGCACGTAGAAGAGAGCAGTGCATCCAGCAGTTTATCTGGTAGCAGGGGAACGGTTGAGTGCTAAGGAGAAATTAAGGTGCAAAATATTAAAATGATGTTTAAAGGCAGGCGAAAGATAGGTTAAGTATGCCTAACGTTAAAAGCCTGACTGTGGTAAATGGACAAAGCGAAGACGATGAGATGGTCACAAATAGCAGCGGCTAAATCGAACAAGATTTTTGATAGATGTGAGTACCAATAGGGTTGTTGTATTGATTTATGTGGAAATTATTAGATATTTTCTTCTATCTGACTTTATAACTTAGAAAAGAATGAATAGGTTATCGGACTATGAAGTAGTCTAAAATCCCAGGATAGATGATAGATTGTTAAGAGATTTGTCTGCTAAGATGAAATGTAAATCATGAGACACCATCAATTTCATAAAATTAGGAAAATAAGATATCTTTGTATGATTGTACTAACAGAAATTGGTGATTGGGGAACCGAATGTGCAAAGGTGACTCATTGATGGGTGAATTCCCAAAGGTCGATAACTCACTTGAATGAGTTGTAGATTTGAAATTTGGTAGATTCTTTAAAACAGACCTTGCCCTGACAGGTTCAGACTATCTTTTGATTGCTTTAGGAGAGGCAGACAAAGATTTAGTAATATTTGTAGTGTTTTTCTGTTGAGAATAGAGAGAATTGTAAAGGAGGGGGAGCTACTGATGAGAGTATATTGTGACATAATAAAGTGCTGCACAGCTATTGGTCGGTTGGTGAAGATTTGCACTGTAATTGGTGGAAGTTTGGCAAAGGAGATATGTTGTTCTGATCATTATAATTGACCCACAATTTGACAATTATAAAGATTTTAAAAGCAACAAGAAGAATGATAATAAGGGATATGGTGATTCCAGTTAGAGAGGGAGAACAGACACCTCCAGAAGAAACACTAGCTTACCATATGATGGTGAAGTGAGGATTACATACATGTAGTTGGCTTGGAGTAGAAGTACAGAAAAGGAAGGTGAGTCTAGCTCACCAAGATGGGGAACATTTAATTTGGCCTTAATCAGACAACTGAGGGAGATGCTGTGTGATTTGATGCCAGCAGCTAGACCCATCCAGTTTGAAGCACGATGTGAATGGGAGATAATAGCTTTACAGTATAAAAGGGAGAGATATGTCAGAGCAACTAAAAGAGCAGTAAGGAATTATGCAGATGCAATTTGGGCCACAGGGCAATAATGTGGAGGAAGAGCATAGCTGAAGGGCCGAAAAAATACCCTATGCATGTAAAGGGAGAACAGAAAATACCAAAAGATGATGAAAGACCACCTAGAAAAAAGTTTAAGGGGAAAAGTGAGGTACGGGAAAAACAAAAAACTGATACTGACACTGACTCAGGAGATTACATATTAGAGGAAATGTTATCAACACGTTCTCCACCTTATGTTGAATCCTCTGTGGTGAATGCTGGAAATAATTTGACAAACGACACTCCTCCTATAGGTCCTATATTCTCAAAATGTACTAGCTAAATGCAAACACTGATGATTGTTAACATACCACCTGTAGTGAGACAACCAATGCCATCACAAGTGACAGCCCAATCGATTACTCCACGGCCTGTTATGACGCAACCCACAACACAACAGGCTATTGTTAGTACTCATGCTCAAATTATGACCTCCCAATTGATACGTGCAGCTGAGGTAACAGTTGGTCAGGTTACAGTTACTCAGACTATTGAATTAGTTACACAAAAAACTTGATCTTCACAGGTTATACAAGCTGTAAAGATTCAGCAAGCTTTAGGGTACACTCTGGTGAACAGGTTTGTTCTGACTTCACAGAATCTATAAATTGTTGGATGGAGACCACTGGGAATTTGGTTTGTCTTTACAACATACCAGACCCAGACAGAGTGCTCAGCAAGCGAAAGATGGGTCCCAGAATGGATACAGGAAGTCATTAAAAAGTATGGGAAGATAGAAGAGGTATAAAAGCAAAGCAATAGTGTAGCTAGTGCTGAAACTAGTCCAGAAACTCAAAATGAAAGACTAATAAATATCCCACAGTTGAAAATAGAATTGAAGGAAATCTTAATGAGTAATATCAAGCAAAAGAATTAGTCAATTTATGTGAAGAAATGACAAGATGAGCAGACGTGGTAGACGACAACTTAACTGAATTAGTAATAAATATGACATAGTCATCTCAAAGAGTGTACCTCAGCAGAGAAGCTTTAGGGTGCAGTTAGATGACAAATCAATTGCAAACATGCACATGTCAACGTTGCAAATGCATCCTACTGGATTAGCAAACTGTGTACGCAAATGGAGTGAGATGGAGAAGTTCAGAAATGAGTGAGCACAGAAACAGGAAAAGGAAAAGGAAGTTAGCTGAGGAAGCTGAAGAGAAAACAAAAAGAAAGAGCGCCTGGAAAAGAAAGAAATTACTACCGCTTATCCCTTGAGAGAAACACCAGGCAGAACAATCATTCATGGGCCATGGAGCAAAGAGGATCATTTGTCATTTACAAACAATTTCCCCAAATTGAGAGACAGTTCAATACAATGGTATACCCAAGTTGAAAGGTTTGTTAAATTGTCAAAATCTTTGTGGGTTGAATAACTTTGTTGACATTGTGGTACTGAGTCATTTGTGGTCTGAATGTAAGGCAGCAGATCAATGGCAAACCAAAGAACCCCTAAGGGAAGTTGGCACAAATGCACCTTTTCCTGTTGTGATGACTAAAAATAATGAAGCAATTGAGTTCCTAAAGAGGAGAATTCCTCCTGAGTATATGAATTATTTAAAGGTAAACAGAATGCAGCAAAAGGTTAAGGCAACAGAGAACGATTGATGAAATGCTTTCAGCAGCATACAGGACAGACACATTTAGATCCAGGAGGTATGGGTTTTTTAATTAAGACTTTGGTGCTTGGATTGAGAGGGACATTTGTTAGTATATACAGTAGAACATGACTTGTTGGCAGACAAATGTAGTAATTTTGAACCTGGCGGTAAAGACTGCACCACTGGTGGTCACAGTAACTACTACCAATAGGCTGGCAGTTTAGACCACCACATAATGAAGCACATGAGAAACAGCCAGTGACCCATCCACTCACCGCCATTTTGGGAGCGCCACTGACAACAGCAGAGGCCACCTTCAGGCTGGCGGAAAGGTCCTACAAGACCGACATATTATCAACCACCACACCACCATCAGTTTCGGGGCGGGAACTACCACCACGCAAAGCCTGACGGAAACGACCCCTATAAAGTGAAACACTCACTGGAGGCCCACAGAACACGGTGGTATGGAGCGACAGTTGGAAATAATGCTAATGATTCTCCTTGCCATATTCCTCGAGGATCGTGAACGCTGACGAAGACAACGACGGTAAGTACCGCAGCTTTGCCCACATGGTAAGAAAGGGCACAATTAGACAACCACCTACCCCACCCACACTGCAATGCACACCCTACCCCTCCCAACACCCCAAGCCATACATACCGTAAAAAATGTACTTACCAGTCACAAGCCAACAAATACCTGCATCAATGCACACACCTGTGCACACCACACCCCCACAGTGAAACGCTGCACAATGGGTCAATATTGCACCAACAGGTCTGATGGGCACTAAAGTTTACTTGAACAGGAATTAAAATAAATGTTCAAATAAGGCCATAGGCCAGTCCAGATACAAGTCCTGGAAGCGCAAATATAGGCCACACTTGACTCCCTTGATGTAAAAATCCACCACTGAGAAAGGGGCATCAATGGGGCAGCCACGCACCTATGGGATTACGGGCAGGGGGGGTGGGGACTCAGGTTTGGAAGGGGGGGTCTTGGGCATAGGTTCTGAAGGTGGAGAGGGTTTGGGCTTGCCCTTGGAAGGAGGAGGAGTAGGCCTGGACCAGGGGATTGCAGATGGACCAGGGGCAACACAGGCCTTCTTCCTTCCTGAGAAAGGGGCAGTGGAATGGGAAGGGCGGACTGGGGAGGACTTTGAAGAGAAAGGAGTAGACTTGGTGAGGCCAAGGGAACATTTAGGGATAATACGGCGTGGGCCAGTGGGCTCAACAGGTCAACGCAGGAGAGGAAAAGCTTTCTAGGTGCAGCAGGAGGGGTTTTGGAGACAGGTTTGTGAGTGGAGGTAGAGGGAGTGGTAATACAAGGTGTAGGTGTGCTGGACATGGATGCAGGTGCCTGTTTAGTATGCTTTTGTCTGGTGGATATATGTGGAGTGGATGATTGTGAGCGTTTGTCTGTTTTGGAAGGAGGGTGGGTTGACACAGTGGGAGAGGTGGATGTTGGTGTGTCTGCTTTGGTATGTTGGATGTGTGCCTGCATGTGGTGGGACGTGTGGTGCTTGTGTTTCTCTGTGTGCTGCATGTGTATTGATTTGGGTGCATGGCTGTCTGTATGTGTGCTTGGGATGGGTGAAGGGAGTGGGGTGCAGGAAGAGGTAGAGGTGGTGGGAGGGGGGAAGGAAAGACCAGGGACACTGACGTCAAAGAGGAGGACAGAGCCTGAAAAGATCTCTGTAGGCCAGACATGGCACCGTGAATGTCTTCCATGAATGCATTGCATTGCTACATCTGGGATGCCAGCTCCTGGATGGCATTCACGATGGTTGTCTTCCCTACAG
Organism: Pleurodeles waltl; assembly: GCF_031143425.1. Lineage (NCBI taxonomy): Eukaryota > Metazoa > Chordata > Amphibia > Caudata > Salamandridae > Pleurodeles > Pleurodeles waltl. The sequence continues at coordinate 1,481,129,581 of NC_090444.1, forward strand.
AGATGGTTCTTAGGAGGTCAGTAGCCTCCTCAGTGAGGGCAGCAGAACTGAATGGGACAGAAGAGGTGCATGTGGCGAAGGAGACGCCCACCCTCCTGGCTGAGTGGGCATGGGCAACTCGCTGGTGAGCTACTGGGAGGGCGGTGATGGTATGGGGGTGGTGGAAGATAGCAAATAATGGGCGGGTCCAATAGGGTCCGCCACTGACTGGGAGCTGCCATCGGAGGAGGTGTCGGAGTCACTACCTTCAGTGGTAGTCGCCTCCCCAGTAGTACTCCCCTCACCCTCCAACCCACTGGTCTCCTTGGCATCGGTAGATTTTGCCCCCTGGGTCCCATGGGCTGCAGCATCCCCACTCGCCGGTGCCTCAGCTCCCTCGCCAGATGATGCTAAAGCACACAAGGACACAAGAGCAAAAGGGGGGGCGACAAAAAAAGAAAGAAGTATGTCAATTCCAGGAAAAGTATTCATGTGGGAACACATACACTCCCACCCATCTCAGGCACCAACCCTTAGCAGACACAATATATGATAAGAATATGCCCCTCACTGGTAGGCATGATCCTACAGTACACTACATTGCCATCCTGCCCCGCTAATCTGCTACACATTGCAATGGGAAACAATGAGAGACGATGCCAAGACAACAAATATGCAAATCCATGATGCCACATTAAACCAATAGCCCCAACAGGGGACCCCTCACAGGCCTACATTCCTAGCAATTTCTACCTAAGGACACTATCCTGCGGACGTAGAAGGGGGCAGGACTGCAAGGATGCACCTGTCTATGGGCCTGGCGCCATAATGCATGCCCCCCATTGCCTATAACTTCACTCATCATAGTAGCATTACAACAGTGATGGTACTTGTGGCTGCTGTGCTGCCTTCAAGCGCTCATCCATATCCGAATAGGCCACCGCCAGAAAGCAGGCCATTAGTGGGGTTAGGGTAAGACGTGCATCCCTCCCTCGTTGGGAGGCTGTCCCCAGCTGGGCCTCTCCCGTCTTCTGGGCCCAGTGCCTCAGGTCCTCCCTTCGCTTCCTGCAGTGGGCGCTCCACCGATTGTAGACCCTCAGTGTCCGCACTTCCCTGGCGATGGCTTGCAATAATCGTTTCTTCTGATGGGCACTGACCTGTATGGGACACACAGAGTAAATAAACAGATGTCAGTGTGGGTGGCCCATACACAAATGCCATGTCAGTCCAACCTGACAGCCAATGGAGACATACATATAGAAGATAGCCAAGCTCAAAACTGCCAGACACACAATGGGTAAGCATTCACACAGCCAACAAAAACTCCTACAAGCATCGGCCACATTCACACACATCCAAAAAGGACAAATAGAAACTCACCTGTACCTTTGGTCGCCCATACAGCTTTGCATACAGGGTTAGGACCCCATTCACCAGCTTCTCCAGCTCCTCCATGATGAAGGCCGGGGCCTGTTCCCCTGTAACACATGCCATCTCAAGGACCAGAGTCGGGACACAGCAGCACACGCAGTAGACTTCTTCCCTACTCGAGGTGCAGGAGTCAAGTGGCAAGGGCATGCCAAAATGGGGGTACATACCACAGCGGTGTGCACCGTGACCGCCGGAGATGATCATGATAGGCCCTGCTTTTCCATTGACAACAATGTTATCCAATGATCAGGTGCACAGCGGTGAACACCGCCTACCGCCATGATGACTAACTCCAGTGGAATGAGGTCACTTCCTATACTACACTACCTGTAGGGCATGTAGGGCAGGGGGCTGTCATTTTGCGTCCACCACACCTTCATAGTCGGCCCGGGATCCTAGTCCACAGCTTCATTCCCATCTCCCCTTCATCTAGTACGGTTATGATTACTGGTCCCCCTCAATGAATCATGTTGGGAATTGTGCCTTCACTATGATGCAATGAAACATACATACCTCACCACACATTGCCCTGCCAGGATTAACACGTTCTTTGTGTCTGTGTTAGGGACAATTGTGTCACATGTACAACATGAATAGTGGGACCTTGTTATAGAAGTGTATGTCCCAACTCAATGTGCCTCTCTTCCTCCCCCATAGGTACAGACTCATATGGCGAGGGGGGGCCCCAGACTCCTGGTAGATCTGGCCAACATGGAGGACTGTCACATCATCATCACTTACCACCTGAATCGAGACACAATCCTGGAACTCTGTGCACAAATGGAGCCTGTTCTGATGCCAGCAAATAGGAATCCCCATGCCATACCTAACACTGTTCAGGTACTATCTGTGCTACATTTTTTAGCCACAGGCTCATTCCAAGTGACAGTGGGCATGGCAGCCGGTGCTTCTCAGCCAATGTTCAGCCATAGCCTGTTCAAATTTTTGAATGCATGTGTGCAACACCTGCAAAGTTATGTCCAGTTCCCCCAAAGGGCTGATCTCACCACCATCAAATCAGGATTCTATGCTTTTGCAAATATCCCCCATGTGATAGGTGCCATTGATGGTACCCACATAGCCCTCATACCCCCAAGAGTAAATGAACAGGTGTTCAGAAATCGTAAAAACTTTCACACCATAAATGTCCAATTGGTGTGTTCTGCTGATCAGTATATTTCTCATGTCAATGCAAGGTTCCCAGGATCAGTCCATGATTACTATGTCCTGAGAAACAGCAGTGTGCCACACATGATGGGACAACAAAAGGGGGACAGAGCTTGGCTCATAGGTGACTGTGTATGACACTGTACTAGTGACATACCTGACAGGCAGGCTGCATGCAAGTGGTAAGAGTGTGTATTAACCCTCTTTCACCCACTTTTCCAGGGGATTCTGGCTACCCAAACATGTAATGGCTCCAGACACCTGTGAGCAATCCCAGGACAGATGCTGAACTCCATTATAATGATGCACATGGTCACACTAGGAGGGTGATAGAGTGGACCATAGGACTCCTGAAGCCTAGATTGTGTTGCCTGCATCTCTCGGGAGGATCCCTGTGCTATGGCCCTGACAAGGTGTGTCAGATAGTGGTGGTCTGCTGCATGCTACACAACTTGGCTGTAAGGAAAGCTATCTCACTTCTGGAAGAGGAGGATGCTGTCCAACCACCCCTGCAACCTCAGAGGATGGATGAGAGTGATGAAGGAGAAGAGGGGAAAGCCATCAACTCCAGAACCCAGCTAATCCGGCTATACTTCCAGTGATTCTGAGGTACATTTCCTATTCTGCAAATGGGTTTCTTGCATTGTTTCTGGGAAACGTATGTACTGAGTGGTGTGGTGTCCCTTACCAGTGATGTTGCTACTTTATGAATGAAGAAACAGATGTGTGTTACAGCAATGGAATCCCTCTGGGTGCAGGATAGCCAAGACCTTCTCCTTCCAGTTGGTGTATTCGGGGGAAGGAGGTGGGGGACCACTGCCAGTTTTCTGTACCTCGATGTTATGTTGTGTTCTGATGCCATGGAGAGCACCTTGCCACGCAGGTCTTTCCATCTCTTCCTGATGTCATCCCTTGTGTGTGGATGGATTCCCATTGCTTTGACCTTGTTGATGATCCTCTGCCATAGCTCCATCTTCCTTGCCAAGGGCGTCTGCTGCACCTGTGCCCCGAATAGCTGTGGCTCAACCCTGAGTATCTTGTCCACCATGGTCTTAAGCTCCCTGTCGGTGAAGTGGGGGTGCTTAGGGGGTGCCATGGAGAGTGTTGTGGGCGGTGTGTTGTAGGTGAGTTGGTGACAGTGCTGTTGTGTGGTTGCGAGTGTGGTTTGTGATGGTGGGTGTGCAGTGTTGGTGTTTTAGTGGTTATTGTGTGTGTGTGACTTGTGTGATGGTTTATTCAGTGTATGCATGTTGGGGTGTCAATATGTGTATGCCATCCACCGCCACTGCCGGTCTTTTGTTAGCCATCAGCATGGCGGTCGGTGGTGTTTGCCTGCAATTTCATAATGAGGGCCAAAGTCTTTAGATGAGGTTTTGAAGTATGTACAGTATTTTAGCGATGAGCAGGAAATGAAACAGCAGAAAATTAAGGAGAAATTCATGTTAGCCCAGACTAAGTTGCCCAGTGAAGTTTTCAAAACCCTACAGGTATTGACAATGCAACAGCTATTCAGGGAATGAGAAGAGTAGTGACAAGCCGAATGCCGAAAGGAATTCGAGTTTTAACAGGAAGAGGAAGAGGGGTTCTTCTTGATTTAAGTACAAGTGTTGATATTGAGAAGTCAAAGAAAACAATGACTTTTCACATGTACAATAAAGTGAAGCATTGGAAGTGGGAATCTAGATTTAATCCTAAGAGTCAAAGTAATCATATGTAAGAGATGAATCAGGTTCAACTATCAAATGTTCCCATGAGACAGATGAACCCCTTATACAGAGTCAAAATCTAATTATTCCCCCCTGTAATTCAGCCTGCTGTAAAAGGAGCCCGATTTAATCAAAATCTTGCCCAGGATGTGAAAATGTGATTCAGAATCCATAGCTAATACCACAGTTTCCAATGTTTGATGAAAGTGAGGTATTGAATTTTGGCTTGTTGCAAATACAGTGCCTGAGAGGTGAGGTAGATTGCATGCTTGGTGCAATCTTAGCGACAGACCAGAGTGGACATATTTAGATGTAAATGTAAACGGACACTCAGTCGTGTTTTAATAGACACTGGGGCTACCTGTTCCACTGTGAGAACAGCAAAAATACCTGATCTACCCCTCTCTAGAAAAATAATACAAGTAACAGGTGTTGCAAATAAGCTGGTTACTAATCCAATTTCAGAAGAGGTTCTGGTAAAGATAGGATCTTTCACAGACAAACACCAGTTTGTGTTTTGGGATTCATGTCCTGTTGACCTGTTAGGAAGGGATTTATGGCACAGGTTAAATTTCACCATCAGTGGTACTCCTGCCAGAGTTATTTTTCAGGCACATGATGATGAAGATGTGGGAATCTGACCAGATTTGAGAGAAACTGCTGATTTTTTTCCGATGTTGGTATTAAATCATTTAACCAAAGAATTAATTGAAAAGGGAAAGGCAGATGTCTGGCATGTTACTGGAACATACATTAGATTAATTAAAGAAGTTAAACCACTACAAGTAAAAGTTAAGTCAGATGCAATTTTCCCAGGAACACCCCCTGACCCAATCATACCAGAAACTATTGCAGGAATTACCCCCTTGATAAATCAAATGTTAGAGAAAAGAATATATTACATAAAAAACTGATTGGGACCCCATTCAACTTGCTAACCATGGGATTACGTAAACCAAATGGCTAATACAGAATAGTTCAGAATTTGAGGAAAATTACTAAAATCGTAATCCTATGTTGTCCTATTCTACCGAATCTAGCTACCATATTTGATCAGACACCCTGGACAGCTGAGTGGTTCACTGTGATTGACCTCTATCATGAGTTTTTCTCCATACCTTTGCATGAAGATAGCCAATTCCTATTTTCCTTTGTGTTCCATGAGAAGGTAATCAAGTGGTGTTGTATCACACAGGGGTATATGGAGAGCCTGTCACTTTTTAATCAGACTTTAAAGAAAAATCAAACACCTTTGAAACTGCCAGGAGATTCTGTTCTGATCCAGTATATCTGGTATATCAATGATCTACTGATCACATCAAGTAATGAAGAAAAATGACAGGAAGACTCTGTAGCATTGCTAAATCATTTAGCTGAAAATGAGCACAGAGTATCACCACTGAAACTGCAATATTGTCAGAAGGAAGGACAACACTTTTGCACATAATTGAAAAAGGAATAAGGAAGTTGTCCAAAGACAGGATTGAAATGATTCTTAAAAAACGAACACTCCAAAAACACAGAAAGAGGTAAGAATGTTTCTTCGAATGGTTAGCTACTATAGAGAGTGGATACCCAACAGTTCCCTTGTGGCAAAACCTTTAGTGAAGATGACTAATAAAGACATTACTGATTTGATTTCATAGGATGACAAATGCATTAGAGCTTTCCTGGAGATGAGAGGAAGTCACTGCAGCACAGCTGCATTGGGAATGCCTGATTATAATATATAATAATAACTTATTCTGTTATGCAGTGAGAGAGAAGGGTACACTCTCTCAGTGCAAACCCAAATTCAAGGAGGTTACGAAGACTCTTGAGCCGGTGGCAGCATCTTTGCCTGCATGCTTGAAAGGGGTGGATATGGTGAGAGCCAGTCTTGAGAAGTGTGAAAATATTGTGATAGGATTTCCTTTGACTGCTATAGGCTCACATTTGGTTGAGATCTTACTAACCAAAACTAAAACTTACCATCTCACAAATTTACAACTCACCAAATACGAGCAACAGTTATTGGCTGGAAAAAACTTGGTGCTAAAGAGATGCCATGTTTTAAATCCTAGCACTCGGTTGCCAATACCTGAAGAGAATGAGTATGATCATTATGAACATGATTGCCATGATGTAGCGGATTTGTGCACCAAACAAATACCAGTTATAAAACATGAGCCTTTAATCAATCCAGATTATGTGCTTTTTGTGGATGGCTCATGTTTAAGAACAAATGAGGGATATTTGAAAGCAGCATATTCAAGAAATAGTTGAAGCGTCATGGGTGCAAGGAATTACATGGGACCAAGTTGCAGAATTGATTGCTTTTACTAAAGCCTGCAAACAAACCAATGGAGTAAGAGTGACAATTTTTTACAGTAAGTCAATATGAGTTTGTGTTGCCCATGCAATTGGAGCCTTTGCAAGAACCCACAGAAGTATGTGTTGTAAAATGTGCAGCACATAGGAGTGACTGTAACCATGTCAACATTGGGTACAGGCATGCTGATGAAGTGACACGTTACTATGTGACTATGTCATGCACTTAAAATAGATCATACATGACTGGGAGTCAGGAGGAAAGCCTTCTTGTAATGATTCTGAAAACTGCAGACATTTTGGATGAATTTAGATGCATGCAAGAAAATGCACAGAAGGGGAAAAACAAAGTTGGATTAAGGCAAGATGTGGGATTAATGATAATAGCCTATGGGTTTCTTTGGAATCGTAACCAATATTATCGGGGTCAGGAGTTGTCCAAGCATGAAGAGCCATCAGGAATTGTCCCAAGGGGAGGGTTTGGTTCTGAAGATGATTACCTCCGTCTTGTCCATGTTCAATTTCAAGCAGTTGGATTTCATCCATCTGGCGATGTGTGTCATGGGGATGCTGAAGTTGTCTTTGGGGGTGGTGTGGTCTTCAGAAAGGGAGAGTATTAGTTGGGGGTCATCGGCGTAAGAGATGATGTTGGGAACAAGAAATATCAGCCACTGTGTAACCTAAATGGTAAAAAGGGTAGGGCTGAGAGAGGATCCCTGGGGGACACCGCATATGTTGCTCTTATCTTCTGAGGTGAAGGGTGGGAGGCAGACCCACAGGGTGGGGCCTGTGATGAAGGCGTGGATCCATTTGAGATTGTTGCTTCGGAACCCAATGTGGTGGAGTCTAGAGGTGATGGTGAAGTGGGAGATTGTGTCGAACACGGCAGAGGTCTAGAAGGATTAGAGACATTTTCTTTCCATGGTCGAGGAAGGACTTGATATCATCCATTGTGGTGATGAGGGCAGTCTTGGTGCTGTGGTTGGAGCGGAAACTGCATTGGGAAAAGTCAAGTAGGATATGTCTTTCCAGGTGTCCGAAAAGATTATTGTTGATGGCTTTTTCCAGGACCTTGGTTGGGAAGGGGAGCAGAGAGATGGAGTGTAGATTGATAGTAGATTTAGGGATTGTCTAATAAAGATTACATTAACAAAGAAATAAAGAAAACTTTACTGACTGACTAACTGAAGCAAGAAAGAAGATAAGAAGAGGTAGGTGGGTATATATATATATATATATATATATATATATATATGTATGTACATACATATATATATATATATATATATATATATATATATATATATATATATATATATATATGTGTATTTCTCTTTATATTTATCTTGTTGCTGCTATTAACAGATTAATTGGTAGTAGATATGAATATAGAGAAAACATGGGTACTGTAACTAGAACTGGAGTTCAGATATTTTTAGGGACCTTCCTTATATTGATGGTATTAATAGCTTTAGCAATTGTTCTAGTGATTTATTTCACACCTGAAACCAAGTAGACAATGCCCCTCATGATGAACATGGCGGACCGGACTGCCACATAATGTGCATGGCGAGACCGCCACAGGCAGAACATCGCCACCGCCAGGCCACGCCACCAGGCAGCCTGGCGATGACGGAGTTCCTTATCCGACAGGGCAGCGCTGCCTGCCGGATAATGAACCTGTTGCCCCCCAGCCTTTCCCTGGCGGTTTAGCCCGCCAGGGAAAAGCTGGCAAAATGGGTGCCCCAGGGCCCCCCTGGACTGCACTTGGCTTGGGCAATGCAAGGGTCCCTGTGCACAGCGCCATCGCGCATGTCACTGCCCGATTTACGGACAGTGATGTGCGCGACGGGTGCTACTGCACCCGCTGCACTGCATGTGGAGCCGGCAGCAATGTACAGGCCCTGCATTCCGCTGCGCCGGCTGGCAGAAACAGTGTTTCCGCCTGCCGGCCAGGCGGAATGTTGTTAATTTGGCCGGCGGGGTCTTTAACGTGCTGGTGGTCATTTTTTTGACAGCCAGCACCGAACTAGGTGGGATTTCCTGCCGAGTTCATAATGAGGGCCAATATCTTTAGTACAGAACGCAACAAATCATTCCACAATAGCAGAGACAGACTAGAAGCATCCTTTGCAGATGGTATGAAAGATGATTATGCGATAAATGTTTATCTTAGTTTAGTGCATGAATACACTAGAGCTTTAGATCTTAAGGATTGTTATGTTTGTGCGCACAAGCCTTCTCCAGCAGATGAACAAGTCTCATATAATCACATACTACTCTTCTTTGCTACTTCTTGCAGTATATTGCTTAGCTTAATGTATAGATTGTGACATTTTGAATACTATTTTATAAATTATGAAATCGTGCTCTCTAAGTACCTTAGAGTTAAGTTAATGTCTTTCATTAGTGGTACCCACTAATGAAAGACATGAACTTACACTCAAAAACTAAAGAAATGGGGTCAGCTTGCCATTACTTCAGACATTATTTTCCTGTAAATACAGTTAAAGCACATGAGAGAAATGTAACATGTAAAATGAGTAAAAAAGAGAAAATTGTATACGATTGTTAGAAGAAAGAAATGAAAGACTTGCAAAGGCTTAGAACAATAAAAATGTTGTGTAAAAGAATGTATGGAAGAGAGAGGAACATGAATTCAGGAAAAAAACAACTGTACCTGAACTAAGGCTAGAAGAAAGATTGACTGGAAAGATATGTGTGTATAAACGACAAATACAAGGGAGAAAAATATTAGTGGGAAACAGCAAATGTGAACATACATTTAAAGTATCAGGAGGTGAATGGCAAATTTTGCAAGAAGTTCATCCACCATTATAAGAGTGTATTTTATTTGTGGAAAGAATGCATATTTCAAACTGTGTATTTTGTGAATATGTTATTAAGGACTGATATTTCCCAAAATGTATCCTGTAGATTACTTAGAAGCACTGACAACTACACCAGGAACCACAAGATATATGAGAAGTGTGAATGAAGGAACACAAATTGCCAGAGGCAAATTTAGGGCAATCATTCCAGCTGTGGGATTAGTAACGAATGATGAGAAAATAAGAAAATTATCCACAGTAGTAGACAGATTAACTACAAGTAAACCTGGAGCTATATTGTTAGAAAACACAGAGCTTAATGTGGTTAGATCATAGTTTTTGCAAAATTGTTATGGTTTAGACATTCTTTTGGCTCAGAGGGGTGGAGTTTGTAAAATGTTTAGAATTTAAAATTGCTGCAGTTATAATCCAGATGAAAGCAAAATGATAGAGGCATATGCAAATAACAATACTGACTTGAAATCAGATTTAGAACCTTTGGAGACTACAACTATAGCTAAAAGAGTCTCTAAAAGGCTTGCAAGGGTAGGGAAATGGTTAAAAGGAATAGGAGGTGGAATCCTTAGCTATGTAGTAATCCCTATTATAGTAATGATAATATGTGGCATTTCTCTTTATTGCTTCTGCACAATAATACCGGTACTAATGAGGAAACACAGAGGAAGAAATCAAGAAGAAGAATGAAAAAAAAGATATAAAAATGCATGAAAGAGTGAGTGCCGAATATAAAATGTTGAAGAAAAATTAACATATATGTGAAAAAGACAAAGAAGTAACTGAAGAATGAATCATTGAAGTTGTAATTTAAATACTAATTACTAACGTGCTAATGTGAGAGTGGATTGCTAGGCCCAGAAACTGTTGCTGCTTCAATGTTTAAAAGTATGTTTTGAACTTTCTGTAACCTGTGCTGCGTGAATTGCAGTACTTGCTAGGCTGGCACATATGTCTATTAAATGTTTCTTCTATAACCTCTTCTTGACTTGAAAGATGCTATAAATATGTCTCAAACAATTTAACCAATATTAACTACATCCTTCCCCCCTAATAAACAGTTTTGGTATGCACTGATGTGTATTTAGAAAATAACAAAATATTTGTATGATACAAACCTAAGACAATGTAAATGATGGGAATTGAGTCGGGTTTATACTTATGTATTTAAAATGTGTTCTTGAAGAAGCAAGCATGTGAAGAGCATCTGATTGAAAACGAAGCATGTGAAAGGAAGTTGGAGTATCAAATCCCTGTTGCTTGTCAAGAGAAGCATCATTTAACTCTGCTATATCTCAAGAAATGTATACTTTTGTTGATCAAAGTAAGAATCAATGTAATTACAAAAGGTGACCTAGAGAAAGAGCAAGGGGCTTCTGCTTTGGGCGTCTACTTCTTCTGGTGCTGTCAAAGCTGAGAGCCAGAGAAGACCAGGCAGCATTATACTGCGACTGAGCTATAGAATGTTAAAAAGGTATACTAGGGTGCCTATACTAAGCTGACTGCAATAGCAAAGGAGAGCAGCCATCATCCCCAAAGAGACCATACAGTGCACCACCACCACCAAAAACACCACCACCGTCATGGAACATCTCATCTTCAAGTTTGAGGCTCCCTCACATACCGACCCCCAGGCCCATGCTCCAGTTTCAGCAACACCATTGCAAACTTCACTGCACCCCTAGCCTTAGACTTTAAGGACTACACCTTCCTCAGTGACCTAAATTTCCACATTGACGACCCCAATGACAACACTGCACACCTCCTCAATAGTATGAGCAGCCTCAGAGTGGCCCAGAACATCCATGAACCTACACACACTGGAGGACACACGGTGGACACCATTTTTACCTCCACCAACTGTGGCAAACACAGCCATGTCACAGAACTCACAGGGACTGATCACTCCATTGTCTACTTCAGCATCTCCAGCACCCACACCTCCACTCCCAAGATAACCAGCGCCCCCCACAGAAGGTGGAACAAAATCTCAGAATTCAGCAGGGAAGATGCCCTCAGCACCTCCAACCCTGTTACTGCCACCAACCTGGAATAGGGAGTGAAAAAGATCCACACCTGGATCACCAGTTGTGCCAACAGCATCATATCCATCATGAGCAACAACCAGAGAAAATGCTCCAAAAAGGCCAGATTGTACATCCAAGAAGACAGAACAGCGAAACAAGACAGCAAACAGCTGGAGAGGAGATGGCGCACCAGCAAGGATGCCTCCAACAGAGTAGCCTTTAAGGCCTTCCTCAACCCCTACCACTGCCTGCTAAGGGCAACATGGAAGGACTCCTGGTGGCCATCAGTCCTAGGTTCCACACCCACTCCCTTAGACCTTGCCAGAAACCTTATTGACACAAGCTCACCAGCAAATCACAGATCAACACCATCTCCTCTGCCTGCTTCTTCACTTTGCGCATGCTACATGAGTTCTTCAAGTGGCTACCTATACACATGAGACGCACCATGACACAGCCCCTCATCACCAGCTAACTGGACTATGGCAATGCTCTTTATGTGGAAAAGCTGCACACCTCCTACAGAGGTTTTAGAGCATACCGAATGCCACAGCTAGACACATCCTAGGTCTTCCCCAACTAAACCACATCACACCCCACCTCAGGTACTCCACTGGCTCCCCATAGAGAATGGGTGCCAATTCAAGCTGCTGACCCACACACACAAGACTCTACACAACAAAGGACCTGCATATTAACCACTGCCTGAACTTCCACCAACCATTGAGAAAACTACGCTCTGCCTCCCTTTTCTTTCCCATACTCCCCACATCTACCGAAGCAGAAGTGGAGGATGCCTCTTCTCTCACATCACAGCAAAAACCTAGAATAGCCTCCCAACGCTTCTCCGGTTTATCACCTCACTTCCGGAATTCCAAATGACCATCAAGACCTGGTTGTTCAAATAAGCCTCTGGGACCTGCAAGCACCTAAATACTCTATCATGTGATTAGCCACACTTTACAAATCCTGATTGACTGATTGATTGATTGATTGAAAATCAGAAACAACATTTTTGAATATGTTAGATAAAAAGTAGGGTCAGCAAACATACTCTAGGAGGTGTTCAAGATTGTCATTATAGAACTTCCATAAGCAAAACAAAGTGGGATTAATCTCATATCTCCAATCTAAAAAAATAAGATAGTTTGCAGATGCAGACCCTGTTATGTTTGAAGGTACTCAAGGGGCAATTAAAGAATATAGCAATGGATATATTGTTCATACAGTCTTCAACAGTTCCCTGTCATGACAGTTCCAGTGGAATAGATTTCAATCAATCACAATGATGGTGCCTGAGAGAAGAGGAGCATTGCCTGCTTGGTACAGTTTTAGAGGTAGACCAGAGTAGACCATATATAAATGGAGAGGTAAATGGCCACCCAATATCATTTTGATGGATACTGGAGCCACCCACTCTACTGTTCAAATGGCGGAGGCACATAACATAGCCCTCCCATTTAAAATTAAGTGATGGATTTGCTTAAGTCACTGCAGTTGCTCAAAGAAGCAGCCACTGTGAAATGTTCAGTTAACAAGTGTGGATGAGATTTTGTGACTGCCAGGAACGATTATGTGAATGAGATGGCAAGGCACTGTACTCTTGAGTCCTGTAGACTCAAATGAGAACATCCATGTGCATCTGAATGTGATGATGCTCTAAATATGCTGCTAAACACAACTGATACCTGGAAATAAAAAAAAGTAAAGTCTGAACAGGAGGAAGCCTGAAGTGGTTTAGATCAGGAAGTGTCAAGATGAGGTTTGGATTTCTACAGATGGGAGACCAGCCCTACTGGATGCTCTACTATCACCAATGTCAAGACAATTCCACAGTCCCAATCACCTAGGGAATAATGCTACAGTATTCTTGTCAGACTTTTGATGGGGAAACCCATGAAACATTCCTGCAGATCCTGGTGCTGGACTTGTGAATATATTGGATGTTATGAATTTTGAGTACTACAAAGCACTGGCTGATGCAGTGTGTTCTGCTTCTCACAAGTTGAGTTGGCAACTCCACTTTCAAATGAAGAGCAGTGCTAGTACCTAAGCAAGGGATTGGGTCTTGGTGTAGAAGCACTTGAAGAAAAGTTGTCTGGAGCCCTGTTGGTGTGGCACTTTCCAAGTTGTCCTTGTGAGAAATACTGCTGTAAAGTGTGGAGGTCTTCCACAGTGACTTCATGTCTCCCATTACAAAAGAGAGATAAGCCACTCAAAAAGTAGTGACAACAACCACTGATTTGCGAAGTCAAACTCCAGCACACAGCAAACATTCATAAGAAGAAGAAGATTATGCACAAGTATCTCAAAGTCAATTTGAGATAGGTCAAGAGTCTGTGTTAGGTTTATCAAGGGTAGCAGTGAAACAAGCTGCAGAAAATGAAGGTGTGTACCCTGAGCGTGAAAACAGACCAAGCACGTCTGTCAGGAGAATAAACAGGAGAGAACGGTGGCAGAAAGGTGATGATAAACTGAGAGCAGTTGTATCTGAGGAACACACATCAGAAACAGCTTGAGAAGAAATAGAGACAAGCGAGCAAAGTGACAATGAAAGTGCACATCCAGTAGTCCGAAGATCAAAAAGGCAATGGGTGCCGAGCCAAAGGCACTTAGCTCCTTTGCTGAAAGTGAGCCTGACTTGAGAACACATGAGATTGAGAATCAGAGAGTTTTTTAAAAGCCTTCATGAATATTGCTACAACAGAATAGTTCATTTTTTATTTCTGACAGAATTAATTCAAGTAACACATGTCCAAATGCTGGAAATTCATGTTTTATATCCTGTATATACCTGGAATTATTAGGGCCCAGGCTCCAGTAGAATAGTTCAGTGGTCCTTCAAGAGAGCACCGGCTGTAGGGTTAGGTTCTGATTCGGACTTTAGCTGAACTGCAATGCTTACATCAAATGAACTGATAGTATTGCTGAATTTGTACAGTGTAAGCAATGAGAAAAACCTGCATTTTAATTGAGATGTTTTGGTTTTTGAGAGAAATCATGGTGTTTAATACACAAAGATATAGAGTGATAATGATAATAGTGTCATGTGTCTTTGTTACATTAATAATTATCCTGTTAGTGGGCCTCCATTCTTCTGTTGAGCTTGCTTCTTCCAAAATGAAATCTGATTTAGTTTATTTAGAAAAGCAAGGTAGACTTAACATGAAGATATTATATGGAGATGGCTCTGAGAGACATTTTTCTGAGAATGTGTTTTTTCAGCTGTTGCATGAGCACTCCAATGTTATGAATGCAAAGGGATCCTATATTTGTACATATTTACTCACCTCAACAGCAGCTAGTATGACATCATCGTTTGACATTGACCTATTCTTTGACCTGCATCATATTCACAAATTTCTTCTAGAATCATGCAAACTTTGGGCCTCATTTATTAAGAAATGGTGCAGCACTGTGCTGCAAGCAATATTTTTGCGCCGAGCTGCATCATTTCCAAAATGCAGAAATGCACCTTATTTTCAAGAATACGGTGCATCCCTGTGTTTACCCCTGCGCCGGCACTAAATCAGCTGCCTAGTGCCAATGCATGCACCCTTGCGGCATGGTGCAAGGATGACAGCTTTGTGGGGGAGATTTTTTATGTGCAGGAAGGGACACCTTCCTGCAGATAAACAATCATTAATGGCAATTTGCAGCACACATAGAAAGAGCAAAAACAAAGAGAAATAAAAGTATTTCTGTGGAATCTGGGGCAGCATAAAAAAGGAATGGGTGTTGCATGGGTACGCACACAGCAATGCCCATTGCAGGCCCCTTTGCTGCAGAAAACTGCGTGGGGCAGCCCATTATGACAAGAAAGCGTTAAGCCATGAACAAACTTTTTGAATTTTCAAAAAGGAGCTGAGTCTATGGTTCAACCTTTGCCTATTATGAGACCTATCACATAATTTGTGCCTACTAACTTGTCTAGTTTTAAAGCTTCATGTAGACTGAGCAGGGAGCGGGCAGGACGGGGGCAAAGGAAGAGGTCAAGTTGGGCAAGAAAAAGCTTCTTAGTGACTGTGGGGCAGGATGAGGGAGGAGGGATGGGAGTGGAGGTTGAGGGAGTGGTTATTGGTGGTGTATGTCTGCTGGACGTGGATGCAGGTGCAATGCCAGTGTGCTGATGTGAGGTGGATGGCTGTTTGGTGTGTGAGTGTTTGCGTTTGTGTCCTTTAGGAAGGGGAGCAGACAGGGTGGGAGAGGGCACAGGGGACGCGTGCATGGATGTTGTGGAATTGTCTGCTAGGGAGGTGTGTGCTCTGCTTGGTGTGGGGATGCTGGTGGTGGATATTGATACAGTGGATGCAGGTGCGAGTGTGGATGTGACTGTGAGGGAGGTGGAGGAGAAGGAGGAGGAGGAGACAGTGGAGGCAGTGGATGTGGTTGTGTCTGCAAATGTCTGGTGTTTGCGTGAGTGCTTGTGGGATGAAGTGTGGCGCCTGTGTTTGACTGTGCCACTCTTGTGTGTTGTCTTGTGTGCTTGCTCGTCTGTATATGTGCATGGGTTGGATTGGGGTTCAGAAGACTGGGAAGTGGTAGTTGGAGGGGGAATGGTAGGAGCAGGGACAATGGCTGCCATCAGAGAGGAGGCCAGAGCCTGCATTGATCTCTGTTGGGCCGCCAATTCACTGTGGAGGCCCTCCAGGAATGCATTGCATTGCTGTATCTGGGATTCCAGCCCCTGGATGGCATTCACAATGGTTTACTGCCCTACAGAGATGGATCTCAGGAGGTCAATAGCCTCCTCACTAAGGGCAGCAGGGATCACTGGGGCAGGGCCTGACGTGCCTGGGGTGAAAGAGATGTCCACCCTCCTGGGTGAGCGGTCATGGGCAACTCGCTGAGGGGCTACTGAGAGGGCGGTGCTGGTACGGGGGTGGCGGCTGTACCTGCATCTGGGGTGGTCCCAGAGGTGTCCACAACCACCAGGGAGCTTCCATTGGAGGAGAGACATCAATCTGTGCTATCACCTACTGTCTCCACCGTGTTGCTCCCCTTGCCCTCCGTCCCACTGGTTCCTTCGGCATCGGTGGATTCTGCCTCCAGGGTCCTGTGAGATGCTGCTCCCTCCGTCGCCGGTGCCCCTGCTCCTCCGCCAGATGATGCTAATGCACACATGGATAGGATGACAGAAGAAAAAAGGGGGGAGAGAGAGAAAGAAAAAAGTGGGTCAATTACTGCACCAACACCACAGTTGGCATACACAGCACCATCACACACAGGGATTAGGATTGAGCACTATGCATTGCACTGCCAGTGATTTGGCTAGATGCCAATGCAGGATGAGGGCCACATACCGCCAACTGCATCCCTCCTGGGACCCACAAAGCCCTGAATGGCATGGAATGCAAACAAGCTAGGTTACCTTATCTTTGCCATACACCCATTACCCTTGAGCTGGATCACGCTGTAATGTGTGAACTGGCAAGAAGGGGCACCTAGTAACTTACACCCACCACCCGGATCCCATGCCACCTACCAATTATTGTAGTAGTGCCCACTGTAATCACCTTCTTGTTGCTGCTGTGAGGCCCTCAAGCGCCCATCCAGCTCTGGGTAGGACACCGCCAGTATGCAGGCCATCAGGGGGTTCAGGTTCTGACGGACACCCCTTCCTCAGTGGGAGGCCATCCCCAGCTGGGCCTCTGCGGTCTTCTGTGCCTAGCTTCTCAGGTCCTCCCACTCTTTCCGACAGTGGGTGCTCAGCCTGCCATAGGCCCCCAGGGTCCGCACATCCTTGGCGATGTCATGCCATAGTCCCTTCTTTTGAGGGGCTCTGACCTCCAGAGGTAATAGAGACAGGGGGACACCGTTACACATACAATCCAGCCTGTCACAGATATGGCCCACCAATCTCGTTTCCATCACCATTGGCATAGACATCAGCTGGCGCACACCATGCGCACCACCACAAGACATCCCCCCCATGACACGATGGTTGCACACACATCTCCATGCATACTTCCCACATGCATCGTACCCAAGATGTACTCACCTGTTGGTCTGGAGGCCCATAGATCAGTCCGTACTGGGGTAGGACCACATCCACCAAATGCTCCAACTCCTTCGAAGTGAAGTCCAGGGGGGGCCTTTACCCAGTCACATGGGCCATGGTAGTTTCCAGACACAGGTCACAGCACCACACGCAGTGTAGGTGTTCTCCAGTTGAAGGTCAGGAAACAAGTGAGGAATCAGATAGAAAATGGTGGTCATGTCCATGGCGGTGTACACCTTCACCACCGGAGCAGATCCCCATTGGCCACTGTACTCCATAGAGCCCCATATTATCATCAACCTTAACTGTGTCCAGCCTAGATTAGCACATACTTCGCCATTCCCTCTGTCCCATCACATAAATGCACTATAAACAATGAGCTTGTGGTTCCATTGTTCAAATTGTGACAGCCTACTCACTCTTGTGTCCCTTAGATACCTACTGCTGAGGATAAATAGGAGGAGGAGATAAACCCCCATGTACAGACCCCTTGTGTACTTGGCTACACTGGAGGACAGGCACATTATGCTCACCTATAGACTGGACAGGGCCACAATCACAGAGCTGTGTGCCCAATTGGAGCCTGACCTGATATCTTCTAGCCATCATCCGACTGGGATCCCCCCTCAATATTTTGCAATAATGCTGCCCAATAATACAGCATAAAACCAGGCACTGCCCTACCTCCCTAATCTCTTGGGAGAACCATATATTTCAGAACCTACATAGCCCGTAACTACTGCCACAAAAAATTCTCAATCAGGGCTTCTAACTTTTGATCCACTTTCCTTCAATGGGATAGCTCTTGATAAGTACAGTACTTTGGGCAAAACAATAATTTTCAGGACATTGCATCGACCAGCTAGAGTCAGATGTAATCCATTGATCCTTCCTAAACCCTGACTAATTTTCTTTAGCAGGGGTCCCATATTCAATCTATAAATAGAATCTACTGTTGCTGAAATCTTCACCTCCAGATATGTGGCTTTATCCACTCAACGACCCAAATCCTCATTGCTGGTACAAATCAGATGGGTCTTTACTCTATTAAGAAGGTATCCTGACAGTGCTCTGAATACCTCTGCTAGGTTTTCTACTTCCTGAAGTGCTATCTGAGGCTTGAGTGTTAATAGCACAATATTATCAGCATATGCCTTTGTTTCAAGCCCATTCAACCTAACAGGTTGAATCACTTGATTATTTATTATCCATCTTACTAAGGGGTCAATATACAAGGCAAACAGAATGGGAGAACATGGACAGCCTTGCCATGTACCCAGCACGATCTGAATTTTTGCATATTCTTGTCCCATAATCTGAACCTGTGTGCAAGGGTAGTGATAAAAAGACTTCAGTGCCTTCACCATGCCAGGCCTAAACCCTTTATACTCCAAACCCCTGTAAAGAAATCCCCAGGCCACTCGATCAAACGCCTTCTCAGCATAAAGAAAAGTCATAGCCACTGGAGCCCCTGTAATTGTAGCAATGTCAAACGGTGTAATAGCACACTTCACATGATCCGCTGTACTCCTCCCTTGGATGAACCTATGCTGCCAGGATGAAACAGGTCTTCCTATGACCCTCCCCAGGTATTTTGCCAAACCCTTAGAGTATACCTCAGTATAAGCATTTATTAACAAAATTGGCCTGTGCGTCCCAGGTTTTTTAGGAGGTTTACCTTTGTTTCTGAAAACAAAAATATTAGTTTCCTGCCAGGAGCCTGGCAGAGCCCCTTTCTGTCAGATCCAAAGGATCAGGTCGAAAAAATCTTTACCGAGCAAAGAAAAAAATGTTTTATAGAACTGTACCAGGATTTGGTCCGGGCAAGCAGCCTTCCAGGAAGGCAACATCCTTAAAGCATTCTGCACCTCCTCCATTGTAATATCAGTATCAGGAAGCTCTGCTTCCTTGTCATCTACCAGTATCGAAAAGCTCTGCTTCCTTGTCGCCTAAGGCAGCAGATTTCCCGATGCGTAGAAAATCATTTACTCGCATTTCGGAGGATTGTACAAATCCTGTGTATAACTCCGCGTAGTACTCCTCGAACACCTTTGTGATAACTTCTGGTGTGGTAAAACTTGCGCCATCTCCCCCTTCTATCATCTCAATAGTTTGGTCTATCTCATACTGACAGACTCAGAGAGCATGCTCAACTGATTCACTATATTCATATGCTTCAGATTTGTGAACCTGAAATTTCTGTGCCAAGATTTCTGAGTAATATCTACTGATCTTAACTTTTTAATGGCAGTCTCTTGTTAGGTCTTGCTCCTGTTTTGACCTGCCTGAACCAATGCCACATGCTGCGTCTCTAAAAATGCTAGGTCAGTGGTAAATTCTCTTATCTCTTTCTCTTTCTCTTTCTGTCTGCGAGAATGAGAGATAAAACCAATTGTGTTGCATCTCACAGCTGCCTTAACTAAGTGAGGGCCATGCATTTCAGGGCACTATGCCTATTTATATTCCTAAATTAGACTATCCACTTTTTCATGTGTTCTACATAATTCAAATCCAATAGCAGCTTTCTATCAAATGTCCATCTGCCCCTAGCATGCCCTGTGTATAGGCCAGCAATCTCGATAACTAACAGATTGTGGTTTGAGAATACCTTGCCAAGACCAATAAAAATCCATCCAGGTATATTTCAAGTGGGGATATGAAAGGTATGTATAACCAGGGTCCAAGGGATTCACTCTCTCACATATTAATCAGCCCATGAGTTTTCATCAGCTGAGTAACAGCTCTAAACACCTGAGGCTTCCTAACCAGGTACTTTTTTGTGGCCCCCACTAAGCATGCCTATTTCCAAATTTATAGTAAAATTCCCACATTTTATCAAAGACATGGGCCACTCAGCTAGTTCAATTCCTCCCATACCTTAGTCTCATCAAAGTTGTAACCATAGATCGAGCATACAGTAAGTCTAGTCTTCGCCATTTGACAATAAAAATAAGGAAAATTCTAAAATACAATTAATACACCCCACTGTAGCACTCCAGGCTATTTCCAATAGCTTTTCACAATAGCACTTGTGGGAGGTGGGAGAAGACGGGAATAGAGTGGATGGGTAATCCATATTTACAAGACCAAATGTGCTCTATTTTGATTTGCAGCAGGATCATGGCCTTGAAAAACATTATTCTTCAAATATCTACAGATCAGAGACTGTGGCCCTCATTACAACCTTGGAGGTCAGTGTTAAAGCGGTGTTAATACTGCCAACAGGCCGGCGGTAAAAAAAATTGAATCATGACCACGGCGGAAACTGCCAACACAGACAGCCACTTTAACACCCTGACCGCCACGGCGGTAGCAACTAACACCGCGGCGGTAACCGCCAACAGACAGGCGGAAGACAATGTACAGCCCACCCCATTGCAACCCACCCATTCGCCAGCTTTTCAGGGGTGGTACCAACGCCATCAAAAGCACAGCGGAAACAGGACACAGAAGGGAAACTACTCACCTCTCAACACTCAACGAAGAACCAGAATGCCATGGAGCCCGAGTTGCAGGTCCTTCCCATGCTAGTCTATCTTATCATCTACCAGGAGTACGAACGGCGGCGGCGACGACCACAGGGGAGGGGGGAGGAAAAAGAGAGTGACAAACACACGCAACATGCAAACCCCCAACCCCCACCCCCACCCTCACCCACAACACCATACACACAAACACATGCATCAACATTACATTTACACCCCGTAACCCTCTTGAAGAATGCAAGGACAAAAGGAATTGAGTCAAATTATTGTCATATTAGAAATAGTCAGATATACGTTACAATTTGAAAAACAGTATTTACAAATATGTACAATATGTACATAAGGCGGTACATTGCCCACTCAAAATGTCCATGGGCCACTGGCCCAAAACACATAGGACAAGCCCACTCTTGACTCCTGCCTCAATATGGAGAGAACACTGCAAGGGCATCAGATCGAAAGCACGCAGGCACCTCTGGGGAACGGGGAAGGGGGGCACCTCAGCCGGAAGATGGAACAACGCCACTACTCCTGGAGGGGGCTCCATGCCCACAGCGATGTCCTGGGGAGTGCAAGGCCACAGTCTCATAGTCTCTCTAGTGGGTGGTTTGCTCACTGCTTGGTCCTGGGGAGTGAAAAGCCACAGTCTCTCAAGTGGGTGGTTTGCCGACTGATTGTTCCTGGGGAGTGCAAAGCCACAGTCCCTCAAGTGGGTGGTTTGCCCACTGCCTGGTCCTGGGGAGTGCAAGGACACAGTCTCTCAAGTGGGTGGTTTGCCCACAGACTGGTCCTGGGGAGTGCAAGGCCACAGTCTCTCAAGTGGATGGCTTCTCCACTGGTTCTGGAGGGGGCTTTGTGCCCAGTGTGCTTCATCCTGCCAATGTTAGGGTGAGTGGATGCCTTCTTCTACTTGTTCTAGAGGGAGCTTTTTGCACAGTGTTCTTCATCCTGCCAAGGATAGGGTGAGTGGATGCCTTCTTCCACTGGTTCTGGAGGGGGCTTTTGCCCAGTCTGCTTTATCCTGCCAAAGATAGGGTAAGTGGATGCCTTCTTCCACTGGTTCTGGAGGGGGCTTTGTGCCCAGTGTGCTTCATCCTTCCAAGGATAGGGTGAGTGGATGCATAGCTCCACTGGTTCTGGAGGGTGCTTTGTACCCAGTGTGCTTCATCCTGCCAAGAATAGAGTGAGTGGATGCCTTCTTCCACTGGTTCTGGAGGGGGCTTTGTGCCCAGTGTGCTTCATCCTGCCAAGGATAGGGAGAGTGGATCCATATCTCCACTGGTTCTGGAGGGGGCTTTATACCCAGTGATCCAACACTTGGGGTGTGGCAGTTCACAGCCCCTCACCTGGGTGTCTGAGCCACCAGATTTGAGGTGACCAGGATGCATGATAATCCATGGAGGCAGGGCCTGAGTCCATCCGCCGATGGCTACAGTTGCACAGTGGTGGTAGTACTGGTGCTGGTGGGGGTGCTGTCAGTGATGGAGGGAGTCTCCAATCCTTCTCCTCGAGCCTCTGACGGCAACCCACTGGGGCTGCTGCTGGCAGTGGTGCTACTGTCAGTGGCGCAGGTGGCGGTGCTTGTGGCAGTGCAGGTGGCAGTGCTGGCCGCGGTGCAGGTGCCGGTGCTGCCAGTGGTGGGGGGAGGCTCCAGCCCTTCTCCTGCAGCCTCGGACGGCCGCCCACTGGGATTGCGGCTGCTGACAGTAGTTGTGCCTGCGGCAGTGCAGGTGGGGGTGCTGGTGGCAGTGTTTGCGGCTGTGTTAGCGGCAGGGCTGTTGGCAGTGCTGGCTGTGGTGCAGATGGCGGTTCTGGTGGTTATGCTGGTAGCCACCATGACCTCACCAGCAGCCTCAGGCAGCTGAAGTGCCTTGCCTGGTGTTTTGTGCCCCTTCCTCACCTTGGCAGATGGTAGTGTGACCTTGGCTCTGGCAGCTGGAGTGTTTGAGGTGGCCTTGCTGGGTGTTTGTGGTTCCTTCCCCTGGCCTAATGCTGTCCCCTTATTTACCTTGCCAGGTCGGGGAATGGTTTTTGCCTTGGCAGAGGTTGGTGGCACACTGGCTGGGCTGACGGGTGCCCCCTTTGATCCTCTGACAGGTGCAGGAACCACAGCGGATGTGGGCTTGGCGGCTGAGGTGCTGGGCTGGGTATTGGCCACCCTGGCCCGAGGGGAAGGACGGGGGGAAGGGTAGGGAAGAGGTCAATGTTTGCCAGGAAAAGCTTCTTAGGAACACTGGGGTGGGAAGAGGGAGAAGGTTTGGGAGTGGAGGAGGAGGGAGTGGTTGTAGGAGGTATCTGTCTGATGTCTTTGGGTGTAGGTGCATGGGCTGGATGCTGTTGTGAGGTGGATGGCTGTTGGGTGGGTCGGTGCTTGCGTTTGTGAATTTTGGTAGGAGGGGTCACAGACACAGTGGGACAGTGGGAGAGGACACAGGGGACGTGTGCATGGATGTGGGGGTGGTGACTGCCAGTGAGGGGTGGGTAGTGATGGGCGTGATGGTGATGGAGGTAGTGGATGAGGATGTAGTGCATGCAGGTGTGAGTGGGGATGCTACTGGGAGGGAGGTGGACAACGAGGAGGAGGGGGACACAGTGGAGGCAATGGATGTTGGTGTGTCTGCATGTAGATGGTGCTTCTGTGAGTGCTTGTGAGATGAAGAGTGGTGCTTGTGTTTGCCTGAGCCACTTCTGTGTGTTGATTTGGGTGAATGCTGGTCTGAAGGTGTGCTTGGGATAGGCTGGGGTTGAGGGGATTGGGACTGGGTAAAGGAAGTTGGAGGGGGAGGCAAGAGACAGGGACAATGGCTGCCATCAGTGCGGAGGCCAGAGCCTGAAATGCTCTCTGTTGGGCCGCCATGCCAGAGTGAATGCCCTCCAGGTATGCATTTCTTCATTGCAAATGCCTCTCGACACACTGGATGGCATTCAGAATGATTGACTGACCAACAGTGAGGGATCTCAGGTGGTCAATAGCCTCCTCACTGAGGGCAGCAGGGCTGACTGGGGCAGGGCCTGAGGTGCCTGGGGTGAAGGAGATGCCCACCCTCCTGGGTTGGCGGGCACTGGAAACACGCTGAGCGGCTGCTGAGAGGGCGGTGTTGGTGGGGGGGGTGGATGTACCTGTTGTTGGGGTGGGCACAGAGGTGTCCGCCACCGCCAGGGAGCTTCCAATGGAGGAGGAGTCGCTGTCTGTGGTCTCCCCTCCTGTCTCTGTCGTGGTGCTCCTCTCACCCTTCGTCCCACTGGTGCCCTCACCGTCGGTGGATTCAGCCTCCAGGACCATGTGGGATGCAGCTCCCTCCGTCGCCGGTGCCTCTGCTCCTCCGCCAGATGATGCTAATGCAGACAAGGACAGGGTGACAAAACAAAAAGGGGGGGCAGAGACGGAGGATACACTTGGTCAAAGCCAGCAACAACACTACCGTTGGCATACACAACACACAGGGAGAAGCCCTATGCAATAGGCCATGCACTACCAGTTACAAAGATAGTGACCACCCCATGTGGTACATTGCCTAACTCCATTAGCTGCACACCTGAAACCCACAGGACCCTGCCCAGTAGCAGATGCCCACTAACACTATTGGGGTAGGAGTGCTTCAGAGCCTGCCCAACAAGGGACCTTCCGTGCAATGTTCACCCTGACCTAGGGGCACCCACAGCCCACATCCCCCACCCAGGTAACCCTTAACACGCACAAAGTCAGGATTCAGAATACGTACCCACCCTCTTGTGGCTGCTGTGATGCCTTCAAGCGCCCATCCAACTCTGGAAAGCCCACCGCCAGGATGAGGAACATCAGGGGGGTCAGGGTGCGACGGGCACCTCTTCCTCGTTGGGAGGCCAGCCCCAGCTGGGCCTCCGCCATCTTCCTTGCACAGCGGTGCAGGTCCTCTCACCGCTTGCAGCAGTGGGTGCTCCATCTGTCAAAGACCCCCAGGGTCCGCACCTCCTTGGCGATGGCACGCCAAATACCCTTTTTCTGGTGGGCAATGACATGCAAGAAAAATGACAGCAGAAAAGGGAATTAGTTAACCGTCAGGACGTCACACTCACGGCCCACCATATCCCTCCCATCCCCTGATGCACATACATTGACCATCATACATTCAGCACTCTGTCCAGGACGCCTCAGCCACCCCCTTTGTGTGGCTTACACACACAGCACTCCATACATTCATGGCCCATGCATCATGCTCACAGTGTACTCACCTGTTTGTATGGAGGACCGTAGAGTAACGTGTACTGGGGTAGGACCCCATCCACCAGTCACTCCAACTCCTCCGTAGTGAAGGCAGAGGCCTTTTCCCCAGACACATGAGTCATTGTCACTTCCAGACACAGGTCACAGCAGCACTTGCAGTGTAGGCCCTCTCCTGTTGAAGGTCAGGTAACAAGTGAGTGAATAAATAGAAAATGGCAGTCACGTCCATGGCGGTGCATACCGTCACCGCCGGCATACATCGCCATTGGCTCCTGTAACCCATAAGGCCCAGTGATAACCAATGCGACGTTGCGCGGCGGTTGTCGACCGCCAACCGCAATGGCGCACAACGCCAGCGGAATACCCTCATTTCCACTTGTCCCTCCTCACAGGTCAGGCAGCCACCATTTCAGGGGGGCACAGTCCATGGCACCTCACTGCTTCACAACAGACATTGGCACAGCAACTGACTCTCGGATTCACATATTGGTTCTGTAAAGGAAGAAATGCATCATTATTGCAATAGCTGTGTGATTATGACCCTCTGCTCACCGTTTTCCTCCATAGGCTTCGACTGCTGAGGATGAATATGAGATGGAGAAATCCTCAAATGTACAGACCCCTGGTGGACCTTGTGACAATGGAGGACAGACACATTATCTTAGCCTACAGACTTGATCGGGCCACAATCCAAGAAAAGGCCCAATTGGAGCTAGACCTGATGTCAGAAATCCGCCAGCCCACAGGTATCCCCCTCTAGTGCAGGTCCTGTCAGTGCTCCATTTCCTGGCAAGTGGTTCCTTCCAAGCGACAGTGGCCATGGCATCAGGGATGTCTCAGCCAATGTTCTCCAACGTGCTGACCAGAGTGTTGTCTGCCCTGCTGAAACACATGCGCAGCTACATCATATTCCCCCAGGTAGAGGATTTGGCCACAGTGAAGGCTGACTTTTATGCCCTGGGACATATACCCAACATCATTGGTGCCATTGATGGTACACATGTAGCATTTGTCCCCCCCCCCCCCCCCCCGGAGAAATGAACAAGTGTTCAGGTATTGAAAAATCTCTATGAATGTGCAGATGGTGTGTTTGGTGGACCAGTACATCTCCCATGTGAATGCCAAGTATCCTGGCTCTGTGCATGATGCCTTCATCTTGAGGAATAGCAGGATCACATATGTGATGGTCCAACTCCAGAGGCACCGGGTGTGGCTAATAGGTGAGCCCAATGTCCCCACCCAGTATATGTGGGTGTCTTGGTATGGTGTTGTCTCTAAGGGTTGGTGTGTGTCTAACAGTTGTCCCTCGATGTTTTCAGGTGACTCTGGTTACCCCAACCTCTCATTGCTACTGAGCCCAGTGACGAATGCCAGGACAAGGGCAAAGAAACATTACAATGAGGCAAATGGGCGTCCAAGGAGGATTATTGAGATAACCTTCGGCCTTCTGAAGGCCAGGTTCCAGTGCCTCCATCTGACAGGTGGATCCCTGTACTACTCACCCAAGAAGGTGTGCCAGATCATCCTTGAATGTTGCACAACCTGGCCTTGAGACACCAGGTGCCTTTTCTGCAGGAGGATGAGCCTGAAGATGGTCTTGTGGCAGTGGTAGAGCCTGTGGACAGTGAGGAAGAGGAGGCAGAGGAAGAAACATAATACAGCAGTACTTCCAGTGACACACAGGTAAGACACTGTAACTTCACTTCACGTTTCAGTTTTCTGTTGGACATTGTACATGGCAGCATGATTTCCCTATGTCTATGGCCACTTCCTGCACCCTTTGGCATCTTTATTTTCATTTTCATATCTATGCGGCCCACTCTGGCTCCTGGTATGTTTGCTGCTGCCCACTAAAGGTCATACCAATGTATGAATAACTGTAATACATATTTCATCATTTGACAGACTCCAGATTTGTATTTCTTCCAAGGGTTTATTCAAGTGTTCATAATTAGATGGGGATGTGCAATGGTCTGGGGTGATGGTGGAGGAATGTCTAGTAAGAGTCCAGTTTCTTGGTATCACAGATGCATTGTCCAATGGGGCATAGAAAGGGGAGTTATGGCAGTTCAAGGTGGACAGTGTGACAGACTGGGACAAAAGGGTGACAATAAGGAGAGTCCTATTTCCTGGCCGGGATCTTGGCAATGTTCCCTGGCTTCTGCCTGGATTGCAGGTACCGTTTGCAAGGTGGTTCTCCTTCTGCAGGAGGTGGGATGCTGGTGGCCTGTTGGATCTGTGGCGGGGCCTCCTGTCCACTAGGGCCGGTGAAGGTGGAGGGCTGGTCTTCTGTGTGGCTAGTGTCAGGGGCCCGTTATTGTGTCACTGCCTCCCTCATGGTGTTGGCCATGTCAGCGAGCACCCCTGCAATGGTGACCAGGATGGTGTATATGTGTTTGAGGTCCTCCCTTATCCCTAGGTACTGTCCCTCCTGCAACCGCTGGGTCTCCTGCAACTTGGCCACTATCTGGCCCATGGTCTCCTGGGAATGGTGGCATGCTTCCAGGATGTTTGTGAGTGCCTCCTGGAGAGTGGGTTCCCTGGGCCTGTCCTCCCTCTGTCACACAGCAGTCCTCCCAGCTTTCCTGTTGTCCTGTGCCTCTGTCCCCTGAACCGTGTGCCCACTGCCACTGACCCCAGGTCCCTGATTGTCCTGGGTTTGTGGGGTTGTCTGGGGTCCCTGTAGTGGTGGACACACTACTGATTGACGTGTCCTGGGGACAGTGGCATGGGCCCGCTGGGTGGGTACTGTGGTGGTGTTTCCTGAGGGGGCAGGGTCTGTGGTGGTATGGGACTGTGGCAGGGTAACCGGCTGTCCAGAGGCCCATGATGGGCCAGGTTGGTCATTGTGGTCCAGGCGTGCAGAGCTGCTGTCCTCACTGTGGGCCTCTTCTGGGGGGGAGACTGGATGTTGGTGGCAACTCCTCTCCGGTGACTTTGAGTATGGGTCCTGTGGGGTTGCAAATGCAGTGTTATTGTATCTGTGTGTTCCATCTTGTGCATGGATGTGTTTCCCTGTATGGTTGTGATTGCCTTGTCAGCTTTGCTTTGTATGTGGTGATTTTGTGGGCTAGGTTATTCTCTCTAATGGGCATGCTGTGGTGATTGGTGTCCATGCAGGTCTGTGATGGGGGTCCATGTATTGTTGTGTCATGCAGGGCTTGGTATTGGAATTGGTGGTTGAGTTGTGATAGTGAGGTATGTGTGAGGTGGTAGGGTGATGGGGTGTGGGTAGGGGTGGGAGTTTGTGATGGCATGCAGGTAGAGTGAGGGATAAGGTAGTGAAGATTTGACTTATCAGAGTCCAGTCCTCCTACTACTCTTGCGAGGCCCTCAGGATGCATGATCGCCAAGACTTGCTCCGTCCATGTTGTTAGTTGTGGGGGAGGAGGTGGGGGTCCACGACCAGTCCTTTGTACGGCTACCTGGTGTCTTGCAACCACAAAACATACCTTCCCCGTAGGTCGTTCCACCTCTTCCTGATGTCATCCCTTGTTCTCGGGTGCTGTTCTACGGCGTTGACCCTGTCCACGACTCTCCGCCATCGCTCCATCTTCCTTGCAATGGACATCTGCTGCACCTGTGATCTGAATAGCTGTGGCTCTACCCGGATGATTTCTTCCACTATGACCCTTAGCTCCTCCTCTGAGAATCTGGGGCGTCTTTGGGGTGCCATGGATGTGGTGTGAGAGATAGGTGTGAGGATGTGTGGGGTGATGTGTGGAGTGATGTGTTGGAGTGTGTGGCGTGAGGTGCATGGATGGTGTATGGGTGATGGTGTTCTGTGGCCTAGATTGAGTGGGTGCTCGTGGCTTGTGTCTCTCTCTGTTGGCCTGTTGGCAATCTTATTTTCATAGAAAGGGTTGTAGGTAATGTGGGTGTGTGTTTATATTGGATTAGGTGTGTGGGTGTGGTGTTTGTATGAGTGTCAGGTGTGTGTATTTTAAATTGTCCAATGTGATGTTGTTTTGTAAGTGTGTGTGTATTATGAGCGTGGTAGTGTGTACCGCCAGTGATTTACCACAGTTGAAAGACTGCTGCGGTGATTCGTATTCCTGTTGGCGTAACAGTGTGGATTTTGGTACCGCCAATTTATCACTGACCTTTGGTGTGGCAAACTTGTGTGGGTTTCTGTATAGTGGCAGATTTCTCTGTGTGGGTCATTATAGCCGTAGCGGTATACCGCCGCGGTCACGGTATGTTGGCAGCCGTCAGCACGGCAGTAGGCGGCATTTACCGCCAGGATTGTAATGAGGGCCTGTGTGTTGAAACGTCCCGACACACAAGTGATGCATGAGAGGTTCACCGTTATAGATTTGCTGCTGTGATGCTAAGATCGGACAAATCTATGAAATTTTAAACAACTTGGCAAAGGATGATCTAGACTATTAAGAGGAATAAACAGCTGCTAAGATGGGGAGCCAGGGTCTTGACATTTGGATGTCAATAGAGCTTGCAAAGAAAGTATTAATGACTTCAAGCTTGGGAGTTCAGTATTATAAAACAATCTTTAGGCTGTACTACACCCCTGCCAAGTTATTCAGTTGGGCAGAAGGGCAGATGGTGAATGCCCTCAATGTGAGTACAGTCCTGCTGACTTGGGACACATGTTCTTTGAGTGTATCAAACTGATCCCACTATGTGAGGGCATGGGGGAATAGTGGAGTACGCAGTTCAAGAAGGTGGTTTGTCTTAACCTGACATTGATGCTATTTAGGGCGGATTATTCCCTTACATGGGACACTGGGCAAGTGTTTTTTTATGTTTATGTCTACAGCGGTGACGCATTTACTAATAGCTACTGCCTGGAAGGATGGTGAGCCACAAGCAGTGGCTTTTTAGGCTGGTTAATATATACAATAATACAGAGAAGGCACTTTATAACTGCAAAGGGAACGCTGCTATGAGGCCGGAGTGAGAATTTGGTCCCCTTTGACTGACTGGTTGGCAGAAAGTTATGGATGCAGCGAGGGACTAGCTTTTCGACCATAAAAATAATCTGGACAGTTCCTTGGGTTTTCATGCTGCCTCAGGATCCTAAGGGAAGTATTGCCTGCATGAATTAACTGTGAATGAATGAATTAACTGTTTATGATGTACTGCCTAGCCGGATGGTAAAGTCTTAAATTGTTGCAAATTGTATGTACGTATACCAACGCTAGATTATGCAAAAAAAAATCATAAAAAATGTTTTAATAAATAAACAGTGTAAAGGACCTCTCTCGTTCTTCCTTGTGAGGATATTTGTCAGTTGTTTGTAACCATCACTATTCTCACAAATCATGAATTGGACACAATTAGACAGATTAGACACAACCATAAGAGGGTTAGTATCCAATTACGAAGTGGCAGCTGCTCTTAAGGGACTGTGGGATGAAAACGTGCTCTCCCTCAGGTCTTTAACACTACATTGACATCTGTTCAGTGGGATTTCCAGAGGAAATCATGACTTATTATTCTATGTGAGGTAGGATTTTTGTGGACTATAACAAATTGCCTTTTATGCTATGAGTATGATTAGATTTAAACTATTATAATTTGTAAAACCCGACCAAAAGGGAAGAAGCCCTTGTCAGTGTAAACATATAAGCACTGATGCATACTTACATCACCACAAGCTAAATACTGTTCAAAGAGAAGAAAGTGAGACTGAATGAGTTGTTTTTTTTTCTTCCTCGAGGGAGACACTCAATGTAACTTTGTTATACACGGTAGTAATGTGAAAGACTGGTGTAAGATTAATCTGCTTGATGGTTGGGGATATTAGTAACATATTGTTTCTGTTTTCTTTAGTTTCTTACAGTTCTCTGTGCCATGTGAGAACGTGTAATGAGATGAGAGTGAGAGTGCAATACACAGCCAGATATGCTTAAAGCAATCTAACATAAGTCAATTGGACATCCTTCTAATAGGAAGACACTACATACCCTGTGTTTCTTCTCCATTAAATTAAAACATCTTTATAACAATCACTGCAAAAAGTAACAACTTGTAAACACAGGAAAAACACAGTTTTTCAGTATTTTGGGGACTAGGCAGCTGAATGAATACTGATAGGAAGTGATTATAAAAGATTTGAAAAACATTGCAAAAACACCACTAAAGTCCACAAAAAAATAAACACTGAAAGCAGAACAGCATAGCTATGACATACTATCACATTTATCACAGTGCAAAAGAAGCACTGACAAGGCTAAACATGTCTGGCGTTGGCAGGGTGTTTTACAATTCATTTATTATTTATTTCAAGTACATGAGACTAAAGTTGAAAGGAAAAAATATGCAAGACCACCTAAACATAGCCACCATGCACCTACATTAAACTGTTTACATTTAGACAACTTTTTCTGTCATGTCTGTCATACAAATGACATTCTAAAATAACAGAACATTCTGTTGTACCATGCATTTTTTTATAAGTAGTATTATTAATGTTAATATTTGTGAAGGAAGTAAATGAATAAATAATCACTTAATCAATCACTCATATCACAGGCTACAGAAATGTTACTTACTTTATCAATCTGAAAAACTGAGGGAAAATAAATCATCATCTAACTAGGCATCCAGAATACAGGCACAATAACTAACTGGTATTTAATTAAAATAAAGAAAACAAAAAAGCAAGTTATGAACCAGGTTTGTCACTGAAGCGAAATGAACTATTTTAGGTGGCTATGAACAATATGCACAGACTTTGTGCAGTCACTCAAAGTGAAGGGAGACAATGGATAAAATGGGCTGACCCACTGCCCCATGTCGTTTGCTCTGGTGGGTGAAAGCAAAATGTGAATGAAAAACTAGCAGCCCATTGGATGTAGCTCTCAGACTAAAAGCCCCTTTTTGTATTTATTTTTTAATGTGTTTCCTGGGGGAAACAAAGTCTAGTGATATAGCTAAATCCATCTCAAAGGAAAGACTTACAAATAGGTGGTTAACTAAACATTACCAGGAGGATGCAGAAGTTTGAACCAAGACTGGGTGGCCGCTGCTTCTTTATGTGACACCAATATCAATAAAGAAATTTGCCTTTCTGTGGAAGGTTGTACCCTCAAAAATTGAAGAGCTTTGAACAGAAATTGAACTTGCAGTGCACCACAAGATAGGACCCCACAGCAACTAAACAGGAAATGTCTGCCTGGTGACAGGTGCCAAATGCAAAGAAAATATTTTTTAAAACATCAAGCGTCAATGAAAGCAAGACAAATAGTGGTGACCAAACTGCCCTCTTTCGAAAAAGATGAAAATTTGTTAATGGAGATTCACCATAAAATATATCAATATGAGTAACACATTCACCATTGTAAAATTATCCAATACAACAAAGATCTCCCTGGCAACACCGTGAATACTACACACTTAAATAGAGTTGCTGCTGTGTTGTAGTAAAAAACTAGTGTCACAGCCAGCAAAACAGTGTTTGTATAATAAACTTTAAAAAACAAACATTGTTCTAAAGCAAGAATACTTCAAATGGCACAACAAGGAAACAATTCTATAATTTCACTTGCAGCATGTATTCTTTATTGAATTTAGCAAATCAAAATTGCTGGTATTGTAGGGAAAGGTTTCACTTTATCTATGAATGATAAAGCTGGCGTTGGCATGGCCATCTCTGCTTGAACCAAACTTTTTAGAGGGAAAACAGAATTGAGAACCACATTTCGAATTACATGCCTACAATCCTCAAAATTGGTTCGAAATCTGTGCACATCTAATCGGTGAAACAATTTGAATATACATTGTATTCCTTAGATTGCAACTTCTAGTGTGCAGTAGGTGCATTGTAACTATCTTGTGATGATCATTTAATTTTGACATTGCCTACACACATTCCCCATAACTTACACTATTGTATTTATTATATAGATTGCTTATATAATGTGGACCAAGCTATATAACTCACTGCAATCTATAAAAAAAAAAACAAGCCCTCATCATGATATTGGTGGTAAATCACGCTTACCTCCACTATCACAGCTGCCAACATACCACTGCGGTGCAAATATCCGTTCCCCATATTATGACACACACACACCAATCTGACAGAATACTGCCACATACACAAATCTGCCAGCCCAAAGGTGAGTGCTACAGTGGTAGAACCAACACCCATACTGTTGCACCAACAGAACAACGTCCACCGCGTTATGACCCACGAATCAACACTGCAGACTTTCAATAGCGGGACACCAACCATTGGCAGTACATACTGCTGCGTTCAGAATGGACACCCACATCCAAAACAACACCACATAGGCCAATACTAAAAACACACACCTGACACTCATACACACACCACACCCACCCACCCATAGCACCATAAAAAACCCACCCACATTGCCCACAACACTTTACAAACAACAATAACTGCCAGGAGATTGACAGCAACAGCACAGAGATAACTAGACACACACACCACACACACCACACACACCACATACAACCCCCACGCACCCAACATCACACACCCCACCACATTACTCAACGCGCTCTCACCAACACACACCACACAACACCCATGTCCCCACAAAGGCACCCCGGTTTCTTTGATGAGAAGTTAAGGGTAGTGGTGGAAGAAATTGTCAGGGTGGAGCCACAGCTGGAGCACAGGTACAGCTAATAGCCATTGTCAGGAAGATAGAGCTATGGTGGAGAATTGTGGACAGGGTGAATGCCGTGGGACAACATCCAAGAACAAGAGACGACATCAGGAAGAGGTGGAACAACCTACGGGGAAGATACGGTCCGTGGCAGCAAGGCACCAGCTCGCCATACAGAGGACTGGCGGTGGACCCCCACCTCCTCCCCCACAGCTCACAGCATGGGAGAAGCAAGTCTTGGCATTACTGCATCCTGAGGGACTCGATGGAGTAGCCGGAGGACTGGACACTGGTAAGTCAACATTTACTACTTATGACCCCATACCTGCATGCTATCACACACCCTCACTCTCACTCCTATCACTCCACTCCATCTCACGTACTGCACCTACACATATGTCTAACCCCAATGCTTAGCCTTGCATGTTATACCAATGCATGGACAGCCCTCCAGCCCTGCATGGACACCCATCACCAAAGCATGCACAGCACAGGGAAACTAACAATCACACAAGACATCACCATACACAAACAAAGGTGGCAGGGCAACAGCAACAAAGAGGGTAAGCTAGGGATGTACAAAATGTCAGACATGAAGCATAATACATCACTTATACCCGCACAGATGCCCCAGACAATGGACAGAGGAGGTGCCACAACTATTCAGTCCCCCAACAGAAGAGGCCCCCAGTCATGACAGTAACTCTGGACTTCAGGATCTGGACGAACAACCTGTCCCATCAGAGACCACTGGACAGTCACCCAATGCCACGTGCAGTCCACCAGAGCATCCCCCATCAGTGTCCAACACCACAGCACCCAACCAGTGTTCCCACACCTCTGTCCCCAGGACACCTCAATCAACATTGTGCCACCTGTACAGGGACCCCAGGCCACACCTTGCCCCCAAGACAAGCAGGGACCTGGGGTCTGTGGCAGTGGGCACACCGTTCAGGGGACAGAGGCACAGGGCAACAGGGACACTGGGAGGACAGTTGTGAGCCAGGGGGAGGACAGGCTCATGGAAGCGACTCTCCAGGAGGCACTCACCAAGATCCTGTGATCCTGCCAACATTCCCAGGACATGATGGGCCACATCCTTGACAACGTGCAGGAGAACAGGTAGCTGCAGGAGGAACAGTATCATAGGACCAGGGAGGACTTGCAGACCATCAACACCACCTTGATCTCCATAGCAGGAGTGCTGGCAGACATGGCCAAGCATGAGGGAAGCTACAGCACACCAGCAGGCCCCTACCACTAGCAAGTCCATTGACCAGCCTCCACTTCCGCTGCAGCTAATGGGCAGGAGGCCCCACCACAGGACCCATAGGCCACCAGCACCCCTCCCACTGCAGAAGGTGAACTACCCCATAAACATTCCCTGTGACCCAGACAGAAGCCAGAGACACTTGCCAAGACCACCGCCAGGAAATGAGACTCCCCTGATTGTCCCCCTTGTGTCCCACACTGTTACCTTGTCCACTTTGAACTACCAATGCTCATCTTCCTGCGGCCCCTTGGATACTGGACCTGTGTGTGAGAAAACAGGGCTGATTGCAGAGGGCCCCTAACTTTATGCCCCCATTTTTCACTTTTTGCTGGTGTTTTCCTGACTCTGATGGTCCCCTGGGTACTGCTAACCAGTCCCAGGGCCTGTGCTCTGTGTAAAATCAATATGCAAATTAGGCTAATTATAATTGGCTAAGTTAACCTACCTATAAGTCCCTAGTATATGGTAGGGCATGTAGGTTTAGGGACCACAGAATAGGTAGTGCACCCATAGGTGCACTGCTGAGGTGCCCAGTGTCATTTTAAAGGCAGGCCTGCCTTGCTGGCTGCTTTTAAATTAAAGTTATATGCAAATTCGACTTTGGAATTAAAAGTAGTTCCACAGTCTTAAACTACCTTATTTTTACATATAAGTCACCCCTAAGGTGTGCCCTATGTGCCCCTAGGGCTGGGTGCCATGTAACTATAAGCAGGGACTTTATAAAAATAGTTTTATAAGCCCTGGTGAGGTAAAAACTGCCAAATTCGTTTTTCCCTCATTGTAGTAAATGGCCTTCATAGGCTAGAATGGGGAGACTTTATTTTAATTTTTAAAGTCTCCTTAAATGATGCATACCAAGAGTTTGGTGTCAAATTAATTGCTGTAAGAAATCCCACAACTTCCAGTTGTTGGATTTAATATAACTTGTTCAGGTAAAGAGTTTTAAACTTTACCTGAAAAGTTGCCAATTTCAGCCCTGCATTGTTTTTGCTGCTGTGCTCTGATTGGCCAGCCTCTAGCAGCCTGGCCAGGCTACCTTGATGAGGTGTGAAGTGGCCTGGCTTCACACAAAGGAATGTGCCTGTGGGAGGGAATCTCCACTCAGCAGATGGTGAGGCAGGAAGGGGAGGGCTGCCAAACTGGTCTTCAAAGGCAGAGAAGGACATTTGGAGCAACCAGCAACACCCCCACATCCTGCAACCCCAGACAACTAGGTGCCCCCTTGATTAGATTAGGAGAGGGCAGGAGAGGGGTGTGTTTATGGTTTTTAGCCACACCAGTGGGTGGGCTCAGCCAGATGTAACCTCCAAAAATCAGATTCAGCCATGATGGATTTTTGGACAATGTTGCCTCCTGGGATTGATTTTTGCCACACTTCCCAGGAAGTGGTCATCACGGAGGGAAGGACCCTGCACCTGATTGGAGAACCAGGACCCCCCTGCTTTTCACCCAGAAGCAAGGATAAAACTGGCAGGCCTGCACCCACACCTCAGTTCCCTACCACATCCAAGAAGGAAGAACTACAGAAGAAGAAGGACTGCCCTGCTGGACCCCTAGCCTGCACCTGGAACATGCACCAGCTGCACACCTGGGCTTCACTACAAGAAGGACTTTGCCTGGCTTTAACTGGTTCAAGGAGGGACTCCATGTTTGCTACAGGTGAAAAATTGCTAACCAGAGTCCCCTGCACCAACTCCTGAAGTAAGCGACAAGCTGACCACTATCCAGTGGCCAAAAAGGAGTTTGTGCCAGGTGCATTCTGGGAGTTGTAGTCTGCACCCCCCAAGGACCATCTCAGAACTTCTGGACCCTTGGGGTGAGCTGTGGACCTCAAAAGAACCTTATAAGGACATCTGGGCAAAGCCCCAGAAGTTTGGAGAACTTTTGAAAAAAGATCCATAGAGGGACCGACCCGCCGCAGCAACTCTAGTCGGCTTGCCTCAACCGCGACCCGGCCTGATTTGCTGGTTCGTCCCGGTAAAGAAAATCTCAGAAAAAGAGACTAAGTCCGAAGGTAAAAAGTTGACCGGGACCTCCCAGCCAGCGTATCCGAAGAGGGCTCCATGGACGTCGGATCAAGATCCAGGTTTACCCCGGTCAAAGGATTTTCACCTAGAAAAAACGACTAAATCAGAAGGTAAAAATCTCCACCGAGGATTCCCGCGACGTGTATCCGGAGAAGGGCTCCAGGAGGTCGGATTGGACTGGCAGGTTCGTCCCGCTGAAGAAAATCTTCGAAAAAGAGACTGAGGGTGAAGGTAAACTTTTAACCAAGGCCTCCCGAGGCCTGTAGCCGAGCAGGGCTCCATCGCGGTCGGCCTTAAACTTTGACTTTGCCCCGGTCGAGGTGCAACCAGATGACCCGATTGGCGCTTTTTGTTTCTAGGCACTAAAAAATAATAATTCTTTAAAAATTCATATCTCCGGTTCCCCTTCGTTTTGGTGTCATTTTAAAGATAAAATATAATCTATTTTCATAAATTGGTTTTGGATTTTTTATCTGTTTCCTGTGTTTTATTTAATTACTGTTTTGTGATATTTGAATGCTTTTCACTCTGTCTCCTAAGTTAAGCCTTGACGCTCGTTGCCAAGCTACCAAGGGTTGAGCTGGGGTTAATTTACTGAGACCTAACTGGACCTTAGTGGAGGTTAGTGGTGTATTGCTAAGTGTAGGTACCTACCTGCCCTTACCAATAACCCATTTTCCAACACTGTGCTACAAACAGACTGGAACAATATCCTGGTCTTTCCTCCATCATCACCCCATTCCATTGCACTTTTCCCTCAATTTCAAAGAACTACAATAAACACCCTTGAACACAACTTGACTACTAGTATTTTATGTGTTTAAAATGTGCATTTATGGAAACAGTCACATCTAGTGCAATTGAACTGTGAGGGCATAGAAATAATGACCTGTAGCTGTCTATAGTCATCACATCAGTTAACATTTGTTATCTCACCAACATCTGTAAAATGATAAGCTATAGGTGACAGTAAGTTGAGATGCAGTTGATGTTCTGTTGTCTTCTTCCTCATCCTCTGGCTCCACATCCTCACTGTCCTCAGGGCCCACTGCTGCTACAGGGGCACCTCCAGTGTTCTCCTCCTGCAGAAAATGTACATGCAATCTGAGGGCCAGGTTGTGCAACATGCAGCATGCCACTACTATCTGGCAGACCTTCCCAGGTGAGTAGCACAGGGATCCACCTGTCAGATGGAGTACATGAACCTGGACTTCAGGAGCCCAAAGGTCCTCTTGATGATCCTTCTGGTTTGCTCATGTGTCTCATTATAACATTCCTCAGCCCCTGTCCTGGCATTCCTCGCAGGGCTCAGCAGCCACAATAGGTTTGGGTAGCCAGAGTCACCTGCAAGTATTGAGTGACAACATTTAGCCTCACACAATGATTTGGGAATGACACCTGAAGGCATACACTAACATACAGTGGGTGGGGACCATGGCTCACCTATTAGCCACAACTTGTGCCTCTGTAGCTGGGCCATCACATTTGGGATGCTGTTATTCCTCAGAACAAAGGCGTCATGCACCGACCCAGGATACTTAGCATTGACATGGGAGATGTACTGGTCTGCCAGGAACACTATTTGCACATTCAGTGAGTGGAAACTCTTATGATTCCTGAAGACCTGTTTATTCTGGCAGTGGGGACTAACGCAATATGTGTCCCATCAATCGCCCCAACAATATTGGGTATATGTCCATTTCCATAGAATCCAGCCTTCACAGTGGCCAGATATTACACCTGAGGGAAAGCTATGTAGCTGCACCTGTCTTTCACCAGGGCAGACAAAACTCTTGCCGGCACGATTGAGAACATTGGCTGTGACATTCCTCCTGACAAGCCCACTGTCACTTGGAAAGAACCAGTTGCCAGGAAATGGAGCACTGATAGCACTTGCACAAGAGGGGGGATCCCTGTCAGATGACAGATAGCAGATATCAGGTCAGGCTCCAATTGGGAACACTGCTCTGTGATTGTGGCCTTGTACAGTCTATAGGTGAGTATAATGTGCCTGTCCTTCAGTATAGCCAAGTCCACAAGGGGTCGGTAGACAAGGGTATGTCTTCTCTTCCTATTTATCCTCAGCGGAAGGTATTTAAGGGGCACAAGAGTGAGGAGGCTGTCACAATTTGTACAATGGACCCCCAACATCAGTGTACATAGTGCAATAATGTGATGGGACAGTGGGAATGGCAAGGTATGTGCTAATCTAGGCTGTGACACAGGTGACACAGTTAAGGTTGATATGACCATTGTCTGCCACCATAAAATGGTGACCGCCTGTCCTGTATGTAGGTACAGGTGGAAGTGAGGTAACTCCGCCGACGTTGGGCGTCGTGGCAGAAGGCGGTCTTGCACTGCCGTGCAATTCCCCATTGAATAATATGGGGTTCTATGGAGTACAGTGGCCAATGGGGAGCAGCGCCAGCGGTGACAGTCTACACCGCTGTGGACGTGACCACCATTTTCTATTTGATTCCTCACTTGCTTCCTGACCTTCAACTGGAGAACACCTACACTGTGTGTGCTGCTGTGACCTGTGTCTGGAATCTACCATGGCCCATATGATTGGGGAAAGGGCCCCTGTCTTCACTTCAGAGAAGTTGGAGCGTTTGGTGGATGGGGTCTTACCCCAGTACTTACTGCTGTATGGGCCTTTAGACCAACAGGTGAGTACACCTTGGGCACGATGCATGTGGGAACGATGCATGGTATGTGTGTGCAAGCATCGTGCCATCGGGGGGGAATGTCTTTTGGTGGTGTACATATTGTGCTCCGGCCGATGTGTGTGCCAATGGTGACGCAAATGGGATTGGTGGGCCAGATCTGTAACAGGCTGGATTGTATATGTAATGGTGTCCTCTTGTGTGTATTACCTCTCCAGGTCAATGCCCATCAAAAGTAGGGATTATGGTGTGCCATCGCCAAAGATGTGTGGACCCTGGGGGTCTACGGTAGGTGAAGCACCCACTGTTGGATACGGTGAGAGGACCTGAGACGCTGGGCATGGAAGACCCCGGAGGCCCAGCTGGGGAATGGCCTCCCAACGAGGAAGGGGTGCCAGTGGGAACCTGACCCCCCTGATGGCCTGCATGCTAGTGGAGGCCTACCCAGAGCTCGATGGACGCTTGAGGGCATCGCAGAAGCCACAAGGGGGTGAGTACAATGGGCATTACCTCAATAATTGGTAGGTGGCATGGGATCTGGGTGGTGGGTGTGAGTTAATGGGTGCCCCTAATGCCAGGCCAGACATTGCAGGGTGATCAAGCTCAAAGGTAATGGGTGTATGGCAAATGCAGGTAACCTAGCTTGTTAGCAATCTGTGTCAGTCAGGGCTTTGTGGGTCCCAGGAGGGGTGCAGTTGGTTGTGTGTGGCCCTCATCTTGCTGTGGCATCTAGCCAAATCACTGGCATTGCAATGCATAGTGCTCAATCCTGATCCCTGTGTGTGATGGTGCTGTTGGTGCAGTAACTGACCCAGTGTTTTCTTTCTTTCTCTCCCCCCCTTCTTTCTTCTGTCACCCTGTCCATGTGTGCATTAGCATCATCTGGCAGAGGAGCAGGGGCACCGGTGACAGAGGGAGCTGCAGTTCACAGGCAGAGTGCACTGTTGCTGAGGGAACCAGTGGGATAAAAGGCGAAGGGAGCACGACCTCTGTGACCACCTCAGCTGCAGGTGCAGCCGCCACTTTCTGTACCAGCACCGCCCTCACAGTAGCCCCTCTGCGAGTTGCCCATGCTCGCTCACCCAGGAGGGTGGGCATCTCCTTCGCCCCTGGCGCCTCAGGCCCTACCCCAGTGAGCAACGCTGCCCTGAGTGAGGAGGCTATTGACCTCCTGAGATCCATCTCTGTAGGGCAGTCAACCATTGTGAATGCCATCCAGGGGCTGGCATCCCAGACGCAGCAATGCAATGCATTCCTGGAGGGCATCCACGGTGGATTGGCAGCCCAACAGAGATCGATTTAGGCTTTGGCCTCCTTTCTGATGGCAGCCATTGTCCCTGTTTCTACTGTTCCCCCCTCCAACTACAACTTCTTAGTCCCAGTCTCCTCAACCCCAACCCATACCATGTACACATACAGACGAGCATGCACACAAGACAACACACAAAAGTGGCACAGTCAAACACAGGCACCACACTTCATCCTACAAACACTCATTCAAACACCAGACATTTGTAGACAAACCCACATCCCCTGCCTACACTGTCTCCCCCTCCTCCTCCTTCCCACCTCCCTCACAGTCATGTCCACACTCACAACTGCATGCACTGCATCAACATCCACCACCAGCATCACCACATCTAGCAGCACACACACCCACTAGCAGACACCACCACAACATCCATGCACGCGTCCCCTGTGTCCTCTCCCACCCTGTTTGTTCCCCCTCCTAAAGGACACAAACGTGAGCACTCACACACCCAACTGCAATCCAGCTCACATCAGCACACTGGCCATGCACCTGCACCCAGGTTCAGAAAACATACACCTCCAAACAACCACTCCCTCAACCTCCACTCCCATCCCTCCTCCCTCATCCCGCCCCACCGTCTCTAAGAAGCTTTTCCTTGCCCAACTTGACCTCTTCCCTCCCCCCGTCCTGCCCGTAAGAGCAGGGTCCCAACGACCCAGCCCAGCATCTCAGCCGAATAGTCCACACGGACAGTGGTAGTACCACCTAGTCGTGGTGGCGAGTCAGTGAAGGATCCCACTCCACAAGCCAGGAAGGTTAAGGATCCCACACCTCCTGCCATGAAGGTGAAGGAGCCCACACCTCCTGCCATGAAGGGGAAGAAGCCCTTGACTCCTGCCAAGAAGGCTAAGGAGCCCGCACATCCCGCCATGAAGGGGAAGAAGACCTCAACCCCTGCCAGGAAGGGTAAGGATCCAACGCCTCCTGCCGTGAAGGGGGAGAAGACCTCAACTCCAGCAGAGGCTGTCAGGGTGACACCACCACTACCAGTGGTCATGGGGTCCTTATCGCAGCTGAGGAAGTGCAACCCTCACCTCCAGCAGAGGCTGCCCAGGAGGCACCTCCACCTGCCAACATGATGCAACCCTCACCTCCAGCAGAGGCAGCCAGAGAGGCACCTCCACCTGCCAAAACAGTGTAGCCCTCACCTCCAGCAGAGGCTGTCAGTCTGACACCACCACCGTCACCACCAGTGGTCATGGGGCCCTCGCCGCCAGCTGAGGAAGGGCAGCCCTCAAATCCAGCAGAGGCTGCCCAGGAGGCGCACACCTTCACCTGCTGACACTGTGCAGCCCTCACCTCCAGATGACACAGTACAGTCATCACCACCAGCGGAAGCCATGTAGGCCACTCTCCAGGGACTGCTGTACAAGTGGCCCCCTCCAGAAGCAGTGGGCATGTTCCCCACCTGAGAGACTATGACCTTGCACTCCCCAGAACAGAGAAATGGACATGGAGCCCCTCCTGAACCAGTAGGAAAGTCACCCACTCCAGAGACTTTGGCCTTGCACTCCCCAGCACAGAGAAATGGGCATGGAGCCCCCTCCAGAACCAGTGGGAAAGTCAACCACTCCAGAGACTGTGACCTTGCACTCCCCAGCAAAGGAAATGGGCATGGATCCCCCTCCAGAACAAGTGGGAAAGTCACCCACTCCATAGACTGTGGCCTTGCACTCCCCAGCACAGAGAAATGGGCATGGATCCCTCTCCAAAACCAGTGTGCTTGTTCCTGAATTCAGCTGATGTGCCCCCAGCCCCCACCCCCTGAGGTGCCTGCCCACTTGCAAACTGATGCCCGTGCAGAGTTCTATCCGGAGGAAGTCAGGATTTGAGTTGAGCCTTGGACTGTGCCCTGTGGCCATTTGGGCCCTTAGTACTTTGGACTGGGCATTGGCCCTTTGTGTACATGTGTACACATCTGTTTTTCGTACAATTGATTAATTTGGTAGCTGTTTATATCAATACAATCTCATAACTGCATTCTTGTTGTCTTTGCATTATTCTGCCGTGTATCATGTGCCATTGTTTTTCATCTGCAGTTGGTTGTGTGCATGGTGTGTGTGTGTCGGGTGTGTGTTGTGCATGTGTGTGTCACTCTCATTTTCCTCCCTCCCTCCCTTGTGTGCTAGGCGGCTGTACTCACCGTCGTCGTCTTTGTCAGCGTTGGTGTTCCAGGTGGAGCATGACATAGATGAGAATCGGGAAGACTTGCAGTTACATTTGAATGGCGGCGTTGTTCTTACCTGTATCTCCAATGGTGAGTCTTTGCTCTTCTGTGATGTGTTTCTGCCAGGCTTTAGATGGCGTTAGCACCGCCCCGGAAATCCTGGCAGATTGCAGGGTCAAAATATTGTGGGCTGTACTTTTTCTTCCGCCTTGCTGTTGTTGGCTACCACCGTGGTCAGTGGTGTCAACACCCTGGCGGTTGGTGTGGTACATTAGCTGTCTATGGGAGTTTTCTCCACCATGGTCATAATGTGATGGTAATCACCGCCAGCCTGTTGGGAGAATTACCACCACTTTATCACTCACCGCCAGGGTCATAATAAGGGCCAGAGTTTGGATGGAACAAACTTGTGGGCATCAAATGAAGATGCTCGAAATCCAGCATGGAATGTTCCTCAACTCGTCCTAATTGTGAGAGCCCACATTTGCAGTGCAATCCCCTGTAAAGTCCAGTAAGCAAGCTTCCTATCTCATATTGTTGATCCTACTACAGCCATCATATAATGCACCACCATACAGTGCACCTCTGTACAATCAATTTGGTATCCAACGTGATAAGACCTCTGTCTTTCTTCAATAAATGAATTTTGCCTTGGAAATATTTGTGAAAAGATTACAGTGCACAATCA
Source organism: Pleurodeles waltl (assembly GCF_031143425.1). Lineage (NCBI taxonomy): Eukaryota > Metazoa > Chordata > Amphibia > Caudata > Salamandridae > Pleurodeles > Pleurodeles waltl. Next base: position 1,481,173,473 of record NC_090444.1, read on the forward strand.
ACCATGCACATATAATGTTATTCAGACTTAAGCAATACTTGAATCATATACAGTCGGTCACACGCAGAAGGGTATCCAATTATGAACTGAATATAACTTTTAAAAACATGTAAATTATTCTAAGATTCTTGCTCTCTCTCCCCACCTGTAAAGCAAGCTTCAAACCCACAAGTGTCTTGTGGTTGTAGGACACTTATATTTCAAACTGTTGAAGTTACTCCTGAGGCTCATGTGATTGCAGAATTTTTAGATCACTCATTGTCACAGTAAAAATTAGTTTGCACCAATAGAGAGGTGTCTACTTAGGGGTACCTGTGAAAGCATGCCGCAGTACTGTGTCCTGACAGAAGATCCCAGTTCTTACACTCCAAACATAAGTGGAATCTTTCTGCACCTCTTGTTGCTCATGCAGCAAAGACTCCAAGATCTGAACGAATGTGGGATGTGAACAACAAGCTACTTACCTTTGTTAATGCATCATCTGGTAGAGACTCTATCTAGCTGCAGATTCCTTACCTATGAATTTCCCCAGGCGTCAGAACTGATCTAGAAACTTTTACTCGCGCAATACCCCTGCATGCACCGTTGAGTGGCTCAGTTCGGCTTCATGTGGTGTTGTCTTCGTCGTTGGTGGCAGAAGTGATGATGCGGTCACCTATATAGGCACCACCGATGCACGGGTGGGTCAGAAACTTTAATCAAAACTTTCCACGCCAGGGGTGAAGAGCCATGAGAAGAACTGAGAAATATGTGTTTCCAAACTAGGGCCCTGAAAGGGATCACCCTGATCCTAGCAAATCAGTCCGTGGTGAGGCATGGGTGGGTGTAAGGAGTCTTCAACTATACAGAGTCTCTACCAGATAATGCATTACCGAAGGTAAGCAACTTGTTCATCTGATAGAGACTTCTAGCTGCATATTCCTTACATTTGAATAGATGCCCAAGCCATATCCTCCTGGTGTTGGGCTGCAGACAAATTCTTTCAAACTGTAAAGTTCTACAGGACCAAACAGGTGAAATGCCGGTCCCTGTGGACCTGACTGTACAGGCAGTAGAGTTTGACAAATATGTGCCTGGATGCCAACGTTGCTGCCTGACAGATGTCCTTGGACTCATCGAGCTAACGCCATGGTCGTATCTTTTCCCCTGGTGGAAGGGGCTTGTAAGCCAACAGAAGCCTGCTTCTTAGCCTGGGAAAAGCAGATCTTTATACAGAGAGCGACCCAGCATGAAATGGTTAATTTCTGTACTGCCAGACTTTTCTTTGTTCCCACAAACCCCACAAAGAGTTCGTCATCCACCGGACCTCTTTTGTGTGGTTAAGGCAGAACAACCCGCTCTTTTTGGGCCCAGTTGGTGGGGTCGCTCCTCTTCCTTAGAGGAATGAAGGAGAGCAAAGAAAATGTTTGTCTGAAATGAAATGGTCTCACCACCTTCGGGAGGAAAGAGGAACGGGTGTGAAACACTACCTTATCAGGAAATACTGTGAGATACAAAGGCTTGGATGACAAGGCCTACATCTGACTAACCCTCCGGGTAGATGTTATTGCCACTAAGAAGGCTCTCTTGATGGTAAGCAGCCAGAGGGGACAATTGTGCAGTGTCTCAAAGGGAGCACACATGAGGTATGTGAGAACTAAATCAATATCCCACTGAGGCAAGATAAAGGGCATGGGTGGAAACATATGTATAAGCCCTTTCAGAAACCTATTTACTGTAGCGGACTTAAACAAAGAGGGTCGGACAGTCAGCCACAGAAAATCAAATAGAGCAGACAGATAGCCCTTAAGAGTGTCCAGATCAGAGCCTTGCTTGGCAAGAGACAGGATGAAAAGAAGAACATCGGAGAGAGAAGCAAAATCAGGATCTAAAGACTTCTCTGTACAATATTTTACAAATCATTGCCAATGGCAAGCGCATACTCTTTTTGTGGAGGAATGCCTGGCTGCTAAAATAACATTACAGACTTGGGAGAAAGGTCAAAGGCTGACAACTGTTGCCACTCAATCTCCTAACATGAAGGTTTGTGCAGAAAACCCTCCTTTGCTGCTGCAACACAAGATCCTAGCAAAGGGGCAGCCTGATGGGAGAATTGATTCAGAACTTCAGAAGCTCAGGATACCAGACACTCTGTCCCCAGTCTGGATGCACAAGGATTACTTGGGCCGAGACGTTCTTGATCTTCTTGAGAACTCTGAGCAGGAGTGGTTTGGGTGGAAAGGTGGAAAGGATGCCTGAGCTCCACTCAAGACGAAAAGCGTTACAGAGCGAACTCCAACGCACAATACTGCTGACATTGTGCATTCTCTTGGGAGGCAAATAGATCTAACTAAGGCTCTCCCCACTGCTGAAAGAGACCTTGTACCACCTTCAGATGAAGACAGCACTTGTGATCTGCTAAACATTGACAGCTGAGTTCATCCACCCTAGCACTCAGAGAACCTGCCCGGTGTTGAACTACCAGGGTTATGCCCTGCTGTTCCAGCCATGTCCAGAGATGCAGGGCCTCCTGGAAAATGGTCCATGACCCCAGCCCAACCTGCATGTTGCAGTACCACATGGCAGTGGTGTTTTCTGTGAACACCTCCACTAACTTCCCCTAGACGGAGGGAGGAAATGCCTTAAATGCTAGTCGGATTGCCTGGAGCTCCAACATGTTGATGTGGAGTCTGGATTCTGCCAGAGATCAGAGTCCTCTGATCCCTACCTTTCCCAGATAGCCGTCCCATCCCAGAAGGGCTGCATCTGTCTCTACAGAATGGTCTGGTAGGGGAAGGGAGAGGAGTCTGCCTCTGACCCAATTGAGTTTTATAATCCGTCACTGCAGGTCTTTCGCAGTTCCCTCTGAGATCTGGACCATGTTGGAGAGATTTCCCTGATGCTGCACCCATTGGAACTTCAAGTTCCACTGCAGAGCCCATATGTGCCATCTGGCATGATTCACCAGCAGGATGCAGGTGGCCATGAGACCCAGCAGCCTCAGAGTCAGTCTCACTGAAACCCAGGCCCTATGGCCACTGTTGCATAGGAAGCGCTCTCCTCCAAAGCCACAGTGGGGGGAGAGAGCATGCCAGTGCCTGGAGAGGTGTTGAGTCCACTGGCCTCTCCTAGTTCATCATAGCAGTCCAAAGATCTTTCTAACTGGTGTTCCAAAGGGTCCAGATACCCCTCCCAATTTTTTCCCATGCCTGGCTGTGACAAATAAGGCTCAGGCAATGATCAGGCACCTGTGGGCACTGTTGAATCATCGAGAATCAGAATGCTGCTGGCACAGGCAGTGGGCGCCGGCTGTGCCATGATCATCAGCGTCAGACCGATGCCGGAGATGGTCACCTTGGTAGGGCCGGTGCTGGTCTAAATCCGGAGTCAGATCCATAAAACCCAAACAGAGCTGAGGCCGAAGCCAATAGCGCAGAACCTGATGGGGTCTCCTCCGACCTCGCGGGGTCCGAAGGTGCACCAGAGTTGTCAGCCCACTCAAATATGCAGTGCATTGCCTCGTAAAATTACTTTGTTTGAGCGGGTGTTGATCCAGCTCCTGGAAACGTGGAGAGATGTGGAGTCGAACTGGTTAATGGCTCAGCAAAACCATGCCGGAAATGCCGATGTTTCCGGCTTGTCTCATCGGCCAACAGACGAGGTAAAGCCGAAGTCCTCTGGGACTTCATCATTTTGTGCCTCTTCCCCGAGTGTCCGGAGGACCTCAAGTGTGACAGAGCAGTCCTGTAACCTCCTTTTTGACGGGAGTGAGACCTCCAAGGAGTCACATGTGCCAGTGTGGTCGGCTGCAGCTTTAGGGACCGCTCCCTCAAAGCCTTCAGTGCCATGGCCTGTCAGTCAGAGCACGACTTGGAGTCGTGGTTGCGCTTGAGGCACAAGAGGCAGACAAGATGAGGGTCCGGAACTGACATGGAGCGGTGACAGGCGCCACACAGTTTGAACCCTGCCTTCTTAGATGACATCCTCGACATACGAACAAGAAAAAAGTTCAACAAAACATTGAAAAAAGGGATGTCAGAAAGCGACACACGGGTAGCTGTCTCTGGATCTGCACTAACTGGCACAAAAAGAAAAGAACTGATGCCCGCACCACTGGGTGGTACCTATGTAGGTGACCGTGATATCACTTCTGGCACCTCTGATGACACCACGTGGAACTGAACTTATCCGCCTGATGACATGCGCAGGGGTATAAAAGTTTCTGAATCCAGTATGACGCATGGAGATGTAAAAGTTTCCCTCTTAAGAGCAGTACAAATTTGCACTGCATACTCAACATGCAGCAGCAAGAATTGTTGAAGATGTGCCTATTTTAAAACATCCAAAAAACAAATGCCACCACCTAAAGAAATTGCACATAATTAAAATAGGGACATTTGCAGAATTCCATAATTGAGTTGCAGAGTAACTGACATATCCGGATTCAAAACTACTTTAAAGAAATGACATTAATCCAATGCATTGGAGAATGGATTTTTATTCTTTATTATTTTTTTTTGGGTTACTGGAGGGACTGCTAGGTGTGACACCTGCCATAAAAAAAGAAAAGAAAAGAATGATATCTCGAAATAGAACAAAATACTGTGAATGTGTAAAACAGCAATCCAAGTACTAGCAAATCAATCAATCAATCAGGAATTTGTAAAGCGCACTACTCACCCGTGAGGGTCTCAAGGCACTGAGGAGGGGCGGAGGGAGGAGAGGGAGATAGGTGCTGCTACTGCTCAAACATCCAGGTTTTGAGAAGTTTCCTGAAGGTAAGGAGGTCTTTGGTGTAGCGCAGGTGGGTTGGAAGAGTGTTCCACGTTTTGGCGGTGAGGTGCGAGAATGATCTACCGCCAGTTGCAGTTCTATAGACGCGGGGGACGGTTGCGAGCGCAAGGTCGGCAGAGCAGAAATGCCGGGTCGGGGTGTAGACGGAGAGTCGTCTGTTGAGGTATTCTGGTCCGGTGTTGTGCAGTGCTTTGTGAGCGTGGGTGAGGAGTTTGAAGGTGATTCTCTTGTTGACTGGGAGCCAGAGCAGGTTTTTCAGGTGGTCTGTGATGTGGCAGTGGTGGGGGATGTCCAGGATGGATGCGTTCAAGCCTCTTCTGGAGTTTGGCTGTGGTTCCTGCATAGAAGGCATTGCCATAGTCCAGCTTGCTGCTTACGAGGGCTTGGGTGACTGTTCTTCACGTTTCGGTGGTTAAACCATTTGTAGATCTTTTGAAGCATGCAGAGGGTGTTGAAGCAGGAGAAGGAGATGGCGTTGACTTGCTGGGTCACGGATAGTGAGGGGTCCAAGATGAATCCTAGGTTGCATGCGTGATCAGTGGGAGTCGGAGTGGTTCCACGCGTGGCAGGCCATCAGGAATCATCCCATGTGGAGGGGGTGGAGCCAAATATAAGGACTTCCATCTTGTCTGAATTGCGTTTGGGGCAGATGCTCTTCATCCATTCTGCGATGGCCTTCATTCCTTTGTGGAGGTAGGTCTTGGCGGAGTCCTTGGTGAGGGAGAGGATCAGCTGGGTGTCGTCGGCATATGAGATGATGTTGAGGTTGTGGGATCGGGCGATGTTAGCGAGCAGGACCATGTAGATGTTGAAGAGCGTCGGGCTGAGGGGCGAACCCTAGGGTATGCCACAGATGATTTCGGTGGCCTCAGAGCGGAATGGAGGAGGGGGACTCTTTGGGTTCTGCCGGTGAGAAAGGAGGTGACCCAGCCCAGGGCTCTGTCACGGATTTCAGCATTGATGAGGCGAGAGCGTAGGGTGTGATGGTAGATGGTGTCAAACGCGGCCGAGTGGTCCAGGAGGATGAGGGCCGGGGTTTTGCCACTGTCCAGTATGGTTCTGATGTCATCGGTGGCAGCGATGAGGGTGGTTTCGGTGCTGTGGTTGCTGTGGAATCTGGATTGGGAAGGGTCCAGGGTGCGGTTCTCCTCAAGGAAGCGGGTTAGTTGTCTGTTGACAGCCTTCTCGATGACTTTTGCCAGGAAGGGGAGCAGGGAGATAGGCCGTAAGTTCTTGAGGTCCTTTGGGTCCGCCTTGGGGTTTTTGAGGAGGGCATTGATCTCAGCATGTTTCCAGCTCTCTGGGAATGTGGCGGACTCGAAGGAGCTGTTGATGATCTTCTGTAGTTGGGGTTGCGATGATGGAGCTTGCTTTGTAGAGGATGTGGTGAGGGCAGGGGTCAGATGGAGAACTGGAGTGGATGGTGTTCATGATTTTGATGGTGTCATTGTCGTTGATGGGGGTCCAGGAGAGCAGGAGCTTGGTCGGAGGTGAATCTGTGGTGTTGGTGGTAGCCGGGGGGGTCTGGGTGCTGAAGCTGTTGTGGACGTCTGCAATCTTGCGGTGGAAACAGGAGGCTAGAGAGTTGCAGAGGTCTTGGGATGGCGGGATGTCATTGGAGCTGGAGTTGGAGAGTTCCTTCACGATGTTGAAGAGCTCCTTGTGGCTGTGTGCGTTGTTGTTGATTCGGTCTTTGCAGGGGGCTCTCTTGGCACCTCGGATGAGTTGGTGGTGTCTGCGGATGGCGTTTATGAAGGCTGTGAGGTTGTCCAGAGTTTGATCTTGGCGCCAATTTCTTTTGAGTCTTTTGCAGCTTTGCTTAGATTCGTGGAGGTCGGCGGTAAACTAGAAGGCCTTTCTGTTGGTGCTTCTGTTGGAGGGGTTCTTGACTGAGGCGAAAGTATTGGCACAGGTGTTGACCCATTGCCTGAAGTTCATCAGTGTTGGTGGTGTCAATGGGAGGGTTCTGGGAGAGGGTTACCATGATAAGTTGGTCTTCGGTGACCTTGTTCCAACTGTGGTGGGGGATCCGTTGTGGGTGGCTGTGCGTTGTGGGTTTCTTGAAGGAGAAGTGCATGCAGCGGTGGTCTGTCTAGTGGTGTGGCTGAAAGAGACGTGATTGCTGGCAAAGAAAATAGGGTCATGTGTGTGTCCTGTTGAGTGGGTTGTTGTCGTGATGAGGTGTTTGAGGTCAACTTTGGAGAGGTTGTCAAGCAGGGTGGTGATGTTGTTGTCGTTGGTGTTCTCGAGGTGGAAGTTTAAGTCTCCGAGGAGTATGTAGTCACTGGATGCAAGAGCGTGCATGCTGGTGATGTCGGTAATGGAGTCGCTGAACTCCTGTTGTGGGCCGGGGGGCCTGTAGACGAGGGTACCTCGGAGGCTGGTGTTTGGGTCAGTGTGGATTTGAAGTGCAGGTGTTTGGCGGTGCTGAGGGTGTCTTCGGTGTTGGTCGTGATCCTGAAGGCGTTCTTGTGGATGATGGTGATGCCTCCTCCTGGTTTGTTGGAGCGGTCCCTGCGGGTGATCTAGTAGCCATTCGGGATGGCTATGGCGATGTCAGTCGAGTAGACTCCATAGCTCTACTGCGTGCTTGTGGACAGAGCGGGTGTTGAGGTGGATCTATCTGAGATGTTTGCTTCCTGCCTTGGTGGGTGGGTCGTTGGCATGGAGGCTGGTCAAGGTGCAGTTTAGGCAGCAGAAGGGTCCGTGGGTGGTCTGCGACGAGGCTTGAAGGCAGATGGTGTTTAAGGTGGGGAGGGTGGTGGAATTGTAGTGAAGATGTGCGTGGCAGCGATGGGGGGGACAGGAGCCAGGGGTTCTGGTGCTGAGTGTGGTAAAGGCACGGAGGGGCGCAGACGGGCTTGCCTTTGGTGCACCGCTAGCAGCGCACCCGCTTCACGCAGCCACCATTAGGTAAGGAGGTGGGGGGGGAGGAGAGGACAGCTGGGAGGCGGAAGGGGGATGAAAAATTGTGCAAAAAAGGGGGTGGAGCCAAAAAGGGGGCGGGCTGCGGTGGCAGCAGCGGAGGGAGAGAGAGAGAGGGTGAGAGCGAAAGTGTGAGAGAGAGAGAGAGAGAGAGAGCGGAGTGAAAGAGAAACAAGGAAAAGGAGCACTATGGGACAGTAGTGAAGCAGAGCAGAGAGCAAAGCAAAGCAAAAGGAGGAGAGAATCAAGGGTAGCCTAGTAGGAGAGCAGAGCAATGGCAAAACACCCATCACATCAGATTCCCACTCTGAAAAAGGACGATTATCATAATTGAAGACAAATTAATATTAATTATAAAAAATGTTTTGCAAATGAATTTATGACTTTCTTGTGCATCTGCATCAAAGCTGGGTAAGGCAATCCAATTTATAGAAAAGTTGGTTTCCTTGCTTCAAACAATGTACATACTTTTATCCGATAGTTTGGTAAATGTGTGTTACATATCTGATCATTATGTTTCATGTAGCTTTTCAGCAGAGTAAGAAAATGTGCATTTCCTTAAGCTCGCGAGTCTGTTGAAGTAGTAGTAACTACAACATCAACTGGAGGCTAGCAGTGAAATGAGGGAGGCTGTTGGGAGCGGACTCAAGGGAACAGTAACATTGACGGCCATCTTGGAATCGCCGCAGTGGACGTGGCAGGGAGGAGAAGGTCAAATTTACTTTTCTAACTCCGGTCCCACAATATTTTGGGAACGAACAACTTTCCTCTAAGTATCCCAAGACCTTTACTTATTACTCTAACTCCACTCCGGAGTAGAGAAATGTGTACAGGCGAGAGTTTCTTTAGTGGAGTAGGAAAAAGTTGCTTTCTGAAAAAATAGCATTATTCAATACGACTGTATTAAAAGCTCCCAAAAGGCTTTCTGCAAAGATTATCAACATTACATGTTTTAAGAAACTCATTTTGCAGGATTGAATGAAAGTGTATGTACCACCACCGGCCGCATCTTTGCATCAATTTTTGCCTTTTGGTGCACGGAGGTTTTATCTTAGTGGGGCATCTGGGCTCATTATAAAATGGCACCAAGTTTCTAGCTCCTACTGGCATATGTTCTCCACGATGATAATGTTGACATTTGCATCCAGTGAAAATACATAAACTGAGTTGATCTTTTGCAAAGGCTCGAGGGAAGCTCTTGCTGCTGACTTTTTGAAGTCTGGCTTTGACAGGCGACAGCTAAGGGGACCATCAAGGTTTTCATAACCCCTTTTGTACAGAAATATGTCACTGAAATGGAAACAAAATTCGGAATTCTAAAATCGTGCGCAGTTATTAGAGACTTATACACAGTTAGTCATCTTTGTATTTTTCCGCTGTCCCAGTTGTTCAAGCTGCTGTAAATGCTGAAGATATATTAGAGATAATATTCTTGTAATGATATTCTAATGTACAAAAAAGGTACAACAGAAATGCATGGATAAATCTCTTTTGGCATCCTAACTCGAGAATCAGCTTGAAGCAGCACTGGGTTGGGGAGAAATGACGTAAGTACAACTCAAGCGCTTTACTGTTCTTAGTTCCACTTGTAAATTGTATCAATAATCTTTATGCACGGGGCTACCAAAAGAATAAAGGGTAAAGTTTGCAGCTTCCCTGGGAATGCATTGCCAACAAATGCCAAAAGATGCTGTGTGGTGGGCCACAATGTACATGTAAGTGAGTACCTTGTGGAAGGTCAGGAAACACAAGCAGCAGGGATGAGTTAGGAAGGAGTGAGTGCTAAGACTGGATACTGGCTTAAATAGAACATAACCCTATGTGATGTTAATTAGTCTATTGGCATCGAAATAAAGGTGGTCATTTTGAACATGGGGGTGTGGCCCGCCATGCCGGCGGTGGCGGGAAAACCCGCCAGCCGGCATGGCAGGCCACACCGCCACATAATGTACCCCTGGAGGACCGCCATAGGCGGCCCTCACTCACTGCCAGGCTGCCTCTGTCAGGCAGCCTGGTGGCGGTTGGTATCATTATAAGACAGGGCAGCGGTGCTGCCCCTTGGACAATGATCACTTAGCCAAGGCTGGCGGAAGGGGTGCACTTGGCATGGGCACTGCAGGGGTCCCTGTGCAGTGCCCTATCACGTAGGTCACTGCCAAATTACTGTGAGATGGGTGCAGCTGCACCTGCCGCACAGAGGCATTGGCGGCGGCTCCATGTGGAGCCACCGCCAATGTCGCGGCCATGCATTCATCTGGGCCGGCGGGCGGAAATAATATTTCTGCCCGCCGGCCCAGAGGAAGGTTCACAATACGGCCGGCGGGGTTCAGGGGGAGCTGGCGGTCACTAGAAAGACACCAGCATGAACACGGCGGTTTGGACTGCCGTGTTCAATATGAGGGCCAAAGTATTTCATATTGTGTTCTGTGTTTTCTGTACTGAATGGAGCCCATTCAAGTACAAATTCTATGCGTTAGAGAAAGCACACATCCGTGCACGATGGTGGAAGGCTGCCTGCATTGTTGCATGGTGGTTAAGAGTGCGTCAGTGCTGGGGAAGGGAAAAATGTGCCATTTCTTAGGAGATACAGCATATTTTTTTCTCTCTCCCTTTGACATAAGGCATTTCAGCAACTTTGGCTGCTGTGCGGCTTTGCATCACATATAGGCACATTCACATCTGTTTTAAATAGTTTAGTTAGATGTGAAGAACAGAGGTCTCTTAGTGGATCTTTGCAAAGACATTTCGTCTTAGGCTCCATTAACCTAGCGCATTGTTCGCAAATATAAGTCCAGTGATGGGCAATGTAATATAACGTGTTTTTATGTTTGTACTGAATGTCATATAATACAGTAATAGTAACCTCTGTTACAGGGTAGGGAAATTACAAACTGTGTTATGAAGGGCAAAATAAACATGAGTGATTATACATGTGGGAATTCAGTGCACAGCGCTAGTGAAGTAATTAGACGTACAATGAAATAGTGAAAACCCATATTACCTTTCACCGAAGAACATTTGATAACTATATTAAAAGAATATGACTGTTTTGGAATGGTAGCTGAACATTCAAAGATAATCAGGAAAAATATTAAATCTGTGTGTACAGTTGCACGTGTGTCTGTGCTATTCATGGTTTGGTTTCTAACCGTTTCTTTGAGGTGGTGCCACATAGACTGAAACAAAGACTGTAGTCTTGTTGGACACAATCGATGTTATAATAGTCTTCTGATTGTATAGTGATGGAAAACTGATTTTCAGAAATGGTAGGTTTGTGGTAGCTTCTATGAAATAATCCCAACAGTCTGTCTGCTTCTTGAGAATGCTACCTCTGGCATCGGATCTGAAGGATGGCATAAAAATAGAGGAAAATGGACAAAAAAGATCCTGTACAGACAAAATAATCCTTAGGCTCTCCTGGAAGACATTAACTCTAAATCCAGAGGAAGTTCAATTATTTAACAATTACCCAGTTTTAATCAGAAACAATGAACATCATCAACCCTTTAGGTACAGTGAAGTTTAGCACTGTTAACCCTATATACTAAATAAAGGTGTAGCCCACTAGACCCTCTCATTGTGGCAAATTCAAAGTAAAGATTAAAGACCAACACTTCGTTCTTCAGCGTTAACTTTTGCTACTACCACAAACGAGCTATGAACACTCTAGTTGGATTAAACCTCTGTAGTGCAGAGCACATGAATGTCATATCCAAACAATAAAGGCAGACAGTACCTTTGCTGGAAGCACCAGACAGTTTTTTTTTTCTGTTTTGACACTAAACTTAAGCTGCAATGGAAGAGCTTTACCTCAGCCCATTATTTTTGTGTTTGCTATGATGAGCAGTGCCATGCATGTTGCAATCACAGCTCATAAAATTGAAAGCACCAGAGACTTAAGGAGCTTGCTGCATTCAGTATAAGAGGTGTTCAGAGGCATAGCTCAGACCCTTCAGCAATATTGGGGGATTTACCCCCAATCTTCACTCTCTGACCAGGGCAGAAGACCCACAAAAACAAGTAATACATTCTTTTGAAAAAACAGAATGTGGTGTGGTCCAGCCCATCATATCAATGGGCAATGCCCCAGCCCTGGAGCCCCATAAGTCTTTCTGGTCCTCCCTGTGGATAGGTCTGAGAATGTAATCACCAATCTTCCCTCCTCTTTGTAACCCACTAGATACCAGGACAGTTAAAAAAACAACCCATGGGGTCCATGGGTTCAGTGGGCCTTATCCCTCACCCTTAAAGACCCAACAATATTTTGGCCCCTCAGGGAGCAGATTGGGGAATTGCTGTCCCCAACAGTGCATAAAGCCCTCTTGGTATAAGGGTAGATTTTTTAAAATAATAAAAAGATCAGGGTGGAAATGGCCTGACATCGGGCCGTACCCCACCCCTAAATTCCTAAAAATGTCTGTGCCTCTGTGGGTAATCTGTAGAATTGACCCCTTAGCTGCCCTCCTGGCTCCTCCTTAACCAATGAGGTAAACATTCATAAGGCGACCCTACCCAATGTTGCGGAGGAAGCACCTTTGTTGCTGCCGGCTCCCACTGACACCCATGATGGGTGCTGGCTGGGGAGGAGTCGGGGGAAAGCTGCGGCCTTGAGGCTCCCCGTGCAGCCCATGACTTTACATAAACTGTGGGAGAGCAGTGTCATGACCCACTAAATAGTGACATCTCTACTAATACCTTAAAAATCTGAATCTCTATTCCCATTATCAGACAGGTGTAGGGCAGTAACATAGGTAACCACACAGCATTTGTCACCTATCACACTTGGAAGCACTGATGTTTGGTGGTACTGTTTTTGCTTCTTTATTATAGTTCAGATAGGGTTATTGTTGCTTGTTTTTAACACTTCATATTACCGTACATGTGTAGTTGCATGCTTCAAAGGTTCATTCATAGTAGAATGTATGTTATGCAAAGATAGTATCAATTATATGTCCCCCCTCTTATATCACCTACCTTTAGGTGGAAATTTCATCTGATGTGAAGTGGAGTTCAAATAGGACTATTGTTACATTGCTTTTAGCACTTCTTATTAAAGTACATGTGGAGCTGCAGACTTCAAAGGTTGAGTGTCTATTTGGTTGAAATATTTAGAGAGAATATTTTAATATGGCGGCATATCTGGATTTGGAAGCAGGGTCGAAATCTTAAACTTAGATTATCTACCGGTAATCTTTATTACCCGTAGATAACCCACCTCAGCCCAGTACCTTTTTTTTATTTTCAGGTTTTATTTGGCGCAAACAGGAGCCTCATGGATGACACATTGTCTTACAGTTCTAACAAAAGATAATTATTGTAAAGGAGAATTGAATATACATAAAAAGTACATACATAAAAATTGATATAGATTCATAAGCGAGTGGAATAGAGAGAGACAGGATCCTGTAATCGTTCATGGATGCAGGTATGGGCATTATGCAATAGGTGTCAAGATGGTGTGTAGAAGCTGTGAGAGGAAAGATAGTTCAGAACTCAATGATGTGAGCAAAGACATGTGAAAAAAAAGAATGTTAGATAGGCAGGCAGGTATCACAATTGAGGGGATGAGTGGCCTCAGTTTGCGAGTAATCTATTGGCTTGTAGCATTTTCACTTCTTTCTTCAATATGGAAGTAGTAGGGTTGCATCTGGTCTCAGGAGGAAGGAAGTTCCAGATTGTAGGTGCAATTCCTGTAATGGATTGTAATTTTTCTTTCTGTTGAATTTATGTGGCTTATGTAGAAGGGATAGCCGAATAGAGTCAATTTCTAAGTCAGGTAAGAAGGGATGTCTTGGTGTAGAGCTTTGTTGTCCATACAAGCAATTTTGAGATGGATCCTTAAAGGGTAGCTATTTCAGCGAAGGAAGTTCAGGGTGATATGATCTCTTTTTTTGAGCCAGTGATGAGCCTTGCTGCTGTGTTGAAGGTAGCATTCAGCAGTGCAAGTTTGCTTTTTGGAAGACCCACAAAGGTAGCACTACCATAGTCTAATTTAGATATTACAGGTGCTTGAATTGCTGTTTTGAGATCTGACATGGAAAGTAAAGGTTCTAGTTTCCTGAAAGCATGGAGTTGATGATTAGCTCCTCTGGCGAAGGCGCTGATGTGCTTTTTCATGGAGAGGTCCTTGTCCAAGATTATTCCTAGTGATTTAGCTGAATCGATGATGTGTGGGGTGCAGTTCAAGGCAGTGAGGTGTGAGAGCCATTCATTGATCCTAGGGGTGATACTGGGTGGAGAGATTAGCAGGAATTCTGTTTTAAGTGTGTTAAGTTTGAGGTGGGTGCGAGTCAGCCAAGGTATTGTTTTAGTCAAGGTGTTGTTAAGGACTCTGATGTCATCGGGAGAGGTGATTTTCATGTAGAGGTAAGTATTGTCAATTTACATATGGTAGGAGATCTGAGAGAGTTTGAGAATTTCAGTCAAGGGCTCTGTTTAAAGGTTGAATAGTGTTGAGGAGAGAGTAGAAACTTGGGGGATGCCGAGAATTACTGGCAACTGATCAGAAAGAGTACTTAATTAGAACCTGCAGAGATCCTCGGTGGAGGAATGAAGAGAACCAATTTAACATGGTGCAGGAGAGACCCATCTTAAATTCTATTAGATTCAGAAGTGTTTCATAACTGACAGTTTCAAACGCCAGTGACATGTCCAGTAGTATTAATAAGCAAGATTCATTCTGATTGAGAGAGGGAAGGGCATCAGCAACAATGTGGACCAGGGCGGTTTTAATATTGTGGCCCAGTCCAAAACCCAAATGATACTGGTCAAGTAGTTGGAATTGCTTGATGCGATTGCGAAGATGTAGGTACACATATTTTTCTAATAGTTTGGCCAAAGTTAGGATGCTGGACATGGGGTGGTAGTTGTTAGCGACAGACTGATTGGAGTTGTTTTTTTTAAGATAGGAGTGACCTGACCACTTATTAGGCAATCAGATATAGAGCTTTGGCTACGTTAAGTATCAATGATCCTTGTCAATGAGGGCAGTAGGAGGAGAATGGGCTCATTGAGTAGTTTGGAGGGAAGGGGATTAGTGAAGTGATTGGAATATTCCAGAGAAATTTGAAGTTTTGAGATTTTTTTTATCAAAGGTTTTAAAACTGGACCAGGTAGCATTATTTTTTAGCTTGTGGGGAGAGGATACAGATATTCTTCCTGAACCGTGGTAAAGGAGGGTGGGAAGGTAAGCATGGTATGAATTTCAGGGTATTCTGGATCTCGTGGTGATTAACATGGTTTTCTCACCAAAGAAGGAGGCAAAAGCTTCGGACAAGTTTTGTTGTCGGAGATAGGGGCACTGCTTTCACTCATCAGTCAGATTTTGATATGTTCTAACAGCTTTTTTGGACGAGAAGTTGCAGAGTCAATTTGATTTTAAAAGAATGTTGTTTGGAGCATAAAATGACTCTAATGTAGGTGCTCTGTCTTTGTAGAAATATAAGGTTAGTCACAGGATGGTTATGTGCCCCAGCTCTTTTAGCAAGTCTGAGGCATTACCATTCCTTGTTAAGGTTGCCGTTGGACCAAGGGTTGGATTTTTTAGAAGGGACTCTCTTTAGCTGTTTGTTGGCAATGGTATGCATGATTTGTGTCATGGAGTTGATGTAGTGATCAGTGATGTCATGAGCATCATGCATGGTGGAGGGGAGAACAGCTTGTGATTAATAATATTATTCATGTTGCCAGTGTCTCTGACCCATGTGTGGCTTTCATAAATTGGCCCCTGGAACTAAGTGCTGTTTCAGATATAAAGGTGATGCATTGGTGGTCAGTCCAGTCGCCAGGAAGAATGGATTTGATTTGAATGGTGCTTTCTTTAGCAATGATTAAATCTAAAGTGACACCTTTGTTATGAGTAAGGCTGTTGCAGACTTGGATAAGTTTAAGGCCATAGAGGAAGGATTTACAACTTTTAACCAGAGGTTCATATAAATTATTTAAGAGGGTTCTTAAAGTTGCCAAGAAAAATCTGGATATTTTGCTCTTCATTAGTGGAGAAGATGATATACATAATCTGTTCAATGAATGTGTGTCTGTCTCCAGGAGGGTGGTAAATTATTTGGAGAGAGCACATAGTGATGTAGTGATATCATTAGTGGAGCAGTTCACCCTAAGGTATTCACATTTAGAGGCTAGGAGTGACCTGAATAGTTTATTCTGATGATATCATGACTGAGCAGGACTAGCATGTTAAGAATTGGGGATTAAAGATTTGTTCAGCCAAGTTCCAGTGAGTAATAAGGATGTCAAAGTTGAGGCTAAGTATATGATCAGCTATGTCAGCTCTGAGTTTCACATCTGCGTGACAATTGAGTAACAAGCATTTAAGGAATGTTTTGGTGGTAGTAGTAGAGTGTGAGATGGGAACTAGTTCAAGGCTTGTGCAATTGGTGTATCTAGAGCTAGGGGGGGATTCCCTGGGAGGATGAGTGGTAATAGTCTGAATTAGTACTGCAGGTGTCACAGGGGCATGATTATAAGTGGTGATGAGTGAGAGAATATCATTATTGGATAGTTGTCTGACTAATCTATTGGGTTGGGAGTAGTGGTCAAGATTTGTTTCACAGCTCCAGCTGGGCTGAGGATTCCAGGTTTTGGCCGGGCTGACACCAGTGTGACATTTGGGGTTTGGGGGTTGTGAGTCTCGAGGTACGTTGACTGTGAGGACAGAGTGTGTTCCAGGTTGGAGGATATATGCAGATGATTACAGATGTCAGCCATAATCAGTAGTAATTCTGCTTGTATGCTGTCAAGCGTAGACTAAGAGTATTGGCTCCTAGTAGGCTCCTGATCAGTGGGAGTACATAAATCAGGAGAGCTGGCCGACTCAAAGCAGTGGGGAAGCATTTGTTGCACTTGACTCTTAGTCTCCCACTTTGAGGTCAGATTGCCTTATAATTAGTAGAATTTATGGCATGCAAAAGTAGTATTTCCTTTCTTTATTGCACTTCCCTAAAGTTAGAAATGTCTGCTGATCAAAAGATGAGGAAGTAATTCAAGAGCTTGGTTTAAAGTTTGGATACATTTAAAAATATACGTTTCTTAGCACCTTTTCTTATCCGTACTGTAGTTGTCAAATTAATCACTGAAATGCTTTCAAACACTGATCCATTCGGAAAATGTACGTCTCCACGTCTAGCATTGACAAAGAGAAGTAAACACAGCTTATAGTTAATTCTTAATATCCATCAGCAAAATTATGACATTTTATATCCCAGTAGTAATCACAAAATTCACTATTGGTAACATAATATGCAGAGTTCTCAGAAAATACAAAACATTGTGACAAATGCTCTGTATTTTATGGTCTGCCTCTATGACTGTACAATAATAGCAATAGATAAACTCTAAATATACAGACCTATGGATCTTTTAGGAACACTGTCTGGCATTGTAGATTATTTTTTCTAATAAGCCTAAATGCAGACAACAGCCTTCTCAGCCATAAGTATTTGACATTTTTTTGACAAAGGTCAATTTTTGAGCTGCATGCCCATGACAGCATGGTGTCATAGGACCCATTTGTCAATGACCATCATTCATTGTGCACTCTCCACCAATCAATAACTGTGTATGAGGAGAACTGTATTGCTGTCTTGCCTCGTTCTGTTGCAATTTTAAGAACAATTTAATATCTTACAAGTTCAACAGTGTATTCATTAACTTAAAAAATATTAAACACACAGAACCTGCTTCACAAAACTGCATTTAGTGGTGCATAAAGTTGTACTACAACAGCATTGCTTACATACTGCAATATGCAATTCACAAACCCACATGTGTTAATCGCTAGCTCTCCTATATTTTCTGAGAAGATTCTCATACATACACATTAGCTACTTAGTAGTAAACCTGGGAAGGAGAGGGGAGTGATGGAAAAATGGGGAATATTTACAACTAAACTGAAGGGATCTAGGAATGGTTAAGGATGGGTTTCAGGAGGGACATGCACCCACCAGATAAAAGAGTGATCCCCTTGCATTTCACAACCTTCACCTCTAATGTTGCTACTGCCATAGAGGACCCAAAACAGTAGTAAACGTACTTCAGTGCAGATCTGGAGTGTGCCTAGCACCACACATGGCCAAACAACTGTTAAGGCAACACCCTACATAAAAAATAATAGAACTCCAAAGTTAATAATTTAAAAATGCATTCATGTATTTTAAAAATATAAATACATTTGATTTCATGTTAAAAATTATATATAAAAAATAAATAATATTTTATTAAGCTTACTTAAAAAATAAATATAAATTTTTTGAATAATTTAAATTATTGGCTACATACTCTTTTGTCATTTTTAATGCGTACTTAATACATAAATATAAACATTCTTAAAAGGGATTTTTTTAATATAGCTTTATTTTAATTCATTTAAATTAATTAAATATTTAATCATAATTAAGTGAATAGTGCTTTTCATTTTGTTCTAACTTTAACATAAATGTATAAAAATAATGTACACCTCTATTTAACACAAAAATATTTGTTACTAATTGTTATAATTTTAATATCACTTTTAAATGTTCCATATTTTTTGTCAAAGGAAGACTTGTAAATTAGCCTCCAAACCCTGTGTCAAGGGGTAGAGACATGTAAGTTTGCTCATTGTAGTAGGTTAACATTCAGAATTGGTGATCAGTCAGGGGGTCGGAGACATGTAAGTTTACTCTTTGTAATACATTTATGCTCAAAAGTAGAGAATGTACAACACAATGAAAGAGTACATTTACACATTAGATTTAGTCACGTGTAAATTTACTTTGGTTCCCAGCCCGCTAGTATTCAGTGTCAGAGTTGCTGATGTGAGTGTGAAGATAAAAATGAGTTGTAGGCCTGGGTGAAATATAAATTATGCTGGTATCATTAGCGTAATTTCTGGTATTTTATATTACGCTTGTAATGTGAAATTCCCAATATTACACCATTATTCCACTTTGTGTAGTTATGCACCATTTGTTGTAAATATTTCGGCAAATGGACAGTAACAACAAAACATGATCCGCTATTGTTTGTGGTGTAATTACGCATGAGTACAGTTAATTTTGCCAAAATGTTGTGTAATTATGTCATAGGTTTATGTTACACATTTGTATTCTCTATTGTACCATTTTCTAATATATTTCTTTATTAGCATGTGAATGGAGCAACATAATACATTACAAAAACAACATAGATGCATTCCTCATACTGGTAACACATCATCTTCGTAGGCAAGTATCAGAGCATCTCTAGTCAAGGATTAAATAAATAAAACATTTCAAGTTTAGCCCTAATGGTCACAGATGCAAAGTTACAGGGAGTTGTTCACATTCAGGGAAGAGCAATATACACATCTCCAATGATTATAATTACAGCATCATTTAAAGGTGGACATATAGTTTAAAAAACAAAAACACAGTGAAACATGCCCCAGCACCCCTCACCACTTCCTGTTAGCTTCCAGGTCCCTCATCATATACTCATATTCAAGAAACTGCTCTATGCTTGTCCTCCACCAGCAAGCATGTTGTCAGTTTCAAGAACACCCCAAAACATTGACAGTAAGGGTGTGTTCTACATTAGTCATGGCCAAATGTATTTTCTCGTCCACCAGTAGCTGCTCTATCTGCTTAAGTTGCAGAAAAGGCTGCTCCCAAGGACTCAGATAAGGCCTGTTTAGTTATACCCTAGGCCAGCAGGACATCTGCTGCCTTTCTGTCTCTACCTGTTCTCCTCATGTGAGCCTCCTCTGCCCCAGCTGACTCAATTAGATCTTTTTTCTAGTCATCAATCTTTAGGGGCCAGGGACTAGCCAGTGTATTGCAAGACATTGTTTTGTCACTATAAGACTCAGCAAAGCATATCTCCTATACCAAGATTTTCTTAGGATTTTTATGGAGCAGACCATACAGGATTTTTATGGAGCAGACCATACAGGAATCGGATGATCTGCCCCAGTATTTCCCAACCTGCTGCATGCTTTATGCATGAAAGTACAGCCTCCCAGAATGAGACCACCAGTGTGCAGTGCCAAAGCAAGTATATTCAATCTGCCTCTGAAGCCTCACAGCGAGGCAAGCAGGGGTCCCTGTCCGGGTAAATAGTGTGTAAATGTTTAGGCAAGAGGTATATCATATGCACAATGCCATATTGTATTTGTTTGAACTTTGCACAGTTAGACACCTTACGGACCCCAGTATGTATTTTGCAGTAGTCGTTAAAAGCGATAGGCTCGTCACAGAGGCGTTACCAAGTGTCTTCCAATTGCAGTGGGAAGTTCTGTTTGTCTGCCTACAGAGCTCTGTACAGATGCATTATTCACTGATGCCCACCCACCATATTTAGCAGTGTTGTCATCATATGTGAAAATTCTGGCTCATCAGGGAACATTGGCCACATCGTCAAGCAGCAACGGATTGTCCCTTGTTTTTAGTTTGACATGTTACAATTCCACATTCAGGTTTCAGAAATCGCTGATAGAGTTATGTGGAACTATTTTGAAAAAAAATGGCATTAGAGTTATTTAAGGTAGTTGGAATCTAAGTCCAAGGCAGCTCCACCTGTCGATCTGCCGCTAATACAATTCAAATCACTTGAAAATTAACATTCATCAAGCTGGTGCACTGCCAAGCCTTCAAAAGGAGATGTTCATAAATCTAAATTGTGTTTCCACTCTGAAGGTAAGAAAGGACCATGGGGACAACAGAAATGAGGCTCACACTACCTAGGGACACATTAGGAGTGACTAATTGCAGCTAAGGGGCACATCAGTATGTTGTGGTTAGGGGCAAGATGTGCATTTCCATAGTTTCTGGCTGGAACAGCACTTTAAATGTGATTCCCGAACGGACTTCACAAAATACATATAGGCCCTCATAATGAACATGGCCGTCTAAACTGCTGTGTTCATGCTGGCGGTCAAACTACTGACCGCCAGTGCCCCCGGATCCCCCCGTCCATATTAGGAACATTCCTCCACCCGCCGGCCCAGAGGAATGCCTGGCCAGGACATTGCGTAACCGCCACCAATGCCTCTGTGCGGCGGGTGCAGCTGCATCTGTCGTGCAGATCACTGCCCGATTTTCGTGATGGGGCACTGCACAGGGGCCCCTGCACTGCCCATGCCAAGTGCATGGGCAGTGCAGGGGCACCCCCTCTGCCAGCCTTTCCCTGGCAGGTTTCCCCATCAGGAAAAGGCTGAAAGATTAGGGATCATTATCTGAGGGGCAGCACCGCTGCCCTGTCGGATAATGATTCCGATCACCGCCAGGCTGCCTGACGGAGGAAGCCTGGCAGTGAGTGAGGGCTGCCGATGGCAGCCCTCATGGTGTTGTTTATGTGGCGGTGTGGCCCGCCATGCTGGCTTGCGAGTTTTAACGCCACCGCCGGCATGGCGGGCCACACCGCTATGTACATAATGACCACATACTCTCCATTATTCCTCCAATTCCCCATAGCGTGTGTCAGACATGAGAATAGAGCAAGGTGTGAGGTGTCTGTATCATGTGGACTTTGGCCCTCATTATGACATTGGCGGTAAATACCGAATACCGCCACAGTGACTGCTGCCAACATACCACAGCAGAGGTGAACATCCGTCCGCCAGATTAGGACACATACAGGCAAAACCGATAGAAAATAGCCGCAACCACAAATCCACTAGACCCACTGAACGTCATAACCTGTCTGAACTATCACCCATACTGTTACGCCACCAATACTACACCCTCCAAATAATGACCCACGAATCACCATAGCAGACATTCAACGGCGGTAAACCATTGGCGGTGAAAACCGCCAAGGCAGATAAGGCCACCCAAATACAAAACAATTTAACATTGGCCAGAACAAAAACCCCATACCTGACACTAATACACCCACCCCACACACCCACCAACAGCACTATAAAACACACACCCACATCACCCACAGTCCTTTGCTAACACGACAAGACAGAGAAACTAAAAGAAAAGAAAACTGCACACACATATCACAACTACCTATTCATCCCACACACACCACACACCACACACCCCACCGCATCACACATCACCCTTTGCACAACCTACACACAACACCCATGTCCTCACAAAGGCACCCCTGTTTCACCGATGAGGAGTTGCAGGTCATGGTTGAGGAAAAAGTCAGGGTAGAGTCACAGCTGTTTGGAGCACAGGTACAGCAGATATCCATTGCCAGGAAGATGGAGCTATGGCAGAGGATCATTGACAGGGTGAACGCTGTGGGACTACATCCACGTACAAGGGATGGCAGAAGGAAGAGGTGGAACTACCTCCGGGCAAGGCACCAGCTCGCCATCCAGAGGACTGGCGGTGGACCCTCACCTCCTCCCCCACAGCTGACAGCATGGGAAGAGAAAGTCTTGGCAATCCTGCATCCGGAGGGATTCACTGGAGTAGCTGGAGGACTGGACACTGGTGAGTCAACATTTACAACCTATCACACCCCCATGCCTGCATGCCATCTCGACCCCTCACCCTGACTCCCTTCACACCACCCTGTCCCACACAGTGCACCACCACAATTAACAAACCTAAATGCCAAGCCCTGCATGCAATACCCACTGTATCCACATCTCTTCCAGCCCTGCATGTACACCCACCACCAATGCCCGCACAGCATGGAGAACTAACAATCCCACAATCCATCATCATAGTCAAATAAAGGTGGCAGGGCAACAGCAAAAATATAGAGGACGCTAGTGATGCAGAATATGTCACAGACATATAGCATAATTCACCACTTGCATCCCTACAGGTCCCCCAGCCAATCTCGGTGCTGAGGAGGTGCCACAGCTACCCAGCCCCCCACCAGAAGATGCCTCCAGTGATGACAGCAGCTCTGGATCTCTGGATCTGGATGAACTCCCTGGCCCATAAGGGACCACTGGTCAGTTAGCTACCCCAACTGTCATAGCAGTCCGGACACATCACAGCATTACACTGTTGTTACCACAGCAACATCTGCAATAAGGTGACATGTGGCATGCAAAGGTAATGACTAGCATAATGCTAGAGCCACACAGCACAACACAAAAACTGAGAAATGTTTAGTACAACAGTCTTACCTGAGTGTCATTGGACGTACTGCAGGATCATATGTGTCCTGTTGTCCACATTGTCCTCCTCTTCCTCCTCCTCACTGTCCTCAGTGCCCACTGCTGCCACAGCTGCATTGTCACCTCTCAGGGGAGTAGCATAGGGATCCACCTGTCAGATGTAGGCACCAGAACCTAGCCTTCAGGAGCCCAAAGGTCCTTTCAACAACCCTCCTAGTACGGCCATGATCCTTATGGTACCTATTCTCACTGCTGTTCTCAGATTCCTTACAGGGGTCAGGAGCAAGGAAAGGTTTGGGTAGCCGGAATCACCTGCGGGAAGTGAGGGACACACATTACACACAACGGCATGGGGTATGGCTCCAGAAAGGATACACAGACATACATTGGGTGGGGACATAGGCTCACCTATAAGCCACTTTCTTTGCCTCTGCAGTTGTGCCATCAGCTGTGGGATGCTGCCATTCCTCAGGACAAAGGCATCATGCATCGACCCAGGACACTTGGCAGTGACGTGGGAGATGTACTAGTCAGCAAGGCATACCATCTGGACACTGAGTGAGTGGAAAACTCTTCAGATTCCTGTACAGCTGTTTATTGGCCCTGGGGGGGCTAAGACAATATAGGTTCCGTCAATGGCCCTAATTACATGTGGTATATGTCCCATCGCATAGAATCTAGCCTTCAAAGTGGGCAAATCATCTACCTGGGGGAATGCGATGTAGCTGCACATGTGCTTGGGCAAGGCTGTCAAAACCCTTGCAAGCACACTAGAGAACATTGGCTGTGACATTCCAGCAGCCAAGCCCACTGTCACCTGCAAAGAGCCAGCTGCAGGAAATGGAGCATTGAGAGTACCTGTACAAGAGGGGTATTACTGTGGTGCAATGGATAGCAGGTTGCAGATCAGGCTCCAATTGTGCACACACCTCTGTGATAGTGGTCCTGTCCAGATGATAGGTTAGTATGATGTGCCTGTCCTCCAGTGTAGCCAAGTCCACAAAGGGTCTGTACACGTGTGCTTGCCTCCTCACCCTACTCCACTCAGTGGTTGGTAGCTAAGGGACCCAAAAGTAAGAAGGGAGTGACAACAGGAACCATGAACTCACTACAGCAGTGTACACTGAGCATGCATTTATGTTGGACAGTGGAATTGTACAGGTGAGTACATTTGACTACAATGACGCACTTTCAAATATGTACACGTGTACTAGCATTAGAAAATGGCATCTGCCTGTCCTGTATGCAGGAACAGGTAGAAGTGACCTCACTCCACCGGCGTTCGTGTCATGGCTGGAGGCAGTCTGTACTGCTGTGCACTTCCTCATTGGCTAACATGGCCCCAAGGACCAATGATAATCAATGCCGGCGGTGGCAGTGTTGACCGCCGCGGACGTGACCACCATTTTCTTTCTACCCCTTCACTTGATTCCTGACTTTCCACAGGATGACATCTCCACTGTGTGTGCTGCTGTGACCTGTGTCTGGAACCTGTCATGGCACATGCGACATGGAAAAGGGCCCCAGACTTCACGTCGGAAGAGTTGGAAAGGCTCATGGATGGGGTCGTACCCCTGTATGGGCAGTTATATGGGCCTCCAGACCAACAGGTGAGTACATCATCAGAACGTTGAATGCAACATGGATGCATGGAGATGTATGAGTATGCCACCAGTGTCCCATTGGGGGTTATGGCTGGTAGGCGTGTTAATGAAGGGGTACATGTCATGTGTGTGCCTGATAAGGGGCTAATGCAGTTTCTAGGCCATGAGTGTAACAGGCTGGATTGTCTTTTTCATAGTGTCCTAATGTTTGTATTTCTTCTGCATGTCAGTGCCCATCAGAAGAAGGGTTTGTAGCATGCCATCGCCAAGGAAGTGCAGACCCTGGGGGTCTACCGCATGTGGAGCACCCACTGTAGGAAACGGTAAGAAGACCTGAGATGCTGGGCCAGGAAGACCGCAGAGGCCCAGCTGGGGATTGCCTCCCAATGAGGGATGGGTTCCTGTCAGAACCAGACCCCCCCTGATGGCCCTCATTCTGGTGGTGGCCAATCCTGAGTTGGATGGGCGCTTGAGGGCATTACAGCAGCCACAAGGGGGTGAGTACAGTATATTTGACTATCATCTCTGTTGCCTGGCATGGGATTTGGGTGCAGGGTACCAGTTAGTGGATGCCCCAGTAGGCCAGTTTAGACATTGCTGAGTGTTCCAGCTTTGGTAAAAAGGGTAATATGCATGTTATTGATAGCTAGGTAGCTGGCTTTCCATGGCAGACAGGGCTTAGTTGGTCCCTGTGGGTATGTAGCTGGCAGTGTTTGGCTGCTACCTGCTGTGGTTATTAGACAATGGAATGCAAGTGTGGTCCATACTGGCCATTCTCATTGTCAGTGTGTGACAGTGATGTGTATGCTATCCGTGCTGTTGGGGCTGTGATTGACCCTGTGCTCCCTCTCTTTCTCCCCCTCCTTTTGTCATCCTGTCCATGTGTTCGTTAGCATCATCTGGTGAAGGAACAGGGGCACCAGCAAGTGAGGGAGTCGAGGGGACCACTGGGACAGAGGGCAAGGGGAGCACCACGGCGGGGACAGGAGGTGATACCACTGAATGATTCCTCCTCCGATGGGAGCTTCCTGGTTGTGGCGGACCCCTCTGGGACCACCGGTTCTACTGCCACCCCCATACCAGCACCACCCTCCCAGTAGCCCCCCACTGAGTTTACCATGCTCGCTCACCCAGGAGGGTGGGCATCTCTTTTTCCCCAGGCACCCCTGCTACCCTCAGTGAGGAGGCTATTGACCTCCTGAGATCCTTCTCTGTAGGGCAGGTCAACCATAGTGAATGCCATCCAGGGGCTGGCATCTCAGATGCAGAAATGCAATGCCTTCCTGCAGGACCTTCACGGTGTCTTGGTGGCCCCACAGAGATCGTTTCAGACTCTGGCCTCTTCACTGATGGCAGCCAGTGTCCCTGTTTCTTCCTTCCCCCCTTCAACTACTACTTCCCAGTCCCAGTCTCCCCACCCTCAACCTATCCCATGCACACATTTGAACAAGCATGCACCGAAATCATCACACAAGACTCACACAGACAATCACAGGCAGCACACTTCAGTCCACAAGCATTCACACAGCCAAAAGACAGATGCACACATAACATATCCACTGCCTCCCCTGTCTCCCCCCACTATTCCTCCCTCACAGTCACATTCGCACTCACACCTGCATGCACTGCATCAACAGTCCCTGAACCTGCCACCTACACAGCCTTGCCCACAGTTACCACAACAGCAGACCAGTAGACTTGCACCCACACACAACATGCGCACTCACCACCACCACCATCTCCATATCATGCGTACACCCACCTCACTTGCAGACACCACCACAACATCCATCCACATGTCCTGTTTGTCCTCCCCCACCCTCTCTGCCCCCCTCCAAAGACACACAAACGCTCACACTCAGACCCCCAACAGCCATCCCCTCACACATGCACCTTGTTCATGCACCTGCACCCAAGTCCAGCATACCTCCTCCTCCTACAACCACTCCGTCTACCTCAACTGCCATCCCTCCTCCCACATCCCACCCCATTGGCCCTAAGAAGCTTTTCCTCACCTGCCTTGACCTCTTTCCCCCCTACCTCCCTGTCCTGCCTATAAGAGGAAGGTCCCACCTGTGTGGATTCGTGACTTTGAACTGGCCTTTCGGGCTGCATGTACATATCCAGTTGTATGTTCCTTGAATTTGATTTGCCATCCAACATGATTACAGTGGTTGGAACAGAGGTATTTGTCCTAGCATTCTTTGCTCATGGGTCCTGTTACTGTCGATTTACTCTGCAGCTGGTTCTGGGTGTGTAGTGTGTGTGCATGGTGTGTGTTGTGTATGTGTGTGTCACTCTCCACCCCTTCCCTTGTGTGCTAGGCGGCTGTACTCACTGTCATTGTTGTTGTCTTCATCAGTGTTGGTGCTCCAGGACGGCCATGGCGTGGTTCAGCATTGAGACGACTTGCAGTTCTGGTTCCATGGTGGCCGCGGATTCCTATGTGTCCCTGGAGATCAGTGTCTCCTTTAATATGATGTGTTTCTGCCAGGCTTTTGGTGTTGTTACTACCGCCCCGGAAATCCTGGCGGTGTGCTATGTCATAATATGGTGGGCGGATCCGTATCTTCCGCCTGCCTGTAGGTGGATACCATCGTGTTCAGTGTTCGTACAGCGCAGGCAGTTGCTGTGGTACATTGGCTGTCTATGAGAGGGGTCATTGTTTGGCGGTCATTACCACTAGCCTGGCGATGGTGCCACCGCCATCGCCAGCGTGGCAGTAGGCAGAGCGCCAGTGTCATAATGACCACCTATATGTCCACAACAGCTGAAACACACACTTCACACCCACTTCATCATGATAAATGTGGAGGGTGTAGCTCTCCAGGTCGACAAGCTCAAACTCCATCTTTGCAGGTGAGGTCATATACACAATCAGTTAGATGGAGTAGGAATTAATTTAAAACAAAAAGGTTAATCATGGAGAATTGAAAACTCAAAATGGTCTTAAATATGAGATGGAAGTGTACACCAAATCACTATATGCTACTGCCCAAAGTCCTATCCTCATAGCTAATCACTGGGGTCTGAGCCCTTGTCAAGCAGCAATCAGAATCCTAGCCAGGGTAAGGCACAAGCAAACCGCACATTAACCTGTACTCAACCCCAGGTACCGTGGCACAGAGCAGGCAGGCTTAACTTAGAGGCAATGTGTAAATTATTTGTGCAACACTTCAAACAGTATAACAGTGAAAGCTCCACATAAAAAGATCCCACACCAGGTTAGAAATATAGGGCTTAATTTAATTTAAAAAAAACAAGACCATTATGGCAAATATACAATTAGAAGAAAATAGTTATGGACTTTTAAAGAATAAACTGTAGAATATTGCTTAAAATCATAAAGAGCCAACTGCAGGTATCTGGTCCAGGTCAAAGTGAAAGGTTAATGCCGAATGTGATGAGGGCATGTCAGATATACTCCAAGGTTAGTCCAGCTAAAGTTTTACTTTCTCAAATTTTGTGCCAATAGTCCAGTTTGCATTGGAGAAGACTGAGGAACATGGAGGGGCTTGCGGGTGGTAATCGGCTTAGTACAAAGAGCAGCACATACTTTGCAGATGGGAGGGCTGGAGCTTTGTATTGATGGTTCCCAGTGGTCAGTTGATGCTGCTGTGTGGAGAGATGGACTGGCATTGGCTCATGCTGGAATTAATTTGAGGCACAGTTCCGGTGCAAACGGCCCGTTTGCGGTCAGGAAGAGCCCATACGCTTGATTTAAGGGCCTGAGAGGCATACTAAGGGTCCAGGACTTAAGAAGCAGCACATAGGGGTCCGGGCCCATAGTAGCTGGGTCAAGAGGCTGGTTGGGCAGCCTTTTATGTCCCTCAGATCAAGAGGCCAGACCTTTGAGTCTCTCTGGGGTACTGGGTTCAAGATGAATGTTACAGGTTTTGTTCTTCTTCCCTAGGCAATAGGGTAGCAGAGAGCAGGTCAATGCAGCAGGGCAGCAGTTCCTGTAGAGCACCAGTCCAGCAGAGTGGCACTCCTTGTAGCAGCACAGCATTCTTTATAATAGGCAGAGAATCCACAGGTCCAAAAGTGTACTGAGGAGTTGGTGTCTGAGGTCCTTCTTTTATACACAGCAGTGCCATTGAAGTGGAGAGAAGCTTTTAGAGGCAGTCCTTTGAAAAGCACATATGCCCAGACTTCCCTGCCTGGCTCCAAGCTAACTACAGGTAGCATGCAATGCTGTGTGCGGAAGCAGGACACAGCTTATTCAAGTGCAAGTGGGGCTATGCCCAGCTCTTCCCTTCCATCTTGCCATTGATGGCCCATCCAGTCACATCTAAGCTCACAATATGTGTGGCTGTCTAGAATGAATACATAAAGCCCAATATTTTAAAATAGGAATCCAGAGACACCAAACATGAACTAGTTATCTTTTCCCATTTGGAAATTACACTTATAACATATAATAAGATAATTCAAATGATATTCCATGGGAGTGGCAGTGGTGAAAAACAAATTTAAGAGTTTTTGACTCCCAGGGCACCTAAAACTTAAAAGTACATGTCAACATTTTTCAATACATGCACCCTGCCATTAGGGCTTTCCAGGGCCTACCTTAGGGGTGATGTATGTGGATTAAAAAGAAAGATTTGGGCCAAGCAAAAGGTTTATTTTGCCAGGCTGGAATTTTTATTTTGCCAGGGTCGAAAAATAATTTAAACTGCAGACAGAGGCCCTGCAACGGCAGGTCTAAAATGCTGCTGAAGAGGGTGGTACAACTAGTGCTGCAAGTACACTAGCAGCATTTAATGTGTAGGCCCTAGGCACATGTAATGCCAATTTCCCAGGAGTTTACAAGTAAACTAATTATGCCAGTTGGATATAAGTCCAACAAAAACTGAAGTCAACAGAACCAGGATGCCTGAATGCAAAAAGCTAGGGGGAAAATACACCAAGGCTGCCAAGTCTAATAATCTTGCTCTGAGAAATATTCCTACATATGACACGGTCCCAGAAAATGTGAATGGCAAAGCTAATCAAGCATTAAAAAAGTCAGTAGTCATGCCAGTTTATACGTGAATGTTCTTCATTGATTGGCAAGTTTGTGTGTTTAGATGAATGGGTGAATGTAACAATGTGTTAATTTTTGAAGGGAAGAACAAAGGCATAATGGATAGTACATGGATGAATGAATGCATGATTCATTGATGGAGTGAATTGGTGCATGTATGAACAGCTCAATAGGAGTGCTGAATGAAATATATAATATTAACAACCAGGTTTATATAGTCTGTCTGCCAATTGAAGTGCTGTGAATAACATTTGGGTACTACTACCCATTTAAATGAGAGTCAATTTACTGGTTTAAAAAAGGTGAAAGACTAAGACCATGATTGAGATGCTGGCGGTCTTACTGACAAACCACATCAGCAGCGGGCCTGAAAAGACCGTCATGTCCTCGGTCTCCTGACTGGCCGTATTAAGATTCATTGTAACTAAGCCAAAGACCACCGCAATGGAGTGTATTCAATTGTACCAGCTGCATGCCGTAGTTGACATGGCAGACTCCAATGCTGATGATTAGCACTCCATTCTGTCGTCATCATCCTGCCAAGCCTATCTAGATCACCCAGTTGTGCTGGTGCTGTGTCAGAGTTGGGCCCATGACAGTGGGAGTCAGTTGGGGGACCCATTCAGTTTAGTCTAATGGCTGTGGCCATTGGTTGGATGTCAGTACCCCATACCTGTTGCAAATTGGACAATTGTGAACACCTGCAAAACACACTGTAAAACATGCTCCACTTTAGATCATGATCATTTGCCATTCCACTTCAGAAGACCAGACAGCCAGCCGAATCCGCAACATAGGAGTCAGGCTTTTTGATTCAATTTACCTATTTCTCTGTATCTTTTTTGTTAAGTCAAATTTTTTATCAGTACCCTTTTAAGCACTAATTTTGTTTAGATATATTTCACAATGGCATGGAGAAGAAATCCCTGTTATACAGAGAGAGAATCGTCTGTCATGGTGGAGAAATCATTAGAGGGGAGCCACAATTGATTGGAGCACAAGTCCAAAATACTACCATTTCCTAGAGAAGGCCAATGTTGACCAGAATAGTTGACAGGGTGAATGCAGAAGCCAACAACCTGCACACACAGGATGAGATTAGGAAGAGGTGGAATGACCTTTGGGGGAAGGTTTGTTCACTGGCCTCCAAGCATCACCTGAGTGGTGGTGGTTCTCCTCTCTCCCATGACAAATCTTTTCCTGGGAGGAGAAGGGCCTGCAGTTTCTCAATCCCAAAGGTTTGAGTGTAATCCCTGGTGGAGGGCAGACTGGTAAGTCAAACCTATGTATGTCTCCTAATCACAGTCCTGCCCTTAAGGTAGACTTTTAGAATGCTGCAATATTCTTAGCAACATATATATAGCTAAGTTTGATTAAACAAAATATGTTGTGTCATACAAATTACCAGCAGCATGGGTGTAACTCTCCTTCTAACATAATGCAATATTTATGGTCAGATTGTATGTGCCTGCTAAAACAGGTCCAAATCGACATCCATTTTCACAGGAGAGTATGGTGTTCCTAAGTTGTATTTTCTCCTAGTCACATTATATTAATATGTGTGTACCAGTTGCAAACAAGTGTTCATCTCTGAGATAATCTTTGAAAGTGAAATGTGTAACTTGTCACTCAATCAAGTATTGTCCATGGTGTCAACAGATGTCTACAACTACCATGATGCTCTGTTAATAGATCTTAGAAACAATAGTGGAATGTAATGTTGTTACACTGTTCTTTACTTCCATATTCACACATATTTAAAAAAAACTAGTACATTTGTCAGCCATCATGTCATGCCATGGATTAAAAAAATAATTTCTTGTGTGTCTCGACCATGTTAACACCTCCTCATAGATACACTGAATTGATGAAAATGATTACATCATTAATTGAATGTTGAATCCAAGATATCCCAAAATGTGTTGTAGCATGCTGAACAGAAACAGTAGCCACACACAAAATAAAATCCACTGTCCATATGATGACCAATTACAGTATCATGTGTAATATGAGTTGGGCTCAATGTCTGTCACATGTAACCTACAAATCTGAACACTTTGGCATTTCAGGATATATCTGCAGCAAGGCCAGCACTGGAGTTGTCATCTGTGTAAATCAAGCTACATGGATAAAACAATGAAAATAACACAAAGACCCAATCAGTCAATTTCACTCTTTCTAGATTTTAGGTACATGAAATGCACAAACATTATTTTAAAGACATTTCCTCTGTATCTTCCACTACCCGGCCCAGTTACAGCCTCATCTGCCAGCCACAACACCTCCACTCTAGCCCAGGAGCAAGCCTTCCATGAGGACTCTAGTGCAGCAAGTCTGGATAATGAAGAGCAAGCTGGTCTATCTGTTCTGTCTGGCCACACAGATACAGGGAGTCATGCCGAGTCCACCTCCCATCACAGCTGCAACAAGACCTCAGCATGAGTAGCCCTCTACTTCCCGTGCACTGAGAACCAGCACACCAATCCTGTGCCCCCAAGTCCTGGCTACTGTTGAGCCACCAACAACTCAGCCTCCAGTTCTGCCAGGACGCAGTGGTTTGAGGCACACTTCAAGGGCACTGCTTAGTGGGGTCAGGGGTCATGGGAGGGAATCTGTGCGTCAGCCAAGAAAGGCCACTGGGGTGTTAGCTAGCCAGACCATCCTTGACCACGTCTTGGGATCAGGCACCTCGAGGGGTACCCATAACCTGGGGCCCTCGCAGTCCTCCATGAAGACACCGACGACCGCCATCTTGGGAGGTCATTGGTCTAGTTTCAGACACGCCCACGAGTTGGGACGGTGGGGCAGCTTTCTCTCATAAATACTGGATCCCAACTGGGATTGCGGTGTTAGTCAGGCCCCGGCGAGGTGAGAATTAGGCGGCAATCGGGAGTGTTGCTTTGACGAATTAAATGTACACAATGCCCCTGACCACCTGCAGTGGTAGCAGCGCGCTCAGTGAGTCTGACTTTTGCCGCATATATTTTTCAGTGTGTGACTACAAGAACACCCCCCTCCCTGAGAG
This sequence comes from Pleurodeles waltl, assembly GCF_031143425.1. Classification (NCBI taxonomy): domain Eukaryota; kingdom Metazoa; phylum Chordata; class Amphibia; order Caudata; family Salamandridae; genus Pleurodeles; species Pleurodeles waltl. Next base: position 1,481,205,893 of record NC_090444.1, read on the forward strand.
CCTAAGATACGAATAGCATGACTACTGAAAGTAGGTCACGCATGCACCACATGTGTTTTCTTAGAGGTGCCTCATGTTTTGAAGTGTGTTGTAGTGTTTCTTATGTGCTGTATGTTTTCTATTTGTTTTTCTATGTGGATTACTAGTGACATTTGGCTGGGTTACGGGGGCAATAGCACCACACCCCTGATAGATGCATTTACTCTTCTATTCCTTTTTCCTTCCACAGGTTTGCCCAGCAGAAAAAAAAAACGATACTGATGGGTATTAGCTAATTGAATTTTGTTGTATGTATTACCATACCGCATTGCAAGTAGTAATAGTGGTTTTAATGGTAGGCGCACAAACAGTGACACTAGGGAGTTCACCTTGGTCCTGATAAGGAGTCTAGAGGTAGGCTCCAAAACATGTAGACCTTCTAGGCAGTAAGGTACATAATATACCCACCCTCCCAACACCCCTTTTTAATCATACCACCCCAGTGAGACGTATTAAATTAGTAATATCATCCAGAGGGTAGCATTTTTAACTCCATCACTCCTATCCCTTTCTAGCATTCACATTGTTGAAACCAACAGTGCTCCCACGTATTCCATCGGTCACACCACGCCTTGTTCTGCAGCAGAACGGGAGGAAACCCAATGATGAAGCATGCCACCAAGGGGTAACCCTGGTGGGTGAGGGTTTTTCATACAAAAGAGCCTTTTTGTCTCCCTGTGGAAGTTTCAGGGCTGAGCTATGCACGGAAGCCAATGGCTGTGTTCGTCTCCTTCACGGATCGCATCTGCCATGTACTTGTATGTCGTGTTGTGAAAAAATACACACTTGCCTCCTAACACCGCAGCCATCAAGAACTCCTTCTTTTTGCTGCTGTTACAGGAGGTGACAGGGCCCCTGCCTTCTACCCTGAGAAGCTGGAGCTCCTTGCAAGGGAGGTCCTCTCCCTGTACAGCCATCTCTATGGGACTCCAGAGGAACAGGTACATGTCTGTTTGGTGAATGTTTGACTGAGTAACCTCTTCCTTTCTGATTCACAGGGCATGTGGTTCCTTTTTGGTAATGTGGTTGTGTTGTGCTTGGAGTTGACAGAATGATGTAGCTGGGACAGATTCTTGTGACCAATGCCTGAAATTCTGTGCATAGCAATGTTAATTCACCTGACAGTAAAATCTGTAATGTGTGTCCATGTAACACACAATTCCTATTTCATGACACAAATTGCAGGCCACTAATTACCAGTGGCCAGTAAACAGTGTACCAGTAGTATGTCTGACAACATTCAGCCAAATTTGAAATTACAGTGATGTTGAGTGAAAAATGTGGGGGGTATGGGGTTGTCCAATACTGTTCTGTCACATGGGATTCCAGCACATATTCATGTTTCAGTTTGCTTTGTATGGTTTAAACCTGTCATGGAGCCACAGATAGGTAGACTTATTTTAGGTGCAGTTCAGATGATACTGGCTCACCATCACCCCTCCCAGTCTGTTCCATTAGAAATCACACATGTTCAAACAACACATAAATCCCTGCTCTCAATGACACATAACAGCCCAGATTTTTTGCCCTCAGTCACTGCATGCAATGAAAACCTTGGCTTATGACTCTTGGGAGTTTAGGCATGAAGCCAATGTAGCTGTGAGTATGTTTATGTGCAAGGATTGTGCAAGTTGTTTGGCCTTCAGTAGCTCACAATGATTGTGAGTGATCAGTGGTAGCTCTCACAACAGGAGGGGTTGCATAGTTCTGGCCACGATGATGTTGTAGATCTGATCAGATAGAATGAAAAGCTAACAAGAATTCACAGTGGACATGGGATCACTGCAAATCAGTATTTCCACTCTACCTATAGCAGTTTAATGCCAAATAATTCTAGTAACTGTTTTGTAAATGTACGTGCAAATTTATGAACAGTGATGTCACAGCAGTACTGCCCAACAGTGACACCGATTTGTCTTTTCCTGTTCTTTTATGTCAGCTATAAAGGTCAACACCCATCAGAAGTGTGATATCTAAAAGGATACCACCAATAAGGTGTGGACCATGAGGGTCCACAAGTGGCGTAGCCTGTACTGTAGGAAGAGATGGGTGGACGTTCATCAGGTGAGAAGAAAATCAGCCATGAGCCAAGTTGAACAGTCCTCCTAGTGTTCCAGGCTGGTGCTCTGCACCTTGGCCCCTTTAATGGCATGCATCCTCATGGTGGCTTACCCAGAGCTTCATGAGCAGTTGAGGGCACAACAGCAGCAACAAGGGGGTAAGTTATTGTCTGTAGATATTGTTGCGGTTTGACCTCTTTACTTTCCAACTGTGTTGTGTGCAATCAACATTGAGGAAGACACACATCCAAATGCCATGATGATTTCTGGAGGTGTGAGTTGATCAGACAAAGCCTGAGGATGTCTGTAGTGTATTGTTTTGCGCTGTAGCATGCCACTGGATTGTTCCTCACAAGGCAAGTACTGTTGTGGGCAGACACATGGCTGCATGCAAATTGAGGGATTGCCAGAATTTTCACAATGACATGAGGGACAGTTTAACAAAACATGCCCCATGTCATAATCGGGTCAGGTTTGATGGTCACAAATGTGTCCAGTGAATGGCAAACTGCACAATTATGAAGCAGCTGATATATCAAACTTGACATTGCTAAGTTGGTGCTATGACAATGTGAGCATGTGCATCTGCACCAAAGGTTTTGATATTCATTGCATTGTGGTATCATTCCGTATCTGACAAATGTTTCAAAACAGTTTGTCAAGCAAACCTTTAATACTTTATGTGGACAGTAGCTGGTGGACCTGAGCCCTAGTCCTTCACAAATGTGCATGTCAGCCAGCCTGTGATTGCCAACATGAATTTCTATGTCAAACTGTATTGTAAGCAACAAATAGGAATGTGCCATATTGGTGAGAGAGTTGTTTGTTCCACAGACTACATATGTGTATCCTTAGTTCTGCCCAGAGATGAAAATGATAATGGAGCACAATGTGAGACTGAAAGGGACATTTGCACGTAGAAGGTAATGTCACATAATGTTGTGTGTCCCATTTTGGCCAGACACTTTCCATCCAAAAACTCTACCTTTTGGGACAAGGCAAACAATTATAACTCTGTACTGCAGTGGTTCAGAGATGTAGCCAGGCCTATGTGTTTACTCATGTTGTTGGAACCTTTTGTTATGGAGTGGAATATAAATGTATATGTGGCAAAGACATGCATGATATGAGAGCTGAGAGGGGGGAATTACTAAACCTGTTGCAAATGTTGTGAAATGCACATTGATGTCCAATTGTATCCTCACAGATACACTATAGCTGTTGTACCTTTTGTTTCAGCATCAACTGGGCAAGGCAAAGGTGACAGCGGCCATGTCAGTGGGAATGAAGCTGGCCACTGGGTTTCAGGTATGGACACCACAGTCCTGAGGGACCCTGAGGGAACTGTCCAGGAGGCCATGAGTGATTAGACATCTTCCTTGGATGTCTCCAACGAAGACTAGTCCCTAGTTGGGGGGTGGACCCTGGAGAGACTGTGACACTGCATCTTTGTCCACCCCATTCAATCTCCTCCCTCCTGCTCCCGCGCCCCCCACTTGGCCGTAGCTGTCACCCTAAAAAGGGCAGCATCACCTTTGCTGCAGGTACTTCTTCCATTGCTTCAGTGCACTCCCTGAGGTGGTTGTTGATCTTTTAAGGATAATCGCTGTAGGCCAGACCATACTATTGAATTCCATCTAGAGGCTGGCTGGCCAGAACAACCAGATGCTAGCTTACCTGGAATGCATTCACAGTGTCCTGCCTGGTCTACAGTGGTCATTTCAGGGTCTGGCCTCCTCATTGGCCGCAGACACCCACCCACCCCAATCTCATGCCTGCCCCAGACCTCCACCCCTTCCCAAACCCAAGTTCCTCAGCCCAGCCCTGTCCAAAGCACATGCAAACATATGCAAGCACCCACAACAACACCCACAAGCAGCACATTCCAACACAGACACATCAAAAACATAAACACAGACACACAAATGAAGACACCACACATACCACCACCACCACCACAATCACACCCTCAGTCAGTACACCCATCACTACACATAACACCCACTACTACAGCAACACCCACACACACCACAAGCACTCCCCCAGTCATCACACCCACCACCCCATATGCATACACAAGAACATCCACAGACACCAAAGCAACAAATACCACAACTGCAACAGACACATCCACACACACATTCAACATAAACATCCACTCACCCATCAAACAATTAGTAAAAAAACACAAATTAAAAAATACAGCACATATGCCAGACCTTAAAGCTCCCAGCCCTTCAAGTGGCACGTGCACAAAAGACACAACCACTCCTTCCACCTCCCAACCTTGACTACCTCTTAGCCACCCTACCCATTTTTGCAAATAAGATCAATTTTTTGCCCTGGCACTGACCCTTTCAACATCCCAAACCACCCCTTCCAAATCTCAAACCACGCCTACTAAACCAACCCCTCCCAAACCCAAGACCCATCCCCTCACTAAGATAATTGAGGTACCTGCTCTCTGCCTTTTAGATGCCCCTCCCAGAGGAGGTTTATTCTGGCAGTGAATTTAGGAGGCAAGCGATGGGCATGAAACCCATTGTGGCCCACATTGGGTGTGACAATATGGACTCATGACATTTTATTGAGTGACTAAACTCGTGAATGTATAAAGTATTTTATTTTATGTATACCTATGTCCTGGCCTAATTATTCAATTGTTACTAATTATTTGATGATGATGTTATTTCTGCGCATCTGTGAGCCATACACTTACTCTAATTTGTGACAGTGACAAACACAGGTTATATGTGTTACTTTGTTTACTTTAGTGATGGGCATATTAACTTTAGTACAAGCATTTGCATTGTTATTGGACACTTACACCAAAATTATATTTGTTTCTGTTTTTGTGACAGGAGAATGCATGTGTGTTTATTTTGAGATGAAGTGTCAATAATATGCATACATTCATTACATAGATGGCCTGGACATTTCAGTTGAATGTGATCATATATTAGTTATATATTGCACACACCAAGGGGACGTAAGACCTTCATACATCTCTGATATGTTTGCAGATTACCAGTGAATATAGTGTTACATTCTGTGTACACCCACCTATAGGATGTTTAAATGCTACATTAACATGGGATTGTTTGGTTCAAATTGTGAATATTTTTACAGTTGAAAAACTAATATATTTTGGGTACATTCTTTGCACATACTTTTACAGACATATTTTTATTTGTGATTGTTGAGACTTTTTGGGTAGGTGTCCATTGCCATGTGGGCAGTGCATACACAATTGGTGGGTGCTACCTATACCTATGGAGGCCTGTCCAAATACATTTGCAAGCTTCTACATTACACACTTCAGCATTGCACCCCAGTATGGCGGTGTGTACATAAATTATTGAGCCATGCACAGGTCCAGTGTTACTTTGCAGCAACAACTCTGAGGGTAACAACAATTCCCATGACTTACCTACTGTTTCAGAGACAACAGGTTTAATTTCCATACTGGATCTGGCCCTTTCAGGTCTTAGTATGTATTGCCTTATATATTGCTAATATAGAAAGAAAACAAGGTATTACTTTTATTATAGGAACTAAGATAGTTTTAAGAATTTCTCCATCTATTGTCCTAAGAAACTAGCTACAGAGGAAACCAGTTTTGCAAAGCTTTGAACTATACTTGCAGTTTCAGAAGATACAAGATCAAGCTTTAGATCAGAAAATATTCTTAGCATAATCTACTATATTTCCACTCTCATCAGATATATAGGTACAATAAATTTCCTATTTCAGCATCTTCCAAACTCTGCTTTTCTGTGTGAGTAGGATGTCTAAGGCATAGAGATTCTGTAAAACCATAGATATAATATTTTTCACTAATAATGTTCCAGAAGTACCGGTTGCCAATCTATCAACTACTGTTAAAAGCTTTCTCATTTTCTCATCGTTCAACACTACTACGATAGTAGGAATAATTGCTCCAAATATGTCACCCATTAATTGTGTTCTTCCTTCACATTGCATGTGAATGCTTTGTGTGTAAGTGTCAGTGTTAATGCTTCTAAGTTCTGTATATCATGCATCTTAGGAAAAAGCAAACCTAAGTAGAGAATACCCTCCCCGTAAGAAGTAATCTAAAATATACATTCTCTCCACATATAAAATACACTCCAGGTATTGTAGGATCATCCTCTTGCAATATTTGCCATGATCCTCCAGACAATTCAAACACATGATCACAAATAATTGTTTCCCACTGGCATCTTATTCTCATTGAGTCTCTTCTTGAACACTCACAATTTCCCTATGTGCCTTTTATCTAATTTAAGCTTTGGACAGACATTTTTCTGCTACTCTTCTAATCTGCTAATCATCTTCTCATCTAATCTTTTAATCTTCTAATCTAATCTTCTAATCTCCTAATTCTTCCTTTTTCCAAATATTCTTTTCTACATACTCTTATGCACACTTTTAGCAAAAGTTGGCTTTATGAGTTCATTAAACATTTTGGTTTTCTCTCATTTGCATTAACAATGTTAACAGGAAGACATGGTTCAAAGTAATGCCAAGCAGTTTCTGCCTCTCTAGCTCATGGGTGGAAATTCATACTTTTCAATAGGGGAACTTTTGAAAGGACCATGTCAAAGTTAATAGCATTAAACATGTCTTTGCCTCTAAGCTAAACTAAGAAATATGCTACATGAGATAGCATAAGATAGCAGAAGAAAGTGAAATATGGTGCTATGAAACTTGTTCATCTGCTGAGGATAGCATGTGTGCACAAACATAACAGTCTTTACTGTCACTTACATCAGTATATTCTTTATTAGTCTGGAATAGAGATTCCTTGGGTAATCTTCATTCATGTAATCTACAAATGATGCTTTAAACTCATCTTCATCTATAATTGGGCTAGATGGTGCATTAAAAAATGTTACTACAGATTTCTCTGTGTCAGATGTGAAGTGTATAACTAAGACTATTGCTACTCCTATCAAAACTATGAGTGTAAGTAATATCCCTAACAATATTTCACTCTTATGTCTGTTAGCAGTACATGTTTCTCCACAATCAGATCTAATACCAATAATGTCCATGGTAAAATTGATCATTAAAAATATGTTCTTCTTTAGGTTAGTTTCTTCTAGGGTTAGACTTTTTCTTTACTTTTTTCTTTTCTTTTAGGGCCTGATTACGATCTTGGTGGACAGGGTTACTCCATCACAAACGTGAAAGATATCCCATCCCAGATATTACGATTACATTATATCTTATAAAGATTGTAATATGGCGGATGGAATATCTGTCACATTTGTGACAGAGTATTCCATCCACCAAGATCATAATCAGGCCCTTAGTCTTTGAGTATTCATATTTTTGTATAGATGATCCTTAACCCTCCTCTGTGTTCTTTTAAATGTTATTCCTTCTTTCAGCTGTCTCTTATCTTCTTTTTACAATTTAATTGATCTTTTTATTTCTCGGTCTTTATTTCTCAGTTCTCACAATAGCATGTCAATAGTTCTTTGTAATCAAGTATATTTTCCTTTTTACCTTCTCAAGGTGGCTCATTAAGTTCTTTGCTCCAATCAAGTAAGTCAGCAATTGGAACATTCAGAATTTGACTGACATTGCTTGTCCATTCAGATAATGAATATCTTCAGTAAGGTACTCTAGATATATTTGATCACCTGAGTGTGTTTTTTCCTTCTTCTGTGTGACTTTTACCTCTTGATTCTGCTTCTTCCTTAATTGTTGGTGATCTGATTTCAACAGACACAGTCAATCATAATTTCTTTTGACTGTAAACTTTTAGCCATCTAGCATTTTTTGGATCACTTCTTGTCACAATTTCAGAACTCTTCCCTCTCCTGGATCCTCAGAATATCCCGCTTCTTCTGGGACTGATCCAGAAGTTACTTCTTCAACTTGGTCTCTCTGTTATTCTCCAGTGCTAAATGTTCTGATGCCACTCTGAGAGATGTCCCGGAATTTGACCTCTTCACCTATCTTCACCCCTTACCCCTTCTTGATGTTTCTGATCACAGTCTTTTCTCATTTGAGTCTGATCTGGAACAACTTGCAGTGGTACTTTCAACAGTGTTCTTGGTTTTGGCTCATAGAGCACTATTTCTTCATATGAATCTATTGTTCCCTGGGTGTGTGTACCCAGTTTGGAATTTCAGCACATTTAACAACTGTGTTCATGATTAGGTTTACTTGATGGGGACCTTTCCAACTTGGCTCTTGACAGGACTTCCTCACGTGTTTCTTAACTAGGATCCATTCACCTGAACTAGGGTTATGGCACTGCTCCAGGTGTGGGTTTGAGCTAACGGCTTCAACTTGTTGAGAGATTTACAGTAATCGAGTACAATGTAATCTGTAGTATTCATTAATGCATTTGCTGAACTGCAGGTCATCTCATTGTTCTGCACATCAAGATCTTGTTGTAGGAAATGTAAATGATAAATACACTACGGTGAATATGAAATACGAAAAGATCGCAGAACATCAAGCACTAGTAGAGGCCACACCACTGCTCACAATCAAAAAACAATTTAGGCCAAACCCCCTCACTGACACGAACAAGGTGAAAGGTTTATGCAAGGATGTAGTGAAATAAGGAACACAAAAGTGTCATCTCTTAAAGGCCAACTCATGTCTGACCAACCTTCAGTAATTTATTACATTAGCACACTAGTCCATGGCACACTCTCCATGCCTACAAACAGATTGCAGACTGGATTAGACACTGAGCACATAACTAGCCCAAAGCACACCGGTGGGTGACTTACAATGAGTGAAGGGAAGAAACCAAATTCTGATCACCTGGGAGTCTTGGACACACAATGCTGCCAACACACACTTCAAGTTAATTAGATTTACAAAAGAGCATGTACGCATTCATAGGTCAAGGAATGCTTGGTCATAGACCTTTGTCACATGTATAATAAAGAGCTAGACCTGGGAATTTAGGGATACACATTTTCAAGTGTTTTCCATTTTAATCTGTAACTTGCAAGTTATCTATTGTTAATCAAAACTGTAGAGGCAGGTCCTGCAAGGCTGAGATACAGTTCGCAGTGTTTTTCTCCCTGTTGTGAAAGTTCGTAAATACTGTCCTTGAAATGGCCAAGAGGAGTCTACAATGTCATTTTTAAATCATGAGAATGTATTCATTCACCCCATAACAATCTCATGTGACGATAAACCAGTCTTTCTGTCAGGTGTACTTCATGGACTTATCTACACTAGAAGCAAAGCATCAAGGCTTTTCAGTGAAGTGGAAGGAAAAAACTTTCACCAATCTTGATTTTATTGTCCTATTAAGTTGTCCCACAATATCTGAAGCTTCTCATCAGTAGTAGCTTCAGTTCAACTTGTAATGCTGCACAAAACAGTTTTATATTCTCACTATTTAGGTAACTACCTCAATTTGACTCTAAAGAAATCAGTACACCATATCTGGGTACCAGCTTCCTCGACAGTAACTTGCTACAGTAAGACTATCATTTATTTTGTTAGAAAAGCTCTCACCCATCAATAGAAAATGCATTCAGTAGGACATAACTCAGCCCATTAAAAATAGGCATTTCGATAAGTCTATCTGTGTTCTATTAGAAGGACCTCTTGATCTCCCTATGTGACTCATTGTGACTTGTGATTGTTTACTTACATTCATCTGTTGACATGTTCCACATCTATGACATAATTTGTCTGCTTGCCCTCTGAATCTAGGATTGAACCAGTATTGCTTAAAGGTTTGCACCATTGTGTTTATCCATAAATGAGTTCGTCCATGAAAATGTCTTATCATTGGTGATTGTATGATGTCTGGCAGTACTGGCCTTCCATAAACTGAAACCCAAACATTATATTTATCTATCTCACAACCTGCTCTGATCCATCCCTGTTTCTCTGTGTCTGGTACATTATTTTGCATTCGTCTCAATTCATTCAAAGTAACAGCAACTCTCATCATCATGCAAAAGACCTTTTCTTCTTGATTTTCATTAGTAAACGTTCTATTAAATGTACAGGGCACAACTGCACAATAACGTGCACCTTCATAAGCATATCTGTACAGCAGCAGTCTCAGTGGGGAGTTGTAGAGCCTCCAATAAGTTTTTGATAGGCTCCCAATTTTTAATGGGCATACCAGATGAGGTCATGAAACCTCGTTGTGACCACAACTGCTAAAAATAATGGACAACACCAAGGGGCATATTTATACTCCGTTTGCGCCGAATTTGCGTCGTTTTTTTCGACGCAAATTCGACACAAAACTAACTCCATATTTATACTTTGGCGTTAGACGCGTCTAGCGCCAAAGTTCGTGGAGTTAGCGTCATTTTTTTGCGTGAACACCTTCCTTGCGTTAATGATATGCAAGGTAGGCGTTCCCGTCTTAAAAAATGACTGCGATGCATATGCGTCGTATTTATACTCCCGGGCAAAAATGACGCCCGGGAGTGGGCGGGACTAAAAAACCCGCATTTGCGCCGGATTTTAGCGCCTGGGTCAGGGCAGGCGTTAAGGGACCTGTGGGCTCAGAATGAGCCCAGAGGTGCCCTCCCCTGCCCCCAGGGACACCCCCTGCCACCCTTGCCCACCCCAGAAGGACACCCAAGGATGGAGGGACCCACCCCAGGGACAATAAGGTAAGTTCAGGTAAGTATATATATATTTTTTTTTGTGGCATTTGGGGGCCTGATTTGTGCCCCCCTACATGCCACTATGCCCAATGACCATGCCCAGGGGACAGGGCCCCATTGGGCAAGGGGGCATGACTCCTGTCTTTGCTAAGACAGGAGTCATTTCAATGGGGGATGGGCGTCGTAAAAAAATGGCGCAAATCGGGTTGAGGCGATTTTTTTGCCTCAGCCTGACTTGCACCATTACTGGACGCCCATTCGCCATTTTCCCCCTACGCCGGCGCTGCCTGGTGTACGTCGTTTTTTTTAACGCACAACAGACAGCGCCGGTGGCTAACGCCGGCTAACGTCATTCAATAAATACGGCACCCGCATGGCGCTTCAGAATGGCGTTAGCCGGCGCTAATTTTTTTGACGCAAAATTGCGTTGGCGTAGTTTTGCGTCAAAAAGTATAAATATGGGCCCAAATCTCTCCTGACTATCTGTAAATGTAGTCACTCTCATTTGGGCTGTCAAGCTGCAAGTTGTAGTAAGAACAATCAATTCTGCAATTGTGCTGACGAAATTCCAGATAGCCACAAAGCTTGTATTATTTCTTGAATTGTACAGACTGCATAAGTTGCTCTCAAAGGTCCTACATTTGTTCTCAAGCATGAGCCATCCACAATTAGAAGGTAAACTGGACATATTAGTGGCTTGTCTTTTATGTCTGATCTGGGGTTGGTGCAGAGCCTGTGACATCAAGGCAATCATGTTCAAAACAATCACATTATTCTCATTTAAGGATAACCAACAATGTGCTGGGATTTAGTCTAACATCTTCTCAGCACAACATTACTTACCACAAACATTTGCTGCTCATACTTTGTTAGTCTAGAATTTGTAAGGTGCTGAGTCTCTGTTTTGTAAGCAGAATTTTGCCAGAGTGAGGGACCATGACTGTTTACAGATGTCCCGTTATAATATTTTTACATTTTTCAAGACTCACACTTATCGCAGCCATTGCTTTGAGGCAGCCAGGCAAAGCAGCGGCTAGCTATGGGATGAAGGGTCACTGAAAAATAAATGACCGGCTTTTAGGCAATTTTGGTTTTGGCTTTTTGACATTTTGCAAATGTGTTAGCACTGATAGAGTGTATCCCCCTCCTACTGCAAAACAGTATGAAATCTTTTGAATAATCTGGCATTCCCACTGCCAAGGCATGACTGAGACATTCTCTCAACTCTAGAAAAGCTTTCATGCATTTGTTGTACCATGGGATTGGATCTGGCACAAGTTTGTGTGGCAACCTCATTAAAGGTTTTGCTACCAAAGAAAAGTTGGGTATCCATTGTTTACAGTAGCTAACCATTCCAAAAAACATTCTGACTTCTCTTTGCATTTTAGTGGGACTCATTCTAAGAATAGCTTCAACTCTCTCTTGACCCTTCCCTCATTCCCTTTTCAATGATATGTCTCAAATATTGGACCTCTTTTTAACAATACCCTAATTTATTTGGAGTAACTTTGGGGCTTATTTACAAAGAAATGAAGCAGTTTGGTACTGTAAGCAAGCTTGCTGCACTGCATCATTTTGAATGTGCAGGGATGCATCATATTTACGAAATACGATGCATCCCTGTACCTCTCTCTGCACTAGCACACAAACTACTGCCTAGCACCAACACAGGCACCCTTGCACCATGCTTTGCAGGGATGATTGGTTATGTGCAGGAATGACACCTTCACATGAACAATCATTAATGGTGTTTTCCTCTTTCTATGTGTGCAGACATAGAACATAGAAAGAGGAATAAACTAGGAGAAATAGGGGGTCATTGCAACATTGGTGGTAAAAGGCGCTTACCGCCGTGCAGAAGACCGCCAATACACCGCCGCGGCCGCAGAAATCCACCACAGCTATTATGACCCACATATCGGAACCCGCCGAAATTCAGACACCCACACAAGTCCGCCACACCAAAGGTCAGTGATAAACTGGCGAAAACAAAACCTCCACCGTCACGCCAACAGAAACACGCCCATGCTATCACGACCCACGAATCCACGCGACGGTCTTTCAACCGCAGTATTCCATTGGCGGTACACACCGCCGTGCTCAAAATACACACACATCTCCAAAACACAGCCACATTGGACAATTCAAAATACACACACCTGATACACATACAAACACCCCTCCCACACACCCAACACAATATAAAACACACACCCACATCACCCACAAACCCCTACGACCAAACATTATTGACAAAGGTGAGAGAGAGAGAGCACAGCATAGACCACCACACCACACAGAGGCACACAACATCATCACCCACACAACATCCACGCACAAAACACCCCACACCACTACACATCACCACACTCATCACCACATACACCACCCCACACATCACCTACGCCACCCCATGGCACGGCAAAGACACCCCAGGTTCTCCGAGGAGGAGCTCAGGGTCATGGTGGAGGAAATCGTACGGGTAGAGCCACAGCTATTTGGATCACAGGTGCAGCACACCTCCATAGCTAGGAAGATGGAGCTATGGCGAAGAATAGTCGACAGGGTCAATGCAGTGGGACAACACCCAAGAAATCGGGAGAACATCAGGAAGAGGTGGAACGACCTACGGGGGAAGGTGCGTTCCGTGGTCTCCAGGCGGTTCGCGGTTCAGCGGACTGGCAGCGGACCCCCACCTCCTCCCCCACAACTAACAACATGGGAGGAGCAGCTCTTGACCATTATGCATCCTGAGGGCCTCGGAGGAGTCGGTGGAGGAATGGACACTGATAAGTCAAATCTTAACTATCATATCCCCCACCCTACCTGCATGCTATCACACACCCCCACCCTCACCCCCTCCCCTATCACTCCAACTCCTCACTAATGTACTAATAACACAAACCACCCATCCCAACACCAAGCCCTGCATGACACAACAAAGCATGGTCACCCCTCACTAAAGCATGCCCACTGCACATACCCATAACACCCCCCCAACCATCATCACACAAGCCCCCACACAAGAATGCTAGCACTGGGGTACACGCTCACCCACCCATTGCACACCATGACACACACAGATGCAATAATCATGCTTTTGCAACCCTGCAGGACCACAACCTAACGTCACCAGACAGGAAGGTCCAGACATCTCTACCCCACCCCCAGAAGAGGCCCACAGTGATGACAGCAGCTCTGGCTAACTGGATCCAGATGACCAGCCCGGACCATTGTGGGCCTCGGGACAGTCAGTTCCCCTCGCACAGGCACAGCCCAACACTGACCTTCCACCCTCTGGAAACACCAGCACAGCACCCACCCAGCGGGCCCATACCTCCGTCCCCAGGACACGTCAATCAGCTGTGTGTCCACCACTACAGGGAACCCAGGATAACCTACCGCCCCAACAACAACAAGGACCTGGGGGCAGTGGTAGTGGGCACACGGTCCAGGGGACGGAGGCCCAGGAACACAGGGGAACTGGGAGGGCTGCTGTGCGACAGGGGGAGGACAGGCCAAGGGAACCCACTCTCCACGAGGCCCTCTCCAACATCATGGGAGCATACCACCACTCCCAGGAGACGATGGCTACGGTCCTGACCAAGTTTCAGGAGACCCAGCGCCTGCAGGAGGAACAGTATTTGGGGTTCAGGGAGGAACTTAGAACCATCAGCTCCGCCCTGGGCACCATCGTAGAGGTGCTGAAGGACATACAGAACACCATGAGGGACACCGTGGCACTCCAAGGGGCCCCTGACACTAGCATGGACGATGAACTGCCCACCACCTCCGCCGGCGATAGTGGACAGGACGCCCCGCCACAGGACCACCACACCAGCACCTCACCCCCTGCAGACGGAGAACCACCCCGCAAGCAGTCCCTGAGATCCAGGAACAGGACAGAGCACAATGGCAAGACCGCCGCCAAGAAATGAGACCACCCTGATAGTCATCCCACTGTCCCACTTTGTAACCCTGTCCATATTGGAACTGACCCAGCTCCACTTCCTACGCCCATATGGGCAGTGCACCTGTGAGACTAATAGACTTTACTCTGCCATGGACATTCCTCCACCATCACCCTTCACCATTTTACCACCCCCTCCAATGATTAGCACTTCAATAAACACCCTTGAAGCACAAAACAATCTGGAGTCAGTCTGTGATTTAGAAAATGTGTACTAGCAATGACAGTGACAAAATGCGTTTTCAAATGTAATGTCAACATACCTATGTCACACATCACAAGTCCATGAAGGATGCAAGCAGATGACACACGTTGGTAACCACACCTGTGAAACCGTAATGGATATGTACAACTCAGTTACCAAATACTGGGTGAAATTGACAGACAGGATAAAGGTAGAAGTGTGAAAGTACTTGTAGTAGGCAAGAAAGTGTTCTCACCTGTGTGTCACTGGAAATATTGCTGAATGACTGAGTCCCTGTTGTCAATGACTTCTTCCTCTGCTTCCTCCTCATCACTGTCCACAGGCTCCACAGCTGCCACAACACCGTCATCTGGACCATCCTCCTGCAGAAAAGGCACCTGGCGTCGCAAAGCAAGATTGTGAAGCATACAGCAGGCGATGATGATCTGGCACACCTTCCTTGGTGAGTAGAATAGGGAACCACCTGTCATATGGAGACACCTGAACCTGGCCTTCAGGAGGCCGAAGGTGCGTTCAATCACCCTCCTAGTCTGCCCTTGGGCCTCATTGTAGCGTTCCTCTGCCCTGGTCCTGGGATTCCTCACTGGGGTCAGTAGCCATGACAGGTTGGGGTAACCAGAGTCCCCTAATAGCCACACACGGTGCCTCTAGAGTTGACCCATCACATAAGGGATGCTGCTATTCCGTAGGATGTAGGCGTCATGCACAGAGCCAGGGAACATAGCATTTACCTGGGAGATGTACTGGTCTGCTAAACATACCATCTGTACATTCATCGAATGATAACTCTTCCGGTTCCTGTATACCTGTTCACTCCTGTGGGGGGACCAGAGCTACATGGGTCCCATCAATGGCACCTATGATGTTGGGGATATGTCCAAGGGCATAGAAGTCACCTTTAACAGTAGCCAAATCCTCCACCTGAGGGAAAACTATGTAGCGCCTCATGTGTTTAAGCAGGGCAGACAACACTCTGGACAACACGTTGGAAAACATAGCCTGGAACATCCCTGATGCCATGGCCACTGTTGTTTGAAAAGACCCACTTGCAAGGAAATGGAGCACTGACAGCACCTGCACTTGAGGGGGGATTACTGTGGGATGGCGGATTGCTGACATCAGGTCAGGCTCCAACTGGGTACACAGTTCCTGGATTGTGGCACAGTCAAACCTGTAGGTGATGATTACATGTCGCTCCTCCATTGTCAACAGGTCCACCAGCGGTCGGTACACCGGAGGATTCCGCCATCTCCTCACATGTCCCAGCTGACGGTGCCTAGGAAGGACAACAGCGACCACAGAGTCAAGCAACTCAGAGGTATGTACCCACAGCTACACAGAACACAAAACATAATCCAAAAAGTTGTCTGTAAGTGTGTTGAGTTCAGGCCTAGGTATGTGTGACACAGTTGAAAATGAAGCCATGTGGGCCCCTGAAATGGTGGCTGCCTGACCTGTAAAGTGGGACAATGGGATGTGAGGTAACTACGCTGGCGTTGTACACCGTCGCGGTAGGCGGTCGAAGACCGCTGCGCAATGCTGCATTGTTTAACATTGGACCCTAAGGGTCCCAGGAGCCAATGACGAATTGCGCCGGAGGTGATAATACGCACCGCCGCGGACGTCACCGCCGCGGTTGTGACCGCCATTTTCTATCTGTTCAATCACTCGATACCTGATCTTCGACAGGAGAGGACCTACACTGCAAGTGCTGCTGTGACCTCGGTCTGGAAGAGACAATGGCTCGTGCGTCTGGGGAAAGGGACCCTGTCTTCACTGCACAGGAGTTGGAGAAGCTCGTGGACGGGGTCCTCCCCCAGTACACGCTACTCTACGGTCCTCCAGACCAACAGGTGAGTACATAGGGTACAAGCTGTATGGGCTATGCCTGGGTGGAGAGGGCTGGTTGTAAGAAGGAAGGGGACAGAGTTCTGCGAGCATTAAGGACTGTGAATGCATGTGCCACATTGCAAGGGCAGGGATGTGGGCCACTCACTTCGACTGTGCAGTTGGTAATGACTTCTCTTCTTCCCCTGTACATGTCATGTAGGTCAGCGCCCACCAGAAGAAGGCTATTTGGCGTGCCATTGCCAAGGACGTCCGGACCCTGGGGGTTCACCAGAGACGGAGAACCCACTGCCGGAAAAGATGGGAGGACATTCGCCGCTGGAGCAAGAAGTCGGCGGAGGCTCAGCTGGAGATGGCCTCCCAACGTGGGATGAGTGCCTGTCGCACCATGACCTCAGCCCCTGCCCCTGTCACCTCTGCTGCCCTCAGTGAGGAGGCCATTGACCTCCTCAGGTCACTCACTGTTGGGCAGTCTACCATTGTGAATGCCATCCAGGGTGTAGAAAGGGAGTTGCAACACACTAATGCATTCCTGGAGGGCATTCATTCTGGTCAGGCTGCCCATCATCGAACCCTGCAATCTCTGGCCTCAGCACTGTTGGCAGCCATTGTCCCTGTGTCTAGCCTCCCCCTCCAACTTCCTCCACCCAGACCCAATCCCCTGTACCTAATCCCCTGTACCTCTACCAATCCCAAGCACACCATCAGACCAGCCTGCACACACGTCAACACACAAGGGAAGCTCAGGCAAACATAGGCACCACACATCCCACAGGCACTCACACAAGCATCACACACATACAGACACAGCAACATCCACTGCCTCCACTGTGTCCCCCTCCTCGTCGCCTCCCTCCTCCCTCCCAGTGTCATCTACACTCTCACCTGCATGCACTACCACTACAGCCACTAGGACCCGCACCAGCACACCCACCACCACACCCCGCTCACCTGCACTCACCACCCCCACTACCATTTACACGTCCCCTGTGTCCTCTCCCAGTGTGTCTGTGACGCCCCCTCCCAAAGTACACAAACGCGGGCACACACACACCCAACATCCATCCACCTCACGACAGCCTCCAGCACATGCACCTGAACCCAAATCATCAAAAGTTACACCTCCTACAACCACCACCTCTTCCTCCACTCCCAGACCCCCTCTAGCTACCTGTACCAGTGTTCCTAAAAAACTTTTCCTGAGTAACGTTGACCTCTTTCCCACCACCCCCCACTCCAATTCATAGGTCCCGTACTAGCACCTCAGCCAAAAAATCTCCGGTACCAGTGGTGCCTGTTAGAGGTATGTGAAGTGCACCGGGCACCAGGGCAGCCAGTGTGACACGGAGCCAAAGCACAGCCAGTCCCCCCCCCTGTGAAGCACCAGAAGTTGGACAGTGCCTGACGGGATATGGGGAAGACTTCAGCCGGCAAAGCCACTCACAAGGGTCCCGGGGGGAGTGTTCACTCAGCTGTGACTCCTCCCAAGGTGGGGAAGGGGCAGAAGAAAGCGCCAAGGTCTGGGAAGAGCAGCACGGCGGAGAAGGCCGCCATCATCCCCGCTGCCCAGGCGGCCACCGCCAGCCCGATCGTCAGTGGCCAGGAGACCACCGCCAGAGTCAGTGCCCAGGAGGGCAGTCCCATCGTCAGTGGCCAGGAGACCACCGCCAGAGTCAGTACCCAGGAGGGCAGTCCCATCGTCACTGGTCAGGACACCACCGCCAGAGTCAGTGCCCAGGAGGGCAGTCCCATCGTCACTGGTTAGGAGACCACCGCCAGAGTCAGTGCCCAGGAGGGCAGTCCCCTCGTCAGTGGCCAGGAGACCACCGCCAGAGTCAGTGCCCAGGAGGGCAGTCCCATCGTCACTGGTCAGGAGACCACTGCCAAAGCCAGTGCCCAGGAGGGCAGTCCCATCGTCAGTGGCCAGGAGACCACTCCCAGAGTCAGTGCCCAGGAGGGCCCCGGCAGCTACAGCCCCGCTGGGCAATGATGGACCGCCATGGCAAACACCGCTGCACAGGTCAGATACAGCAAAGTCAAGCACCGCTGAACAGGGCAAGCACCGCTGAACAGGGCAAATACCGCCATGGCAAGCACCGCTGAACAGGGCAAGCGCCGCCAACTCAAGCACCGCTGTACAGGGCAAGCACCGCTGAACAGGGCAAGCCAAGCACCGCTAGCCCATGTGCGGCAGGGGCAGTGACGGAACTGGGACCGTCACAGGGAGAGTGATGCACTCTGGGCACCAGTCCCCCTCCAGAACCAGTGGAGAACAGCATCCACTACCTCAGTCCTTAACAGGATGAAGCACTCTGGGCACCAGTCCCCCTCCAGAACCAGTGGAGACTGTCATCCACTTGAGAGACTGTGGCTTTGCACTCCCCAGGATTGAACAGTGGGCAACCCACCCACTGTAGAGACTTGAGAGACTGTGGCTTTGCACTCCCCAGGATTGAACAGTGGGCAAACCACCCACTGTAGAGACTTGTGAGATTGTGGCTTTGCACTCCCCAGGATTGAACAGTGGGCAACCCACCCACTGTAGAGACTTGAGAGACTGTGGCTTTGCACTCCCCAGGATACATCAATGGGCATGAAGCCCCCTCATGGATCTGGCGTGGTGCTGTCATCCGGCTGAGGTGCCCCCCCTTCCCTTCCCCCTGAGGTCCCTGTTGTATTTCGATCTGATGCCCCTGCAGTGTTCTCTCCGTTTTGCTCAGGTATCGTGTGTGGGCCTCGCCCATGCATTTTGGGCCCAGTGGTCCACGGACATTGAATGGTGCATACCTGCACTAATAATCGTGATGTATATTTTGTTGAATGTGTATATATATCTGTATATATCAGCTTACTGTATTTTGATACATTACAATGGTTGCACTCATTTCCTTTTGTCTTTGCATTCTTCCGGGGGGTTTTGGGGTTGTTACTGTTATGTTTGGATATGTATTGGTGTGTGTGTTGTAGTGGGTGAGGGTCGGGGTGGGGGTGTTGCGTGTGTGTGTCCCTGACTTTTGCCTCCCCTATGTCGTAGGTGCAGTACTCACCGTTGTCTTCAGCGCCGGTGTTGATGATGATCGTACAGGAGCAGGAAGACTATCGCAGGGAGTATTTTGAGTTCCGGCTCCATGGTGCCCTCCTTCCTCATGGAGTGTGTAGAGGTGAGCGTTTTCCCATTGAAATGGCTGTTTCCGCCGTGTTTTTATCCATGGTGAATCCGCCCCGGAAAAGGTGGCGGATTGGTAGGTTGTGATACTGTGGGCGGTACTTTGTCTCCCGCCTGTCTGTTGGCAGTGACTGCCGCGCTGCTTGTCTGTACCGCCGTGGCGGTCGGAGTGTTAAAGTGGCTGTCTTTGTTGGCGGTTTCCGCCACGGTCATAATTCCCTTTTTTTTCCGCCAGCCTGTTTGCGGTCTTACTGCTGCTTTAACACCGTCCGCCAGGGTTGTAATGACCCCCATAATGTTATATCTCCCAGTTGGGCCACTTTAACACCACCCCTTGAGGAGCTAGGAATATGACACATTTCCAGCCTTGTAAAACTGGGGATGTGTCAGATTCCATGAGTGTTGCAGGAGAACACCCACAGTGACACCCATGGAATGCACCTCTTATGCAGAATTATGTGTGAAAGGAAGCCATGTTTACAAGGCCATCAAAAGCCATGCAAGGTGGCTTTGTGTGGCTTTGTAAATATGTACATGTACACAGTGCCACCTGAGAGTAAAAAAATGATGCTCCTGTGGCACTGTGTGCCACTAGGGGCTTGTAAATGAGGCCCTATATATACATTCTCTGCTAGATTATTCAATAATACAATGGTGCCAAATTTGCAATATTCTTTTGTCTCTGATGCTATGAGTAAGTTGTCAAAGTAATGCACCAGGACTGAGCTTTGTGGCATAGTCAATGTTTCTAGATTCTTTTGCAAGGTCTCTCAATGGACTCTCAGTATTGCTTTGTGGGATGCAACACTGTGCTAATACTTTCTTTCGGAACAGGGAAGAGAACAAGTACTAACTGCCTTTGTGCAATGGAATAGAGAACAAAGCTTGACAGAAGTCAATTTCAATAAACCATTCAGCTGTACATGGAATTTGATAAAGAAGAGTAGCAGGATTAGGTAAGATAGGACAACATTCTCGTTTCTCAAATCCTGGTCTATCCAAAATTTGCCACTGGGCTTTTGCAATCCCATAATTGGTGAGCTGAATGGACTCCCAATTATCTTCCTCGAGATGCCATTCTTCAACTTCTCATTTATAATTGAAGTTATTCCTTCTATCACTTTAGGTGTCATGTGATAAGGTGGTGTTCTGGGAAAAACTGCAGTTGGTTTTACCTTTATTTTGACTGGTTTGACTCCTTTGATAAATCCAATATCCTTTCCTGTGAAATCCCATACTTCTGGATTAATTGTTTCTTTAAACTTTTCAGGTAAATTTTTACTGTCAGTATTGGAAAGATCCCTAACATTTCTTGTTGAGCCATTTTTAAATCTACACACTCATCATATGTTTGAAATTCAACTCCAAGTGATGTGCAATAGATGGTGCAATTTAACTTTCACAATAAATCTCTCCCTAAAAGTTTAACATGACTTGAAGTGCACACTGCAAACTGATAATTTCCTTCAAATGATTCTATTATTACTGAACCTCTTTTGAAATCGGGTTTGTAATTTGTCTATTCGCAACTCCTACAACTTGGATCTCTTTATTCAAGAGGGGTAAGTCTGGTACTTCCACTGGTCTCACAGTGGAATGGGTTGCTCCAGTGTCAATAAGAAATTACACTTGGTGGCCATTCACCTCACCTTCTACAAATGGTCCCTCTCGTGTACCTCCATAACTGTGTGCCAAGCACATAATTTGCTTCCTCTCTCAGGCACTGTCATTGTGATGTGCCTGCGTCTAACATCTCAGAGTTATCAAACATAGAAAGCTGCTGAATTGCATTCTGATTTTGCATCTGCATCATGTTTCGATTCAGTCTAGGTAACTGATTTTGATTTAATCTTGCATTATTTGCATTTGCTTGAACCACAGGTAATTGTGGCACAAGTACTGTTTGAGTCTGATTTTGCATCAGTACTTGTAATTGTTGAACTGTGACGTTCTGCATCTGTATTTGATTTTCTCCCTCTAACTAATTATTAATACTTCTATCTTGGTTGAGGCTACACTCACCCTTCTCATGCCCGACCCTATTAAAAAATCACACAGAGTCATTTTCTTCAGCGTTGCAACATCAACACCTGTACTTGGATTAATTAGAGTACCTCTTGCTCTACCTTGAGACACCATCATCTCTCCGTGAAAACCTTGCATTCCTGCTTAAAACCCTCCTGTTTGCATTCTACACCACCATTTCTGACAAACAATTGCTTTTTAAATCTTATTTGAGCAAATTTGGGGTCTGATTTAGAAATTGGTGGATGAGTTACTCCATTACAACAGTGATGGATACCCCATGACCGAAATCTAAATCCTGTAGGATATAATAAGATTTAGATTTCAGTGGACAGGATATTTGTCGCTGTTTTGACAGAGTAACTCATCTGTCAATATCTAAATCAGGCCCTTAGTCTAGTCAAGCATAAATATCTCTTTAATTTTACTCTGTTCCATCTTCTGCTCATCACTTCAATACTGAGAATATTTCAAAATCTTATCTACAGACTTTGGTGGTCATTACAACCCTGGCGGACTGTGTTAAAGCGGCAGTAAGACCGCCAACAGGCCGGCGGAAAAAAAAATTGCAATTACGACCGTGGCGGAAACCGCCAACAAAGACAGCCACATTAACACTCCGACCGCCACGGCGGTACAAACAAACAGCGCAACGGTCACCGCCAACAGACAGGCGGAGGACAAAGTACCGCCCACAGTATCACAACCTACCAATCCGCCACCTTTTCTGGGGTTCTGGAGGGGGCATGGTGCCCAGAGTGCTTCATCCTGCCAAGGACAGAGTTAGCGGATGCCTTTCTCCACTGGTTCTGGAGGGGGCATGGTGCCCAGAGTGTTTCATCCTGCTAAAGACTGAGGTAGTGGATGTGAATCTCCACTGGTTTTGGAGGGGGCATGGTGCCCAGAGTGCTTCATCCTGCTCGTGGCAGCCTCAGTAGCGTCAGTGCCCTTGGCGCTCATGGGCCAGCGGTGCTTGTGGTGGCGGTGCCCTGTTCAGTGGTGCTTGTGGCAGCGGTCCCCTGTTCAGCGGTGCTTGTGGCGGCGGTGTCCTTTGCAGTGACTCAGGTGCTGGCGGTCCTTCATGGCCCAGCAGGGTTGGTGCTGGCGGTCCTCTCTGGCCCAGCGGGGCTGGTGCTGGCGGTCCTCTTTGGCCCAGCGGGGCTGGTGCTGGCGGTCCTGTCTGGCCCAGCGGGGCTGGTGCTGGCACTCCTCTCTGGCCCAGAGGGGCCGGTGCTGGCCTCTTGGGCAGCAGGGCAGGTGCTGGCGGTGGGCTCTTGTGGCTGAGGTGCTAGGTTGGGACCTGGAGAGTCGGGCCCTAGGAGGCAGACGGGGTGGGGGAGGTGTGGGAAAGAGGTCAAGGTTGGACAGGAAAGGTTTTTGGGAAACACTGGGACGGGTAGCTGGAGGGGGTTTGGGAGTGGAGGAAGAGGTTGTGGTTGTAGGAGGTGTTGTTTTGGTGACTTTGGGTGAAGGTGCATGTGCTGGAGACTGTCGTGAGGTGGATGGCTGTTGGGTGGGTGTGTGTCTGCGTTTGTGTATCTTGGGAGGTGGCATCACAGACACACTGGGAGAGGACACAGGGGACGTGTGAATGGCAGTGGGGGTGGTGACTGCACATGAGCGGGGTGTGGTGGCGTGTGTGCTGGTGATGGCAGTAGTGGCTGTAGATGTAGTGCATGCAGGTGTGAGTGTAGACGAGACGGGGAGGGAGGAGGGAGACGAGGAGGAGGGGGACACAGTGGAGGCAGTGGATGTTGGTGTGTCTGCATGTGTCTGATGCTTGCGTGAGTGCCTGTGGGATGTGTGGTGCTTATGTTTGCCAGAGCTTCCCTTGTGTGTTGACGTGTGTGCATGCTGGTCTGAAGGTGTGCTTGGGATAGGCTGAGGTACAGGGGACTGGGTCTGGGTGGAGGAAGTTGGAGGGGGGAGGCTAGAGACAGGGACAATGGCTGCCATCAGTGCTGAGGCCAGAGTCTGAAAAGCTTGCTGAAGGGCTGCCTAACCAGAATGAATGCCCTTCAGGAATGCATTGGTTGGTTGCAACTGCCTTTCTACACCCTGGATGGCATTCAAAATGGTAGACTGCCCAACAGTGAGGGACCTGAGGAGCTCAATGTCCTCCTCACTGAGGGCATCAGGGCCTGAGGTGCCTGGGGCAAAGGTGATGCCCACCCTCCTGGGTGAGCAGGCACAGGGCAAAGGCTGAGGGGCTGCTGGGAGGGCGGTGCTGGTAGGAAGGGTGGCGGCTGTACCTGTAGATGCTGGGGGCACAGATGTTGCCGCCACCACAAAGGAGCTCCCATCCGAATACGAGTACGTGTCACTGGTGTTAGCTCCTGTCCCGCCGTGGAGCTCCCCTCGCCCTCTGTCCCACTGGTGTACTCCGACTCCGTTGTCTCTCCCTCCAGGGCCATGTGGGATGCAGCTCCCTCCTGCTCCATTGCCACTGCTCCTCCGCCTGATGATGCTAATGCACACAAGAACAGGGAGACCACAAAAAGGGGGGGGGACAGAAGAAAGACATGATGAGTGCATGCATTACCGCTACAGTTGGCGGACAAGACAGACACAGAAGCCCCCTGCACTACGCCGCGCACTTGGCCTCCACTGTTCCATCCTTGGGACATGGCCTACAAGGCTATGGACGACATCTGCGCACATCGATTTCACAGGAGCCTGACTAGGTGTACTTGACACTGTACACAGGTGGGGTGGGGTGCCACAGGCTCTGCCATGCAAGGGGACCTTGCCTCCTAAACTCGCCATGGCCTAGGGAAAGCCACAGCCCACCTCCCCCACCCAGACACCTCCACTGCACGCAGAATCCGCAGAATGAGAGTGTACTCACCCCCTTGTGGCTGGTGTGATGCCCCCATGCACCCGTCCAACTCCAGGCACGCCACCGCCAGGATCCTGAACATCAGGGGGGTCATGGTGGGACGGGCACTCCTCCCACGTTGGGAGGCCATCCCCAGCTGGGCCTCCGCCATCTTCTTGCTCCAGCGGCGAATGTCCTCCCATCTTTTACGGCAGTGGATGCTCCATCTGTGGTAGACCCCCAGGGTCCGGACGTCCTTGGCGATGGCGCGCCAAATATCCTTTTTCTGGTGGGCGCTGACCTACATGAATTGTACAGGGGGAAAAGAAAAGTTATTACCAACTGCACCATCACAGTCATTGGCCACCATCCCTACCCTCGCCATGATGCACATGCACTCACCATCGTTTCCTGCACGCCTCAATCTCCCCCCCACAATCTTTCATCCACCACACTCCACACAGGCATAGCTCATACAGCATGCACCCAGTGTATTTACCTGTTTGTCTGGAGGACCGTAGAGTAGCGTTTACTGGTGGAGGACCCCATCCATGAGTTTCTCCAACTCCTCCGATGTGAAGGCAGGGGCCCTTTTCCCGGTCACAGCAGCACTTGCAGTGTAGGGCCTCTCCTGTCGAAGATCAGGTATCGAGTGATTGAACAGATAGAAAATGGCGGTCACGTCGGCGGCGGTGCGTACCGTCACCGCCGGCGTACATCGTCATTGGCTCCTGGGACCCATGGGGTCCAATGTTGACCAATGCAGGATTGCACTGCGATCTTTGACCGCCTACCGCAACAGTGTACAACGCCAGCGCAGTTACCTCACATCCCAATGTGCCACTTTACAGGTCAGGCAGCCGCCATTTCAGGGGCCCACATGGCTTAATTTTTAACTGCGTCACACATAACTAGGCCTAGTCTCAACACACATACAGGCCAAATATCGGATTATGATTCATGTTCGGTGTAAGCTGTATTTACGTACCTCTGAGTTGTTTGACTCTGTGCTCGCTGTTGTCCTTCATAGGCACCGTCCGCTGGGACATGTGAGGAGATGGCGGCATCCTCCGGTGTACAGACCGCTGGTGGACATGTCGACAATGGAGGAAAGACATGTGATCATCACCTACAGGTTTGACCGTGCCACAATCCAGGAACTGTGTGCCCAGTTGGAGCCAGACCTGATGTCAGATATCCGCCATCCACAGGAATCCCCCCTCAAGTGCAGATGCTGTCAGTACTCCATTTCCTTGCAAGTGGGTCATTTAAAACAACAGTGGCTATAGCATCAGGGATGTCCCAGCCTATGTTTTCCAACGTGTTGTCCAGAGTGTTGTCTGCCCTGCTGAAACACATGCGGAGCTACATCGTTTTCCCTCAGGTGGAGGATTTGCCTACAGTGAAAGGAGACTTCTATGCCCTGGGACATATCCCCAACATCATAGGTGCCATTGATGGGACACATGTGGCTTTGGTCCCCCCCGCAGGAGTGAACAGGTGTACAAAAACCAGAAGAGTTATCATTCCATGAATGTGCAGATGGGCTGTTTGGCAGACCAGTACATCTCCCATGTGAATGCCAAGTTCCCTGGCTCAGTGCACGATGCTTACATCCTACGGAATAGCAGCATCCCTTATGTGATGGTCAACTCCAGAGGCACCGTGTGTGGCTATTAGGTGAGCACCTGGAAGCAAGTCAGTGGGAATGGTTGTCTGGGTATATCACTCCAGGTTAGTGTGTGTCTAACAGTTGTCCCTCGCCATTTGCAGATGACTCTGGTTACCCCAACCTGTCATGGCTACTGACCCCATTGAGGAATCCCAGGACAAGGGCAGAGGAACGCTACAATGAGGCCCATGGGCGAACACGGCGGATAATAGAGCAGACCTTCGGCCTCCTGAAGGCCAGGTTCAGGTGCCTCCATGTGACAGGGGGATCCCTATTCTACTCACCAAAGAAGGTGTGCCAGATCATCGTGGCCTGCTGTATGCTTCACAACTTAGCTTTGCGACAACAGTTGCCTTTTCTGCAGGAGGATGGTCCAGATGGCGGTGTTGTTGCAACTATGGAGCCTGTGGACAGTGAAGACGAGGAAGCAGAAGAAGAGGACATGGACAACAGGAACTCGGTGATCATGCAATATTTCCAGTGAGACACAGGTAAGAATACAAGCCTGCCTCCTACATGTACTTTAACACTACTACCTCTCTACTGTCTGTCGTTTTCACTCAGTGTATGGTCACTGAAGTGTCACTTTCCCTTACGATTTCACAGATGTGGGTCCCACTGTGTGACATCTGCTTTGATTCCTCATGGACTAGAGCTGTGTGACATAGGTATGTTGACAATACAATTGTGAGAGCATTTTGCCACAGTAATTGCTAATACACTATTCCGAAATCACACACGGACTCCAGATTGTTTTGTGCTTCAAGGGTATTTATTTAAGTGCTCAATATTGGAGGGGGTTGCAAAATGGTGAGGGTTGATGGTGGAGGACTGTCCATGGCAGAGTCCAGTCTATTTGCCTCACAGGTGCATTGCCCAAATGGGCATAGGAAGTGGAGCTGGGGCAGTTTAAGGATGAACAGGGTGACAAAGTGGGTCATAGGGATGACATTCAGGGGGGTCTCATTTCTTGGCAGGGGTCTTGGCATTGTTCTCTGTCTTTGTCCTGGATCTCAGGGACTGTTTGCGGTGTGGTTCTCCCTCTGCAGGGGGTGGGGTGCTGGTGTGGTGGTCCTGTGGCGGTGCCTCCTGTCCACTAGCGCCAGCGGAGGTGGTGGGCAGTTCATCGTCCATGCTAGTGTCAGGGGCCCCTTGTAGTGCCACAGTGTCCCTCCTGGTGTTGAGTACTTCCTTCAGCACCCCTACGATGGTGCCCAGGATGGAATTGATGGTTCTGAGTTCCTCCCTGAACCCCAAATACGGTTCCTTCGGCAGGCACTGGGTCTCCTGAAACTTGGCCAGTACCGTTGCCATCGTCTCCTGGGAGTGGTGGTAGGCTCCCATGATGGAGGAGAGGGCCTTGTGAAGAGTGGGTTCCCTGGGCCTGTCCTCCCCCTGTCGCACAGCAGCCCTCCCAGTTCCCCTGCATTGCTGGGCCTCCGTCCCCTGGACCATGTGCCCACTACCACTGCCACCAGGTCCCTGTTGTTGTTGGGGTGGTGGGTTAGCCTGGGTTCCCTGTAGTAGTGAGCACACTGCTGCTTGACGTGTCCTGGGGACAGCGGTATGGGCCCGCTGGGTGGGTGCTGTGCTGGTGTTTCCAGAGAGGGGAAGCTCTGTGGTGGCCTGTGACTGTGTCCAGGGAACATACTGTCCAGAGGTCCCCGATGGGCCGGGCTGGTCATCTAGATCCAGTTGGACAGAGCTGCTGTCATCACTGTGGGCCTCTTCTGTTGGTGGTGTGGACATGTGTGGACCCTCCTGTCCGGTGACGTTGGGTAGGGGTCCTGCAGGGGTATAAAAGGATGTTTATTACATCTGTGTGTGTCATGGTGTGCAGTGGGTGGGTGTCCGTGTACCCCAGTGTTTGCATTCCTGTGTAGGACATTGTGTGATGATGGTTTAGGGGTTGTATGGGTATGTGCAGTGGCCATGCTTTGGTGATGGGTGTCCATGCTTATTTGTTGCATGCAGGGCTTGGTGTTGGGATGTGTGGGTTGTGATAGTGGAACATTTGTGAGGAGTAGGAGTGATGGTGGTGAGGGTGAGGGTGGGGGTATGTGATGGTATGCAGGTAGGGTGGGGGATGTAATAGTTAAGATTTGACTTACCAGAGTCCATTCCTCCATCTACTCCTGCGAGGCCCTCAGGATGCAGAATCGCCAAGACCTGCTCCTCCCATGTTGTTAGTTGTGGGGGAGGAGGTGGGGGTCTGCCGCCAGTCCGCTGAACCATGATGTGGTGTCTTGAGACCACGGAACTCACCTTCCCCCGTAGATCGTTCCACCTCTTCCTGATGTCATCCCGATTTCTTGGGTGCTGTCCCACTGCGTTTACCCTGTCCACGATTCTTCACCATAGCTCCATCTTCCTTGCAATGGAGGTGTGTTGCACCTGTGATCCGAATAGCTGTGGCTCTACCCGGACGATTTCCTCCACCATGACCTTGAGCTCCTCCTCCGAGAACCTGGGGTGTCTTTGCCGTGCCATGGGGTGTTGTGGGTGATGTGTGGGGTGGTGTGTGTGGTGATAGGTGGGGTGATATTTAGTGGTGTGTTGTGTGAGGTGCGTGGAAGTTCTGTGGATGATGGTATTGTGTGCCTGTGGATGCTTGTTAGTTGTTTGTGGTGTCTCTCTCTGGCCTTCATTCGTGATTTTTTGTCGTAGGGGTTTGTGGGTGATGTGGGTTTGTGTTTTATATTGTATTGAGTGTGTGGGAGTGGTTTGTGTATGTATATCAGGTGTGGGTATTTTGAATTGTCCTATGTGGCTGTGTTTTGCATGTGTGTGTGTATTTTGAGCGCGGCGGTGTGTACCGCCAATGGAATACCGCGGTTGAAAGACCGCCGTGTGGATTAGTGTGTCATGATAGTGTGGGCGTATTTCTGTTGGCGTGACGGTGGAGGATTTGTTTTCGCCAGTTTATCACTGACCTTTGGTGTGGCGGACTTGTATCGGTGTCTGAATTTTGGCAGTGGGTCATAATGGCCGTGGCGGGTTTCCGCGGTGGTGTGTTGGCGGTCTTCTGCACGGCGGTAAGCGGCTTTTACCACCAATGTTGTAATGACCGCCTTTGTTTGCCAACATTCTGCTGTGTGAACTAACAAATCTCAGGGAAAAACAATGTAATGAAAAATCCCATATCTTTTGGGTCAAGATGCATCTGTCCTGTATGCTGTTGAAATGCTTTTGACAATCCCTCATATAATTCATGCACAGTTTCTTTAACTTCCTGCTGAATTTGATTCAAATTTCAAATAATCCAAATCCTTAGAAGGAATTCTACCATTTAAGATGTTATCGCCTCATTATTCTTAGTCATTAAGACAGGCAAAGGCACATTTGTAAAAGGATCTCTTGCAGGTTCTGCATCTGGCCATTAAATACCAATCTTG
This sequence comes from Pleurodeles waltl, assembly GCF_031143425.1. Taxonomy (NCBI): domain Eukaryota; kingdom Metazoa; phylum Chordata; class Amphibia; order Caudata; family Salamandridae; genus Pleurodeles; species Pleurodeles waltl. The sequence goes on from NC_090444.1 coordinate 1,481,235,709, forward strand.
AATGATTGAATGAATGCCAGAGAGTATGACAGTGAATTACCAGCCTTCTATCCACACGGACATCTGAATAAATATGTTTTCAGCTCTTTTTTGAGTCTGGGTTCTTCTGAGATGAGTATCGGGTGAACAGACAGCATGTTTCACAAGCCAGCCACTTTGACGGTGAAGGTAAGAACCTCCCCTCCACTGCTTCAGAAAGGGGGGAAACACAATAAGACCCGCAGTGTAGGAATGCATGGATCTACCAGGTCTATAGTTCTGAATGAGCTCAATGAGGTAAAAGGGCCCTCTCTTATAGAAGGTTTGGTACTTTAAGGTGCTGTGGCGGGCTCTGATCCCTGACCTAGAAGGGTATAGTAGGTTGTTCTCAGTTAGAAAGGTGGCGAGTTGTTGGTTTACCACCTACTCCAGCATCTTCGAGGCTGCTGAATTAGTAAAACTGGTCAGAAATTCACTAAGGTTTCTGGATCGGCAATTGGTCTTTTTTAGTAACAGGATCACCTTAGCTTTTTTCCAGCTATCTGGTAAAACACCTGATTGGACGGAAATGGAAAATAGCTCCTGATAGACCGGAGCAATAATATCCAAAATGGACTTCAAGATGTAGGAGGTATGGGATCTGTAAGGGACCCAGACCTCCACTTTCCAAAGGATGGTCACCTCCTCCACGAAAGGAGCCACAAAAGTCAACAGCTTTGAGTGAGAAATTAGAACCTCTAAGCTTCCTAGTTCTGATCCTCAAAAATCACACATCACCCCTGACAAATTGGAATGAATTCTGAGTACTTTCTTCTCAAATAACTCGCTAAGTCTGGAGCATAGGGACTAGTTAGGTACCAGCTGGGGGACAGTAAGTTAGGACCAGTGAAGTTGGCGACAATCTTAAAGATCTCCTTCCCATCATCTTTTGTATGAATGGTGCTGCACGTCTTCTTAAGATTTTCCTGATAGATTTTCAGGGCCCTTTTGCAGTAAACTTTATCCAAATGCTCATAAAAGCACTGCAAAACTCTTTCAGTTTCATCCATGCAGCTCTTTCTTGAGCTAATTCCTGAGAGAATCAACATGCTGAATGGGCCTTAGTAACTTTTCTTGAAGCCGTGATGGGGCCACAATATCTGCCGCTCTCCTAAGCCATGAACTAGTAGCCCTGTCCCCTTCTCTTACAGAACCAGACCTAGTAGGTTTGGAGTCTATCAGGGTACTCCTTAGCTCAGCTATGGACACCTTATTGCAGCATCTATTCTGAATCTGCAGCATGTGAGGTCAAGGTCTGTTAAATAATCAAAGTGCCACAAAAAGGCATTAAGAATTAATCTAACCAAGGCACTGGTTGAAGTGATTCCCCTTTTAGCACTAAATTTGAGAATATTCTATTGATAGCATGGCCAGTCTCATGAATGGTCCCAGTACCGACTCCTGCTAAAGAAAAAGAAGCTAAAGTATCCATCAAGTGCATCATTAGGAGTTCCTCTCCACTATTCAATTGGATATTAAATATTAAAATCACCAGGTAAGGTGAAATTAGCATAGAAGATGCAGTTCGAGACTAGAATTTGATAAAAAATCTCCAGAATAACCCTGAGGTGGTAAACCAAAACCCCAGAAAAGCAGTGTTGTCGATTCATGGCTAAGTCGAAACCCCAAGCTTCAGCTTCTATTATCCTCTCAGGTTTATAGGTTTTACAGTTATATGTCCTTTTGTAGACTAGTGCCACCCCCCTACCTTTTCTTCCCACCCTGTCTACATGCTCACAAACATAGGACTTAGGAATACCAATTGCAAATATGGACGATCATCCTCATTCATCCACGATTCAGTCAGGAAAAGCATATCCAGAGTCTCATCTTTTAATAAGTCAAAAATGTCTAGTGCATGTTTGTGCAAAGAACACACAAATTAACACTGCCTTCAGTTTTCTTTGACTTTTATAGGGGGCTACCCTACTCCTAACCAATCAGTTCAATGGGAAAAACCTCTGCTTGCAACTGCCACATGACATAAGACCACCACAGTTTAACAAGATGGGGCTACAGCCTATTGCATCTCTCCCTCTCATGCCTATGAGTTCCACTGAAGTGTAGGCCTTGCAGGACAATTACGCCCTGCCCACAAATCACTTGAAACCAGAATATCAAAGAATGCATTTAAATCAATCAACAACACCTTTGAAATCTTAAAAAAATCTATCATTGTGTGTGTACCAATGCATGGACTTTCTCGCAACTTTGGAAAATAGTTTGTAAATGATGCAAGTTTTCCCCTGCTCCAAGGGAAATGTGAATAACCGCCACCTGGTATCTCTTGTAAATAATAGGCAATAGTTGCCTCTTTCTTTCCTGCATGTGCAGCTTGTTTTCTTTTCTCCCCAGTCTCTTCTGCTTGTTTCATTTTCTTTTCATGTTTTTGTGACCATTTACTTTCAAGTTTGTCAAATTCACTCCATTTGTGTACCCATTTTATTAATTCAGTGGGGTGAATTTGCATTCCTGAAGAGCACATGTTTTTGATTGATTCATCAACTAATGGTAACCTAAAACTTCTCTGTAATGATACACTACTAGAAATATCAACCTCATATTTGTTTGCCAATTTAGTTAATTTATCATGAACAGTTACAGCCTTTCTGATAATTTCTATACACAAGTAAATTAATTATTTTTCCTAACATTCGTTTATGTGACAAGATCCAAACATCCTATAATAATGTCTCCTAATTTGATTTTTAATGTAGGCACTTTAAGTGGTGACTCTTTTTCTGCCTGGACTACCATTTGTACATGAACTGGTACTCAGTCTTTCTCTATCCTCAACTTCCACACATTTTCTAGCAGCCTCTCCAAACCAAGGAGAAAATAAACCACCTTTTAACAAATTATTTTCACTTGGCACAGTTTGTGTCAGTGTGAATTGTATAACATTGGGATAAACCCATTTACTGGTATACCTCCAGTTACCTCCTGAACTATTGTAGTTGGGGGTATGAACAACCCAGGCTCACCCAAACAAACAAATTGTTTAATTGCTGAAAGCCCCTTTTCGTATGCTATATGTTGTGCATTATGTTGTGTGCACGTGTGTTGTGTGTTTTGTGATATCAAGAGATCTTGCTTGACAGCTTATGCCGCCTGCAGCAAGACTTAAAGGTAAACTTGTCTAGCATTAAAACCTCCCATAATACTTATCCACTGGCATGTAAATAAAGTAATTTTATCACCACATCTCATTCTAAAACTCTTCAGAGTGGTAAGGATAGCCACAAAAGCATTTTGCTTACAGAGATAAGCTGGTCAATTGTTTAGTTATGCTCACAATAAATTGAGGTTTATGTCTGTTTACAGAAGACATTTTGAACTCAAGATATAGAACTATATTTGATATATGCAACAGGACAACACATAAAACAAGGCATGACACACTAATTCATTATCCCAACACACCACAGTTAGTCTGGTTAAAGGGTTACAGTGGAATCTAACAAGATACTATAATCTTAATTACCTCAGACACATGCTGCAAGCTGGGCAACATGGATTCCAATTTTCCCTGATGGCATGTATCAAAATTGATAAAGACCTGTAGTTACACCCACAAAACAATATTATACCCTATAAAACACATCCAACTAAATACCAACATATTATTTAAAATGGCACTACTGATAATGTAAATCAAACAACCAGAATTTGGACTCTGATCTGTGACTGAATCATGGAGATGTGAACTTTGGCAACACTGCTAGACCATATTAAAAGCAGTTTACCCTGTATAGTAATTTCTATAACATGACATGACATAACATGCCTTCACTCTAAGTTTGGGAAATTGTTAAAAAAAACAAAATTCTACTGGAAGGCGTGGCCCTGACTGCAATGGAGTGAGACAATCTTCCCCTCAGCTCCAGATCTCCATGGGCCTTTCACGCCATATCCATGCACCGAGGTCCACATGCAACACTACTCCTCACCGAGACAGATGACCGGGAGTCCCCTGAGGGCAAAAGTGACCGATGCCCATATACACTAACCACTTCGGAGGCAAAACGGAGCCCTATTGCTGAGCAGGACTCCATTAGGTGCCAGGCTTGGGTGCTTAGTTCTGCTAGACCTTCCCTGCAGCCCCACTGGCTGCTTCTGCCATCCAGCAATGCCATTAACTGGGTGTTAGAAATTGGGTCTCTAGTTGGCAGAGGTATACACACTTGTCCAAGTAGGTACCACAATCCTAGTCAGGATAAGTCAGAACACAACCCACTTTATCATGTGCTCACCATCTGGGAACTTGGCATAAAGCAGGCAGGCTTCGCTTAAGCAATGTGTAAAGTATTTGTGCAATACATCATACAGTAACGCAGTGAAAATACGACAACAATACACCACACAGGTTTAGAAGAATATATAATATTTATCTGAACAAAATAAGGCCAACACAATGAAAATCCAATGTACACAAGCAAAGTTATGAACTTTTAAATATTAAATTCCACTAAAGCACTGAGAACCTCAACAGCTCCAACCGGGGCTATCATGGCGTCATTGACGGAGTTGTTTCCAATAATTCGACGGCACAGGCACAGGCACAGGTCACGGAGTCACATGGACCCAAAGTACCTTGGGAAATGAAGAAACAAATGCATTGTATGGAGTTGTGGAGATGTAGCGTCGCTGGAGCCGGGGTGGCATCAGCTCCTTACAGTGTGGGGGAGGTGAGGCGTTGGTTGCGTACTAAACGGCAGGAGAAGCAAGGCATTGGTTCCATGTGATTGCAGAGGAAGCTGGTGTGGTGTCAGTAGTGAGGGGTTGGTTTTTTGTGACCCGGCGGGGTGGATGAATCGAATCACTCAAGAGTTGAGGGGTCAACATCGCAGTGTCACAATCACACTGCTGATGTTAGAGGCATTGCGGTAACGTCAGACTTGCGTTTCAGGCCGTGGTCATTGCATGCAGAGATGTCCACAGAGTGGGATCAGGCTGTGGCGTTGGTGGTGGCATCACTGAAGTCGTTCCTGGCATTGATGAAGACAGAAAACTAGTTTAAAGCCAGTAGATGAAGTATTTGCTCCTCCTGAAACTTCAGAACAGGAGGCAAGCTCAATGCAAGTCCTGGGACAGCACTTTTGGGGAAGGCAGAGTCCTTCGAGCAAAGTCAGAAGCCAACAGGCAGCAGGGCAACAGCAGGGCAGTAGTCCTCCTCAGCAAAGTAGTCCAGATTAGTCCTTTGGGCAGCAAGTAAGCTCCTCTGACGAAGTTCAAGTACAGATCCAGAAGTGTCTGATTTGGTGGGGGTCAGAGACCCAGTTTATATACCCCAAAATACCTTGGAAGTGGGGGAAACTTCAAAGAGTGGTTTTGAAGTGCACAAATTTCCCTTTCAGCCCACTCCTGTCTGCCAGGATCCCTGTGGGCGGTTACCAGTCCTTTGTGTGAGGGCAGGCCTCTGGCCTTTGAAATTTAAGAGAAGGCCCTCTACCCTTCCTGCCCAGGGAGTCCCATTCAGTATGCAGATGAAGGCAGATGTGACTGAGTGTCCTGTGTTTATGTCTGTCTGGGTGGAAAGCACAAGGGGACCTGTCAACCAGTACAGACCAGATATGGAGACAGGCTGTAAGAAACAGATGGCAGTAAGTGCAGAGAAATGCCCACTTTCCAAAAGTGGTTTTTCTAAAGGAGTAATATTAAATCCAACTTCACCAGTAAGCAGGATTTTCTATTACCATTTTGGCAATATTAAACATGACAGGGCTACTCCTTCCAGATCAGACGCTACCACTTAAAGGTATATGAAGATAGCTCTAATGCTAGGATATGAGAGGAGCAGGCCTCACTGTAGTGGAAAATTTATGTATGGGTTTTACAATACCAGGACATGTAAAACACATAAGTACATGTCCTGCCTTTTACTTACATAGCACCCTGCCCTATGGGTTACCTAGGACCTACCTTAGGGGTGGGTTATATGTAGAAAAAGGGGAGTTGAAGGCTTGTTAAGTAGTTTTAAATTCCCAGTCGAAGTGCCAGTTAAACTGCACACAGAGGCTTGGCAATGGCAGGCCAGAGACATGGTTAAAGGGCTACCAATGTGGGTGGCACAAGCAGTGCTGCTGGCCCACTAGTGGAATTATTTTTATAGGCCCTGGCCACATGGAGTGCATTTTACAAGGAACTTACAGGTAAATTAAATATGCCAGTTGGGTAAGAACCAATGTTACGATGTTTAGGGAAGAGGGCATAAGCACGGCAGTGGTAAAATGTGCAGTCATAAAACCAGCAAAAATAGGGTCAGAAAAATGGAGGGAGTTGGGGGATGACCACCCTAAGGCTGAATGTGCCCTGTGCAACCCCAGAGGAAGCACCTTCACCTGTTGGTGGCAGTTGGGGCCAGTCATTATGGATATGCAGCACAGTGGTGAGGCTCACCATGCCCTTCCTCTGCAGCTGTATTGGTGGCTGCCATCATCTGAGTGCATCACTTGCTGGGGGCACCGCCTGAATCCTGTACAGCCCCGAAGTGGCCACCTCTGCCTACCAGTGGCTGTGGGAGTCCCTCAATGGGCATCATAGGTCCCAAGTGGCCTTGAACTGCACCTGCTGGGCCTTTCGACTGGGCCTTGAAATGACCTTCTGCCATGGCTGGTAAGCCATTCAACCTACAGCACGCCTGGGGGTGCAGTCAGAACCCCTGGTGCCCAGCTGTTGCTACCAGAAGCTGAAGCTGGAAACCATGCAAAATAGTAGTCCCCTAAAGAGACAGCAGCTACAGGCCTTAACTCTGCCTGGCACTTCAGAGTCTACCTCGGCCAGTAGAATGCATGGGGTCCCTGTTTCCTTGTCTCTGTGGGGAGCCTCAGTGATTAATGAGACTGCCCTGGCCTGCCAGCACCCTCCGTCGATGTTACACACCTCCTGGTTGGACGCTTGTATGATATACAGTAGTCTCTACCTGTGACAGGAATGTGGTGCACCCCGGTGCATTTTGCCTTCTGCATTTTACCACTGGAGTTGTCCTAAATGCTAATCTGCCCCTGCTACATACAGATGGAGAGTCGAACCCCTACTACATTTGATGAGCTTTCTGAAGATGGGGGTCACTCAGTTAGTGAAGTACATGTGCTTGCTGACCCCAGCTTCTTCTGGGGGTTGGTAATGAGTGGACTAGGAGTTACACCTGGCAGGGTTCCTGTGAGGCAATCGTGACATCATGCTGTGATCTGAGATCTGGTGCATACTTACTGGCCCTCCCAGTTCCACTAGTCTACCTGAGGGCCCAGAATCTTCTGACGCCCCACCGACCACACTTTGTATAGGGTGCTGGGAGGTTGCTGACAGGCATGCCATCCCACTGCTGGAACAGTGCACCACCCCTTACGAACTAACGTGCTATGCCAGGGCTTAAGCCCACCAAGCAAGGCTCTGTGACCTCCCTCTGGCACAAGGCTGCAGAAGCTGAAATGGACGCTAAGAAGATTGGCCTCCCGGTGACATCTGGGGGTTCAGCCTCAGCTGGGGGATTGTCCTCTGTGCCTATCTCTCAGTAATTTATCAAAGATATTTGCTCAGAAATAGGCTTCCAATGGGGACACGAGTAGATGATCCAGAACAAACAGCTGACTCCTGAATGGAAGACCAATAAATGCTGTGGTGTAGAATGGCAGTGTTGGAGAACAAACAGGTGGAACTACAAGTCAAGCAAGAAGACTTATAAAATAGAAGTTGCTTCAACAACAACCTCATTTGGAGAGTCCCCTGGGTGCCTAGGGTGACAACATCATGGCCTAGCAAAACACCTTTGATGATCTGGGGTGATGCCAGGGCTTCCCTCACTTTCCTTGGCTGGGCCCATAGTGTATCCTCGGTCACAGGGTGTACAGACACAGTCCAAGACATTCTCACAAGAGTCCACTTCTTCACAGAAAAAAAGGCTATCCTGCAAGCGTCAAGGGAAAACGCAAACTGAGTCTTTCGTGGCAATACTGTGCAGCTCTTCAAAGACCTCTTCCCTGTCAAGTTGCACAAGAGGAGTGATTTCAAGCCAGTCACTGATAAGTTAAGGCTGGGTTAGATATTCAATATCAGTGGGGCCACCAAATTCACCATTATGTTTCAATGAAAGGGGAAGCACGCTTGCTTCTTTCTCTGGCAGAAGCAAACAAACTGTTGAGTATCACTGCAGACACCCCGGGCGGAAGGACCTTTTCACAGAAGATGCCATCTGAAATCAGGTGCTAATAGGCCTGGCAGACAGTTTTTGGGTGCCGCTACAAACAGCAGAAAAAACAGCTCACTCCTAGAGAGGCAAAAAAGGTATTGTAACACACCTCCAGTACATGAGGAAGCAATCCTCACTGACAACGTCTACATGTGGCTGACACCTATACCTGCTCCTAGTTGCCTCTTCATATTATGGGAGCGCTCTCCATCATTTTTTGCTTCAGTCTGTGTCTGGGCCCTGGGTCCCAAAGAAAATGATCCACTGGAGTGCGGAGAGACCTGCTTGATGGATTGTGCTAGCCGATATGTCTCACCATTGGACTTGGCCCTCCTGATGAAACAGTTGTCCATCCCTGAGGTGTGCCCACCAGGATTTGCACCTATAGAGGGTGACACCTCTGGCAGGGTCAGAGCACTTCGGTGCCTACCACTGCTTGGGATAGATTCCACTGTTGGGCCCAGCTGGCTCTGTATTAAGTGTTATGTTTGTTTGATTTCTGTTTTATTCCAGTCATATGTTCCCAGGGAGGAAGCTCCTGCCATTCGCACAATGCAGGGCTCACTCTAACTCCTGAGGCACACTACAGCACCAAGGGGCATATTTATACTCCGTTTGCGCCGAATTTGCGTCGTTTTTTTCGACGCAAATTCGACGCAAAACTAACTCCATATTTATACTTTGGCGTTAGACGCGTCTAGCGCCAAAGTTCATGGAGTTAGCGTACTTTTTTTGCGTGAACACCTTCCTTGCGTTAATGATATGCAAGGTAGGCGTTCCCGTCTAAAAAAATGACTCCCAGGCATGTGCGTGGTATTTATACTCCCGGGCAGAAATGACGCCCGGGAGTGGGCGGGGCAAAAAACCCCGCATTTGTGCCTGAATTTAACGCCTGGGTCAGGGCAGGCGTTAAGGGAACTGTGGGCTCAGAATGAGCCCAGAGGTGCCCTCCCCTGCCCCCAGGGACACCCCCTGTCACCCTTGCCCACCCCAGGAGGACACCCAAGGATGGAGGGACCCATCCCAGGGAAGAAAAGGTAAGTTGTGATAAGTATTTTTTTAATTTTTTTTTTGTGGCATAGGGGGGCCAGATTTGTGCCCACCTACATGCCACTATGCCCAATGACCATGCCCAGGGGACAGAAGTCCCCTGGGCATGGCCATTGGGCAAGGGGGCATGACTCCTGTCTTTGCTAAGACAGGAGTCATTTCAATGGGGGATGGGCATCGTAAAACAATGGCGCAAATCGGGTTAAGGCGATTTTTTTGCCTCAACCTGACTTGCCCCATTTTGAGACGCCCATACGCCATTTTCCCCTACGCCGGCGCTGCCTGGTGTACATGGTTTTTTTTCACGCACACCAGGCAGCGCCGGTCGGCTAACGCCGGCTAACGCCATTCTATAAATACGGCGCCCGCATGGCGCTTCAGAATGGCGTTAGATGGCGCTAAATTTTTTTTACGCTAAACTGCGTTAGCGCAGTTTAGCATCAAAAAGTATAAATACGGGCCCAAACGTCTAGCTATCTTGCTCACCAGACACACTTTTAGGCTTTTCCTTACCTCCTCTTCTTCTCCTCCACCCCACTTCTGGGGCATCAAAATACACCTTATGAATCATCTTAACCATGTCACACTGCTTATTAACCCCAATAGGCCCAAAGTCTTAGCTACCATGTCCACTAAACTCCTATCACTCAACTAGCAGGTCCCATGCTCAGCTCTTCCCATGCTGCTGCATTGTTTTTGCTATCTTCTTTTTGCTTTTCCATTGTTCTCACTGCTTTCTCCTTGGTTTCAGCAATTTTATGTGTGCCCTTTCCTTGCTTTCTCCTTGTGTTCACTGGTTTCTTCTTGCTTTTTCCTCAATTTTTTGTGTGACCTCTCCTTGTTTTTCCATTGTCTTCACTGCTTTCTCCTTGCCTTTTCCCCTGATTTTGTGTGTCTTCTCCTTGCTTTTCCGTTATTTTCACTTCTTTCTCTTTGCTTTTTAACCAATTTTTATGTGCCTTCTCCTTGCTTTCTCCTCGTTTCACTGTTTTCTTCTTGCTTTTCCCCTCATTGCTGCTTCTGCCTGCTGCCTGGTATTTACCCTAATGTTATCTTCCTCTAGGAAATGCACTACCTGAGGGGATATTGTCACCATAAGGCACACCTGAAATATCTCCCATCCCACCCAGTTTTTGGGCTCCTGCTAAGACTCTGGAAGTAGCTATAATGTGCAAAGTAGGTTTCTGTGCAAAGATTGTAAAGGTCAGCAAAGATAAAGTGGGGTGCTCCCTGAAACTGCACACCCTGAGTGGTAGCCGTCCTTTGACTCTGTCTAACATATGTGCCCTCAATCAAGTGCAAGATTCCTACATATGGGCTACATTTTAAGAACAAGCGGCTGACGTCAAATGAGACGTCATTATGGATGGCAACTTTAATCTTGTATGGGAATCCACACTTAGACAGTAGTGCAGCATTGTGCCAGGGCACTGGCACAATGTTAGCCCAACTCAAACTACAGCTCATGTACCTGGGACTAGTAGCCACCTGGTGTTACAGACATTCTGAGAAACAAGATTATTCTTTCTACTCCCATGTGTATAACTTCCACTGCTGTATTGACTATGTCTTCCTCACACATTCTCTGCTCTCAAACCTTGACTCAGTTGCTATCTCTGACATCTCCATCTCAGATCATGCCCATGTGGAACTGGTCTATGGTAAAGGTGCATCTTCCTGTCAGGGCCCCCTGTGCTGGTGCTTTCCCCCACAATACCACAGAATCCCTGTACATGAAAGAGATTCAAAATGAAATTGTAGAATATTTTGAGATTAATTCCCTCCCAGATGCACCCCCATACCTTCTGGGATAGGTTAGGGGCCTTAATCAGAAGTTTAACTTCTACCATCTCTATTGTCAGAGTGAGGGAATGCCATTTGGTGGAGACTGGCCTCACAACAGAGAATAAAGCCCTAGAATGACTTCACCAGACTGCTCCAGTCAAATGCATCAAATGTTGCTTGCGATTCTGCAGGGACAATCCCCAGCACACAGAACCAACAAAGCAGAGCATGCCTTTTTAGCCCTTAAACAGAAATATTATCACGGAAGAAGGCAGGCTCCTTACATGCACACAAACTACACCCACAATGCTCAAAACCCCACATCTCTAAAATATGGACAGAAGACATGATATGTGTGACCATGAAGGGGCTAAACAGAACCCATTCCACAACTATGACTAAACACTTTACATGGGGGTAAGATTTCCAAGGCTCTGATAGACGTGTATTTTGGTAAATGAGAATGAGCTCCAATTATCCCTAGACATGCCAAACTCCTTGATGCCCCCATCATTCTTGCTGTGCTTCATTGGGCTCTCAGGGAGCTCCCATTTGAAAGACCACAGGCCCGTGATCTTCCTGTTATCTTTTACAGAATCTTCCTCTCCAGTCTCCAGGATTGCATAATTACATTGTATGGTTCATTCGACTGGGCCACCGGACTCACTTCCACCATTGCCACTACCAAAATGAACCTTATACCTAAACCTGGCAAAGGTCACATATTATGCTCATCATACTGCCCCATAACAATCCTAAACCCAGATGCCAAGATGTTCATGACTTGCACCTCCCTGCTCTGGTTGTCCCGGAACAGGTTGGATTGATTCACAATCAACCTGGTAAGGCCAATGTGTGCTGGATTGCGCACATGGATGTGGGTCTTGCCTCCTCTCGCTGGATGTGGAGAAGGCATTTGAAATGGCAAGCTGGTCCTATCTCTGCACAGGTCTGAGCAAGAATGAGTTAGGCCCTGTAATGATAGCCAAACTCATGGCCTCCATCACTTCTAACGGCCAACCTACAAAGCCCATCACTCTTACCAGAGGCACACACCAGGGTTCCCACTATCATCCCAGATTTTTGCTATTAAAGTAAAACCCTTAGCTATCACCATCAGCTATATTGCTGCTATTGCAGGTGTTTCTTTTGGTGGGCAGTGCCACAAAATCATTTTTTTTTGCAGATGACCTGTTACTAACTCTCACCCAGCATGCTACCTCTCTACCCACAGTCATCCGCTACATCATTGTTTTTGAAGTGGTTTCAGACTTTAAAGTGAACATGACAAAATCATATGCACTAAACATCGCCATACCCCACAGGACCTTCAAGGCTTACGGTTTTCAGCCCCCTTCCAATTGGCAATGCGATCAATAAGATACTCAGGCCTTAACTTGACCCCCACATTGCACTCCTGGAAAAGAGCCAATTGGGTGGTGTTAGAAATTGGGTCTCTAGTTGGCAGAGATATGCACCCTGTCCAAGTAGGGACCACAATCCTAGTCAGGGTAAGTCACAACACAACTCAAATTATCCTGTGCTTACCCTCCCGTAGCTTGGCACAGAGCAGCAAGGCTTAACTGTGTAAAGTATTTGTGTAATAACTCATACAGTAACACAGTAAAAACACCACAAAAAGTACTCCACACCAGTTTAGTAAAATAGATAATACTTATCTGAATAAAATAAGACAAATGCAACAAAACTCCAATAAACACAGGTCAAGATATCACTTAGTTTAAATGAATCTCAATCCTTAAGAATCAGAGATTGTATTCTTTTAACACACAGTACCTGGGATGCATCAAAAATAACAATGCAGAGGGGCCGCAGAGGAAGTGACGCCTCAAAAAGTAAAATGATGCGTTGATTTTTCTAGTGCTGCAAAAGGTGATGTGTTGTTTCTCTCCAGGCTGCAAGGCGATGCATTGGTTTCCAGTACCACAGCCTTGATTCCTCACTGCGATGTGGAGATATTTTGACACCCCGGGACTATGTGTGGAAAATCCAGAACACGTTGTGTTGGGCAACAGGCGCTGTGCTGATCTGGTAGGCAATGGGGTGATTTTTCAGCCACGGAACTGGCGCTGCATAGAATTTTGCAAATGTTGCATCGATTTTCCGATGTGCAGGATTTTCTCTTCTTTGGTGAAGTCGTTAATGGGCATAATACCTAAGAACAGGAGACAAGCTCAGTACAAGAATACAAGCCCTTGGTGATCACCTGAGGAGGAAGGCAGAGCCCTTCCAGCAGCGTCAGGTATCATCAGGGCAGCAAGCATCTAACAGTCCTTCCAGCAAAGTAGTCCAGATGAGTCCTTTGGGCAGCCAGGCAGTCTCACTGGCATAGTCCAATTTTAAGTCTAGAAATGTCTGATTTGGTGGGATCACAGGCCCAGTATATGTACCCAAAAATGCCTTTAAAGTCAAGGAAAATTCAAAGAGTGATTTTGAGGTGGACAAATTCCTCTTTCAACCCAGCCCTGTCTGCCAGGAGCCCTGTCTGCCAGGAGCCATGTGGGGATTATCAGTCCTTTGTGTGAGTGCAAGCAAGCCACAGGCCTTTGAAGTATAACAGAGAGTGCCTCCACCCTTCCAACCCAGGAAAACTCATCTGTATGCAGATGAATGCAGATGCAGCTATGTCCTCTGTTTATGATTGTCTGGGTAGAATGCACAAGGGGAGCTGTCAACCAGCACAGACCAGACGTGGCTTGGAGACAGGCTGTAAGGCACAGATGGCAGTAAGTGCATAGAAATGCTTACTTTCTAAAAATAGCATTTTCTAAAATAGTAATGTAGAATCCAACTTTGCCAGTAAGTAGGATTTCTTACTACCATTACAACCATACCAAATATGACAAGTCTATTCCTCTCAGATCAGAAATAACCACTTAAAAGCAAATAAAGAAATCTCAAATGAAGGCCCATGAGAGCAGCAAGCTTCACAGTATTGAAAAATGACTTTGGGAGTTTTTTACTGCCAGAACCTGTAAATGTATAAGTACATGTCCTGACTTTTGCTTAAATAGCACCATGCCTTATGGGTTACCTAGGGCCTAACTTGGGGTGACTTATATGGATGAAAAGGGGAATGTAAGGCTGTTCAAGTAGTTTTAAATGGCAAGTTGAAGTAGCAGTGAAACTTCACACAAAGGCCTAGTAATGGCAGACCTGATACCTGGTTAAGAGGCTACTTATGTGGGAGGCACAATCAGTGCTGCAGGCTCATTAGTAGCATTTAATTTACAGTCCCTGGGCACATCCAGTGTACTTTAGCACTGGCCAGCATTGGTAAAATGCACAAAGTCCTAAAATCAACAAAAAGGAGATGGAGGGAGGGAGGCAGGCAGGCAAAAAAGTTGGGAGAAGACCACACTAAAGGCTGTCAGGTCTAAAATCCCGAATACCATTGATCCATTCTAGAAGATCTTTGCTGGAAGGCATTATACATCTTCTGTCCGAGTCATAATAATGTTGGAAAAATGAATGTCCTCCACAGAATACTTTGAGACATAATTCACCTAAAAGGTGTAATACACACTTTCATCAGGGAGATAAACAACCCTGCATCTCTAACTGTTTGATAATGCTTCCTAGGGATTGGTGGGGACTGGCGTGCCCCAATCTGCTTGAATGCTATTGGGCGACCCACCTTCACTTTTTATCTGGATGGGTCATTCACAAAAGTGACAACACTGGTTCCATATGGATCGTGCAGTGGCTTCTCTTCTACTGTGGAACTTAGCGTGGCTTCCGAAGAATGCCTGGCCAAGAAACGCATATATTGTTACCCCCGGCAGAATGGTCCTTGAGATTTGGGATAAAGTATCGCTTTAGAGGGGCCTCACTACATTCCCATCTCCTAACCCCCTGATTGCACTAAACTCTGATTTCACCCCAGCCGTCCAACCCCACACATTTTGGCCACTGGTAACCCAGAGAATGTAGAACTCTGCATGGCCTTTGAAAAGGGGGCATTATCAACTCAATCAAGCAATTTAAGCTAGAACTCAAGGTTCCTGAAATATCCTGTCTGCGATGCTACCAACTCTGACATTAGGCACTTCACCCCCTTAATGCTCAAGAAGCCACATGAGCTTTCTCACCCTTTGAGAAGCTAGTCTGGGTATTGGAGGGCTCCAGAGGGCATATTTGTGAAATGTATTCAATCATCCAACATTCCTTGCCCTTCTGCATCCTCCTGTGCAAATGTATTGGCACTCTAGCACCAATGAGAGTATCTCACAAAAACAGTGGGAAACATTGCAGCGAGACAAACCAAAAGTGTAAAAAAGTATATCTCAATGAGGGAACGCCTATAAAATCACAGTACAATGGTACTACACTCCAATTCTTCTGCATGCTATCCCCCCCCATAATACCTTCTACTTGCTGGTGATGTGGGTTGACACCTGGTGACTTTCATTATATCTGGTGGCCTTGCTCCCTTATCAACACCTATCAGAAGGAGATTCCTGGACATATAATATGTACTGTAGGAATACTATTAATAATATTAATAGTAACACTTGGATTTGTAGAGCACAGCTAATCACATGTGAAGGCATCCAGGACCTGTCAAAAGGCATGAGGAGATTAGGTGATTTGTCCAGGATCACAAGATGTTGAGCTGATGCAGAGACTCGAACCTGGATCAAACGTCGACAGCTCAGGCAATTATGCCATGCCCTCTCCCTAAATCCTGCAACCTATCTCACTGTCATACTATTTATATGCTTGAGACTATGAAACATGCAGATTGGCAGCTTATGAATAAAGTGCATGTTAGGCTGGGAAACAGCTTCTAGCGCTTGCATGTAAGAAGCTATGGGTCCCACCTATAGCCCTTTGGTTTACTTGGTTTTGGAGTGTATTACCAATGGAATAGATTGTATAAACTGACACACACTGATATAATGTTTACACGTATCTGGCAACCGCTGACTGAATATCTCTCCCAAACTGAGCACACCTGCTTCACCCCATCCAAACTCAAGATACTACGCCCCTCATTTCGACCTCAGTGGGCTTTTTTAAAGACCGCTGAGGTCCCGCCGCACAGAAGACCGCCAGTATTGTCGGTCTTCCGCCAACCAGATTATGACTGGTGGTGACCCTCCATCATTATTTGGACAGAGAGCCGCCAGCAGCCATACTGGCGGTCGGCGGTGTAGTGGAGGCTGCTCCTCTGTCACCGCCTCGTCATCACAACACCGCCCACCGAATTATGTACCAGTATTCGGCGTGCCAGTGTTCTGGTGACAGGGTGCTGGTGGCGGAGCAGCCCCCATGGATCCCGTTCCCTCCCTGAGGACCACCGAAGCAGGTAAGGTTATTGTCCGACAGGGGAGGGGGTGAGGGTGTTGTGTGGTGTGTGCGTGAAAGGGGGTGTGAGTGTGAGTGTTTAGAGGGGGTTGTGGGTGCGTGTATGTTTGCAGGGGTGTGATATGTGTAGTGGGGATGTATAGTGTATGTATGTGTGCATGTGTGCTTGTATGTGCGCGTATATGTGTGTGAGTGGTGTGTGCGTGAGTGAGTGGGGTGTGTGTTTAGGGTGGCCTATAGAGGTCGGGGACCCCCCTACCACATTTGGTGGGTGGTAGGGGGGTCGTGGGTGTTGGGGGTGGACTCAGGGGAGGGAGAGGGTGGAGAGGGAGACCCCAATCAATACCAGGGAACGAATTTTCCAGCACTGATAGTGCCTACTGCCATGGATTTCGTGGCAGTTTAAAATCCACGAAATCCATTGCGGTATGCATGGTCATGATCCCGCAGGCGGACTAGTGATGGCCGCCGGGCTGGAAACTGTTGTCTCCAGCCTGGCGGTCGTTACCGCCATGGCGGACGGTGTGGGACAATGGCAGTTTGACGTGTGCCAAACCACCAATCTCATAATGGGGTGGTAATTACCGTCAGCCTGTTTGCAGTCCTACCGCCAACATTGCACTGTCCACCAGGGTTGTAATGAGGGCCAACATCTCTTTGAATAGGAGGTCCATCCTTTAAAGTGACTATAACGCTTGTGCTAGACCCTCTACCCACTGCTTAACCCTTGGGATAGTCCTGACACACGCCTCGCAGGGTGAATATAGTGGTATTGATCCTCCCACGGGTGCGTATTGTTCTGGTACTTTTTGCGTATTTAGGGGCTTATTTACAAGCCCCTTGCAAACTGTAGTGTCCCTTTTTAATGTCATGGTTTGGCAAGTTTCCTACACTGTGCCACATTTACATACTGCTGCAATGGGACCATTGCACCAGTTTGTAAAGCTCTGTGCCACATTATACCTGTGCCAGGTATAATGTATGCAGAGTGGGCATTCAGATGTTAAAAGCCATGCAAATTTACTACATTTCACTGTGTCGTTCTGTAACTTCACTGAGTCAAAAACATAATGCCTGCCCAGAGCAGGCATTAAACTGACGCTGGGCTTTTTAACATGGGACCCTTCCTCGCATTGCTGCAGTAATGTCATATTTTTTACACTGGTCCAGCCATGCATCAGTTTAGCGCCACTGATGCCCCAGAATTTCTGACGTATCTGTGAAAACGTGCATCATTCAGCACTGTATCATAAATGGGCATTGTTAAGGGCTCCAGGGCTGGAGCAAGAAAATTGGTGCATCCATTTCGATGCACCAGTTTCTTGCAAATAAGGCCCTTAGTTTTGGTATTAATTTTTCAAAGACATGTACACGTGCTGGTTGTCCACAACCATAATTTATTTCACCACCGCATTTCCTAAATCATGTTGTTGCCGTGTTGTGCTGACTACCACTGTGAGATTCTCTGTAAAAAAGCTGTGGAATTCATACTGAAACCATGTCATGTTTTATTTCATGATGAGACTTCAATAAACAGATTTCTAGCAAAAATAATAATCCACTGATCCACAGATCTCTACAGTTAATATAAATCCCATTGCTTAAATAGTCACAAATTGAATAGGCACTAATTAGCGCTCACCTTCTTTCTTTTATTGCTCAAACCCCATTTAAAACCAAAAACTGTACCTCTCTTTACCTTCACAAATCACAAATATCCACCAGCTTGGATGGCCTCTTTCAACAATGTACAGTGATGGGCTTGTACCAGAAAATCTCTATGAACCTTCCAGTTCAAAATATTTCTTTGCTAGAAGAATGCCCCCCACTTGTTACAATGTTGCCTGACGTTTCTGCCTTTCAAGGTTTTGGTTCATATTTGCTTTGCAGCCTTTTGTAAGAAATAAGAACTTTACTTTTTCTTAACTATTGTAATGTGCATGCTGCGCAATGAATTACGGCACCATTGGTTAGAGGATGTTCATAGGCACTTCGCAGGCTGCTTCAAACCTTTTATATACTATTCCTATTCATAATGAAAGAGTCAAACCCTCCAGCTAGTAGGCGCATTGGCATAAAACTTTCTGAAAGTTAATAGAGCTTTACATAGAAGCCACTTAAGATGCATTTAAGGAACAGGAAACATTAAGAGACAATACTGCATAGCAACGCATCCACATAGTTATATATATATAGCTCGCGCGGCATATGTTGGCGGATTTGCAGTGAGTACGAATATGTATAATATGTCATCATAATATTGTCAAGGCAGTACACTTTGGCATGCAAATGACCTTCTGTAACGACAAGTATTTCCACGAATAATGTGCGGGGCTTACGGTCTAGTTTCCACGTCTAATTGGAATTCTAATCCGATTTCTACTGCCCGACATTAAACAAAGCAAGATAGCAGTATTGTATTGTGCTGCATGCTTGAGAAGAAAAAGGGAGCGCATGTGGAATGATGGCTGTTTAGCGGGCCTGTAGTTCCCACACAATATCCTCCTAAAAGAGTTATTTTAATTGAAGTGTGGTAGTGTTTGACTGATATATTGTAGAACCCATTAGGTATTTCTGAAAGATATTCAGCGGAACATGTTACTTGTAAGCACATCCTTGTTGGAATCATCAGGCCAGCAAAGTTACAATAAATCAACAAATTGTCAACAGATTGTGTCTTCGTACTGCGCCATGCCTCCAGTAAATTATTTTATAGCTGGCTATGCTGACTTTCCCACTTTCACGTTTAAAAGGCCAAGCAGATAAGCGTTTTAATTGGATTGACATTGAGACTATTGAGTAAGCTGTCGGAAAAGGGGGGACTACCATGCCGCATCTTCACTAACATACACCTTAAAAAATAATTTAAGATTGAATGCCCTGTATATAGAACTAAATATAAATCTGTCTGCAAAATAAACGTTTAAACCAAATAAAGGTCAATGCCGTTTAATCATTCCAAACAAAGTCAATAGGTATGTCTTTAATATGCTAAAGAGTACAGGCATAGGCATTCAGAGGTCTTGTCTGCATGCTCTAGCTTATTAAAGTCAGACCTATTTGGAGTTGCCAATGGTTGATCTTTTAAAATCAGGTATGAGATAGCAATAAGTAATCCTACCCTGGCTAATGTCTTCTGTACCCTTAGGTTCTCGAACAGAGACAGGCTCACTAGAACATAAACAGAGACACTTGGAGAAGGATTCATGGATGACTTAATTTAATACTTAGGTCTTAACAGAGTCGCAATAAGAGAATGGTAAGTATTTCATGACTATGCAAGCCCGCAATTTGAGTTAAAACTTTCCAAACCCCTGCATGAATGTGCACCTGTCTCCTGAGTGTTCATGAGAGAGAGTGACTAATTGCTGAGTTCAGGCCATTACCTGTATAATACTGGCAATTTGGAGACATGATGCTCTTTGTTATATCATGAGTTTTTGTAATGCGTGCAATAACCTGGGAGGGTATACTGGTGCTTAGGCAGGGCTGTCCCGGCCTAAGAGTGGAAAGTTTAGCTTTTCAAAGATCCACGTTGTCAGGTTCTTGCAGAATTTAAGAATTAAGAATTAACGAGGTGTTTCAGATTTTAGGAGTGATATAAGGGAAGGCCCAACTACTGGCTCAAGTTCTGTGTATGCGTGGAAGTGGAATATGTGCAAGAAGGAGATTAAATCACCAGAAGTGTCTGGAGATCTTATGGAAAGAAATGTAGTTGTTGAGATAAGAAGGACATGTATTCTGTAGGGCTTTGAAGGCATGTGTGTTGAGTTTGAATTGGACTCATTTGTGTGTAGGGAGCCAGTGAAGCTCCCTGAGGTGTGGTGTGATGTGTGTGCACCATGACAGGTTGTTTGTGATGCTGGCTGCTGAATTCTATATGATTTGGAGTTGTGTAGTAAGTTGCTGGTTGATTTTAGTATAGAGGGTGTCACTGTATTCTAGTTTGCTTGTGATAAAGGTGTGTGGGATGGCTTTATAGGTGCTGGTGGGGAGCTATTTGAATATCTTTATTAGCATCTTTGGTGTGTGTAAGTAAGAGGCCGTGGAGGCATTGACTTAGGTGGTCATGTTAAGTTGCCTTTTAATGACAATCCAGAGGTTGTTGATGTGAGTGATGGTGGTGACGTAGAGTCAAGGTCAGCCGGCCACCAGGTGGTGTCCCACAGTGAGGCTTTCTTCTTGAAAATCTTGAGTTTAGTCTTGTTGGTGTTCAATTTCCGAGTGTTCATTTTCATGCAGTTCTACAACTTTGGTCACGCAGGTGAGAAACTTGGTCCGGGTGCTGGGTGTTTTGTCAGAGAGGGAGGGCATCAGCTGAATGTCCTCAGGAAAAGGTAGAACGTTGATTGCATTGGCATGGATGATGCTGGGGAGCTAGGTCATCTATGTGTTGAAGAGGGTTACCCTGAGTGAAGACCCTTGCAGTAGTACACAGATGAGGTTGTGGGTGTCTGAGCAGTAGGAGGCCTGGTTAATTGATTGGGTTGTAACATCCAGGAAGGAGCAAATCCAGTAAACTGTCGGACCTTGGATGCCAGTTTCATGTGCTTGTTGGATGAGAATGGGGTAAAATACTGCAACAAAGTCCACAGAGAGAGCCAGGAGAGTGAGAGCTGCAGTGTCTCCTGTGTCGAGGATAACATGGATGTCACCTATTGCAGGGATGAGGGCTGTTTCTATGATGTAGTTTGGTCTGAATCTAGAATGGGTGGCGTTATGTGTTTGTATTTATTGAGATGGTTGGTTAGGAGTTTCTCTACTACTGTGGCCAGGTAAGGTAGCATGGAGATGAGTCTGTAATTGGTTAGTATTGTTGTGCCTTCAGATGGGTTCTTGAGTGGGGGTAGGACTGTTGCATGTTTTCAGGTACCTGGGAAGGTATCTGTAGTAATGGAAGTCTCCAGGATAGGTGTGATGAATTGGATTACTAGTTGACTGAGGTGTGAGCCCTGGTCTAGCAGCAAACACAATCCGAATCAGGGCAATGCACAAGCAAACCCCAAATTAACCTGTGTTCAACCCCATGGTAGCTTGGCACAGAGCAGCCAGGGTTAACTTGGGGACAATGTATAAAGTACTTGTGCAACACTTCAATCAGTAAAACAGTAAAAACACAACCCAAAAAGATCCCACACCACATTAGAGAAATAGACCTGAATGTAATAAATAGAACAAGACAAACATTACAAACATTCCATCAGTAGAACCAGAGTTATGATTTTTTATAGATTAGAGTATAAAATAGCACCCAAAATTAGAAAGCATCAACTGCAATCTGGTTGCAATGAACTGGGTCAAGGTCAAAGGTTCAGGCCAACCATGATTGTGTGTGGGTCAGATACAGTCCCAGATTGGAAGTTTTACTTTCTCAAGTTTTCTGCCAAGAGTCCTGTACACGCTGGAGAAGGTTGTGTGGAGCAAGGAGAGCATCACCAGTGGGAGATGACATGGTGTGGATAGCAGGCTGGGTGGGTTGCTGGCATGCAGGCTGGAGCTTCACGTTGGTAATCCCCCAGGGGCTGTCAATGCTGCTCTGTGAAGAGAAGGGCTAGAGGTGGCTTGCGCTGATTTTTAAATTGAGTGGCACAGTTCTGGTGCAAACTGGCCCATTCGCGGTGGTGACAAGTCCAGAACCTGAGAGGCACCACTTGGGGGTCAGGAACTCACTAAAGACGGGTCCAGGAGCTGTGGGGGAGCCTTCTATGTCACTGAGGCTCAGATCAGGAGGCCAGCAGACTTGTCCTTTGAGTTACTCTGGGGTCCTGGGTTAAAAATGAAGTTACAGGTCCTGTTCATCTACCCCAGGCAAGAGGCAGCAGGTCAGCACAACAGTTTCTTCAGCACAGAAGTCCTTCTTCCTGGCAGAGTATCCACAGATGCTGACAAGCTTTGTGTCTGAGGTCCTTCTTTTATAGACAGTTGTGCCTTTGAGGTGGGGAGCAGCTTCTAGAGGCATGCCTTTGAAGTGCACAGATGCCCTGCCTTCCTGGCCATGGCTCTAGACTAACCATAAGGGTTTTGCTGTTCTTTGTGTGAAGGCGGGACACAGCCTTTTTCAAGTCTAAGTGGGGCTGGGCCCAGCTCCTCTCATCCAACCTGTCAGTGATGGCCCATCCAGTCACACCTATGCTCCCTGATTTAGGTGGCTGTCTAGGAAGAATACACAAAGCGCAACTGCAAGCTACACCCAAGCATGTGACCAGAGACATGCTGTACGCAGCAAGGGCCAGATGTAGGACTTTTTGTTTTGTGACTCACAATTTGCGATCCATTTGCAAGTTGCAAAACAAAATATACAACAGAATTAACCACACTGTTTGCGATTCCCAAAAGGGTCGCAAGGGACCTGACTCATGAATATTCATGAGGCAGGTCGCAATTTGAGACCCATTTGTGATTGGCTGCACTCACAGTGATGGTGGCCTGGTAGGAGTCAGCTTACCACCATGCCTGTGACTGCTTTTCAATAAGGTAGTTTTTTTTCCTTAAAGGGAAAACAGGATGCATTTCAAAAATGAAACTGAAAGGTTTTCTTTTCATTTTTTCAGAGTAGGCAATGGTCCGTGGGACCACTGCCTGCTCTAAAAAACATTTTTGCTACCATTTGCAAAGGGGTCACATAGGGACCCCTCACCTTTTGCGAATGGGTTAACACAAATTTGACATTGGTGGTTACTGTGATTGTTTTGCGATCGCATTCACAGTCTCCAAACAATCATACATGGGCCTGCAGGCTGCAATTAGGAAGAGACGCCCTTGGAATGTCCCTTCCTAATTGTGAGTCGCAATCCCTATTTTGTGAGTCAGTAACTAGATACCAACTCGCAAAATAGGGATTGTACATTGTAAAAGCCCATTTTGCAGTATCAAACAGTGATTTTCGCTTTTTGCAACCACAAAATCACATCATACATCTGGCCCTAAATGGCCAAGACAGAAAAATGCCTACTTTTTAAAAGTGGCAGTTTCAGAATTGCAATTAAAATCCAACTTCACAATAAGTTGGGATATTAAATTGTGATTCCAAAAATAACAAACATAAACTGGTGATGTATTCTCATTTGAAAATTGCACTTATAAAAGGTAATAAGGCAAATCCAATATTATCCTACCAGAGAGACAGGCCTTGCAGTAGTGAACACCGAATTTAAAAGGTTTTCACTACGATAACATGTAAAGCTTAAAAGCACGTCCTGATTTTTTAATACATTTCACTCTGCCATATGGGCTGTCCAGAGCCTACACTAGGGTTACTTATATGAATTAAAAAGGAAGATTTGAGTTTGACAAAATGGTTATTCACGTAAAACAATATGGAGGAGATTGCAAACTGGAGCCTTCCTTGGGTACAAAAACTACTGGAACAGAAACACTTTGACTAGCATACTAAACCAGGCAGGCGTCCAATACATCCATCCTCCGGTGGAGCCTCTTCAAATAGATTGAGAACTATGAGTCAGGGTTTAGGAGGTGAACAAGATTTATCCCTTCCATCGCAGAGTTCCAGATGGGTAGCTTTAGGTTCATTATCCCATTTTCTTGTTACCTTCTCCAGTCACTCTCTTTCCTCTGATGCATCCCCAGATGGGTTTTACCTGCCCCTCCCAACCAATGAAAAAGATGCCTAAAGCCGTAACATCTATCTGTGTAACATCCATATGATCCAGGGTGCTGAGCTTTTTCTCCAGGTTTTGAGGGTCCAATGATTTGTGGGTCCTACCTTGATGGGTGATCAGCATTAGTGCTAATTCCAACAAAAATGCTTCTTTATCTGGTTAGTTTCATCTGAAAAATCTGGCATAAAAATGATTTTTCTATTTTTTAATGGCGATAGGGGCCCAGCCCCTTGGCTGCAATCAGGATCCTCAGGGCAGCTTTCGTGGGTGATCAGAGGCAAAGGATGATTCATTTTTACCCTATGGGCCATTTGAAATTTGAGGGTGGGTCAAAAGTCACACTAAGAAGTTTTGGGAGAAGATGCTCCAGAAACCCCATCTTATCACCATTTGGCATCCCCCAGGATCCCTAAAATTCTGGCATTATTCCAGTAGATCCTGTCCTCCAAGTCTGTGGTCTTTTTGCCAAGTTCCAACAAGCTTGGACCCCAGTTTGGCTTTCATTCTCATCTGGTTTCCAGCCATGTCTGTCAGCCTCTGTTCCATATGAGACATTCCAGTCTGAAAGTCATTGATGTTTCCCTTCAAGTATTGCACCTTTGCTGAAGTGATTGAGATGATGGCATTTACTACATTAATTGCCAGTTTGAACTCTGCATGCTCCTTTAGAATAGTTGCTAAGGCAATATCAGACTTAGTCATCACAGTTTCTGGAGAGTTCACTATCAATTCTTTAGACTCAGCCTGCCCCGCTGGTATCCTATTCTTTTTTCCCACCACCGTCTCTAAGACCGTCAATTGTCTGAAGGTTTCAGACCTGTGCTCCAGCAACTGGCATATAATGTGGTTAGGCATCTGGCAGGGTCACTGGTCCTTGGTCACTGGTCCTTGTTCATCCCACTGCAACTTCTCAGGCAGAGCACACACCCACGCAAAAGGGGGCCCCTGGATCAGCAAGGAGCCCTACCAGTGCGTACAGTCACCAACGCTTTGTATCTGAAATGAGGAGAAACATCTGTTAACAAATTGTTAAGGGGGTCCCTGAGCAGAAGAAACAGCCTTAGCGAAGAAGCTCCCAATCCCAGTCCGAAATGGCTGACCCGAACCTGGTCCAAAGTAAGAAATGTACTATTCTGACATTAGGGCTCATTGCTTGCACCTATCTTGAGCTCTTCCTCCTGTTGGGGGCTCCCCGTCCCTCTCTGCTGTGTCCCACTGCGAGGCTCCTTGGGTGGTCTTTCGTCCCATGCCTCAGTCACCTCAGCACTCAGGCCCGGTGTCCCCATTCCAGAAATATCAGCACTCTTATGAATGCAGCTACTGGAGAGGCAGATGTCCCCTTCAGCCCAAGCTCTGCTGCCAAGTGTGGTATGCTGCCCCTGGCAGCCTCTATGGAAACATGGGCCTCAAGGTATCACAGGTAGTACACTTTGCCCAAAAAGGGAGAATGTTGAGTGAGACTGGAACACACTCCATAATCTCATTCTGCAATGCATGCCCCTGACCACTCCACTTCTGATTGCCTCCAGGTGCCATCACAGAATAGTAGGTACAGGCCTCAGACTGTCAATTGCTGCAGGAGATTCAGACCACAGCTTCCATGCTCTACAGTGGCTAGCCACACCTCCCAGCTCATGCTCTCCCCTTTAAACATGGCAAAAGTTACTTACGTCCAATTGGCACATTTAATTTACAATATGGACCCATGGTCTGTAAATTAAATGCTACTAGTTGGCCTACAGCACTGATTATAGCACCGACTTAAGTAACCTTTTAACCATGTGTCAGGCCTTACATTGCATTCCCTGTGTGCAGTTTTAAGCTACCATTTTGACCAAGCAAAATAAACCTTTTGCCAGGCCTAATCCTTCCTTTTTAATACATATGTCACCCCTAAGGTAGGCCCTAAACAGCCCAGAAGTCAGAGCCCAGTGTATTTAAAAAGCTGGACATGTGCTTTTAAGCTTTACATGTCCTGGTCGTGAAACACTTCTAAAGTCATTTTTCACTACTGCACGGCCTACCTTTCCCATAAGATAAAATTGAGGTGCTTATTACATTTCAGATGTGGAAACCTTCAATTGGGAGCAGATAGGAATGTCAAGTTTGGCATCTACATAATTGTAATTTAGAACTCTCTTTAATGGTTCAATTTGATTTTAGGTCACAATTTTGAAAATTTCACTTTGGCATTTCTTGTTCTAAACCAGTCGATGCCTTCTGTCTGCATCCTATGTCACATGACTAAAAATAGTTGCCAGTTGTTTTTTGTTTATTTCTCCAAGACAGTTAAACAAAGGGGAAATAGGTGCTGACAGGATGGGCCATCTCTGACTTGATGAGGGAGAGAAGATGTGACCTACCACACTTGTACATTACAAAGGCTCTGCCTGAGCACAATTGAAAAGGGTTTGAAACTAGTCTTTTACCTTTTGTAACCCCAGACAAGCTGGGTTTAAGGCAAGGAGAAATGCAATTCTAAGCACCTCTTCTCTGGGGGTGGAAACATCCAAAACTTTCTCCTACTTCCAATTGGGCACCATGTATAAATTGTCATACTCTCAGACCCAACTTATCAGTACATCTCTGTACCTTAAAAAGACTCTGAAGGACTGTTTTGCTGCTCTGCAAGAAGTACTGATACTCTGTTGTCCTGCCTGAGTGAAACAACTGGACCTGGTTCTTGAATCCAGGACCACCAGAATGACTCCAAGGGCTAGGTTCTTTGGCTTCCTGATCAGGGCCTGAATGAAAAGACTCCAGCCATCTTGAATCCAGCACCTGTACTCTGTCTGCTGTATGTCCAGTCCCCCCCCACCAAGTGATGCCTTCCAGGTCCTAGACCATTGGAAGTGGGCCAGAAGGTGCTCTGCCAGACCAGCTCTGGTTCTGTGAAGCAGAACTGATGCAGTGTGATGCATCTTCTCATAACCACATCAGAACCACCAAGCACAACTCATCCCAACCCCAAATCATAGCTCGCAGTCTCCTGAGGAGTGATGCTGCATGACAAGGACCTTTGCTTTACAAACTCCCTGGTTACTGCAACCTCAACAATGGGATAGGACTCTGAATCTCCTCCTCACAGCTCCTCCTGCATGATGCATCTTTGACGCAGGATTTTGCATTGCTCTGCTACCAGGATTTAAGATAGTTTGTTCAGCGGGCTTCACCTGGTTCCTGTATCTGACCCTCCATCCAATGCAGTGAGCCTGAACTTGTGACTTTGTTTCTGTCTAACCTGAGCAGAAAACCATAGTTGGGGCTTTATTCCTTTAGTAACTACTTTTTACTTAACACTGTGAAACTGAATAGCTTCCCGTTCTACTAATTTAATTTTTGTCATTTTGAGCTCAAATTATTTATTACATTTTACTCTAGTTTTCTAAATTGGTAGGGATTTTTTCTGATGTTGTGTTCTCACTTTATTACTGTCTGAAGGGCTTCATAAATACTTTAAACATTGCCTCTAAATTTAGCTTGACTGCTTTTGTGTCAAGCTACCAGAGGGTTGATCACAGAATAATTTAGTGTCTGCTTCTGTTTTACCCTCACAGAGATTGTGGTTGCCGCTTAAGTAGTCACCCCCCTCAAATAGTACCACATTTCCTACAGCACGCATCACTATTTTTGGTCCTTTTTGATTTTTATTTTATTTGGTATCTTTGTTTTTGGGTGGCTTAGAGTTTGGACTAGAGTAGGGGGCCGTTTGGGATTAACTTTTGTAAGAAGAAACGTTTGCACTACTATCAATATACTTTTTCTCTATTTTCTTGTGTGTGTTTTCTGATTTGTTTACCATTTTCCTGGGACATTGATTTACTGTTTGGGGCCTAGTCTATACTTTATTGGACCTTGGGTGTATTTGTGATGTATCTTTCACAATTTCACTGCTGCTGTGCTATAGGGTTTAAAAAAAAAGAAAAATAGGGGTTGTGGTGAATGACCTTGGAGCAAATGGAAAATCTATGTTAATGGTATTCTTTGTCTGCATGTGCCTGTTGGTGTTTAAGTTTGGGGTGGCTTCTGCAGTCCAGGCCTGTGTAGTGAGCCATCTTATTTTGTTCTCAGTTTCCTTTTCTGGATGATCTTTTTTTTGTGAGTTTCTGTATGTGTGTGTGATTGGTAATATTGTGGTTGGGGAATTTTAAAACGTAATTTAATTTTCGCTTTTAGGATTGCAGATTTGATGATGGTGTATAAAAGGCCGTTGCATGTGTTGACCCAGACAATCTAAGTGAATAATATCTTCACAATCTGTTCCCTGATATTCTACAAGACTTTTTTGGAAAGGAAGGTCTTCAAGCATGACAGGGCAACTGCTGCCTTTATTGTCCATGTCTTCCACCTTGCTGGCCATGCTGCAGTAGCTATTTTGTGTGGTCAAAGTGTGTGTTTGCCATTGTCTACCATGTGTTCTCTGGTTTCACTGTCTCCTTCTTTGGTTGGCATGTGGTAATTTTGTGTAGCCAGCGTGTTCCTGCCACAGGCTGCCATTTGTAATTTGTTCTCCATGCATCCTTTTTGGTTGGTCTTGCATCGGTGGCCATTTCGTGTAGCCAGAGTGTGTGTGTGTATAGCAGTGACCATTTTGCCTTTGCTCTCTATGCCTCCTTCATTGCTGCCCATGCAGCAGCCAGTGAGAGCATGCATGTTTTGGTGGCCATTTTGTCTTTTGTCCATGCTGTCTTCTTCTTTTACCATTTTGAGCAGCCAGTGGGTGATTCAAACCTTTTATTCTGTCACAGAAGGAAGAGGCCTATGGTATTTTTGTTCATTTGCTTTCCTTTTTCCCGATACATATCTATTTGTGGTTGTGGCTGATTGTAGAACCATGTTGTTATTCATTTCTTTTGCCTACCACCTACAGAGTTCCCTCGGGCCCAGTCGGAAACCTTCAACCGTTGTTTTATTTGTTTTTGTCTTCCTTTCACCATCTGTTTAATGTCTTTTTTTGCCTTGTTTCCATAGAGAACCATTGGGCCTTAGAGGGGCACTAGCAATTACTTCTTTCTTTTATGCAGTTTTTACAAACCTCCCATAGGGGTACCATCCCTAGCCCTGGATGGACACCATCTAAAATGTACTTAATTATTATATTTTCCCTGCATCCCCTGCCTCCTATCCCACAGCTCTGGAGGGTCAAACTAATCTTTTACATGTAATCTAGCCATGAGAAAAAAGGTTTATGCATGTTTTGGGTTCCCTACTGTTAGGCATTTGAAATGATGATTTCACTTGTGCTACATTGATTTGGTTCTGTTTGCCCACGTTTCACTGACTTATTTTTGTTGCTTTGCTTGTAGGTACACAAGACATCCCACACAGCATTGTTACAGAGAGAATTCTGTGAAGGAATTAGTTGACAGTGACACCAAGTTCCACTCTGCTAAGTGATTCAGCTCCTGGTGCAGACTGCCTATGTGGCAAGTAGATGGCCCCAAAGAAGGAGGTTTCTGCCCAGAAAGTGGCCAGGGGAGAGGAGAAAAAGCCGTCCTTTGCAGCCAATGGCATCAAGCCCTCATCCTTTTTCAGGAAATGAGACATACCTACCGCACCCCCAGAGTGAGGCTGAGAGGATCAGCCCTGCATCAATGGCACCACTAAAACCTAAAGCAATGTCTCTCAGCACTGCAGTGACTGCAGTCATGTAGAGCAGTGAATCTAAAATGGAATTGTCTCGGATACAAACCTAATCATTACAAGAAAGTTGATGACTTGAGCTGCAGTCAGCAACCAACCTTTTTCAGACGTTTTAACAGAACGGTCAGTGGAGGTTCCTGTGCAGCAAGATGCTGATTGAAGACTGCTCTTCTCTAATTTGCTTCACAATCCCCTAACCCACCTTGGGATTAGACATGGACATGGATTAGATCATGGCTGAGTCTGAGACACAAGGAAAAGGAAGGTTTCTGAAAGCCTTGCAAGTGAGTAAGGTGCTAATAATAAGGATGATTTTGACAAGTTAGTGATCATCAGTGAGGAGAATGGCACAGAGAAGGTATGGCTTACATCTCTTCAACCTCCTTATGTTGTTCCACCAACACTCCTGGCTTCCATATTTGAAAGTCCTCATAACTGCAGCCACCACCCGCACTCTACCACTGTCATAGCATGCGTTACAGAAAGGCACACAATACGACTAGTCTTACCTCCAGTTCTCCATGCTTTGGTACAATAAAAAAGCTCTCTGTTTGAGGCGTCTTTATACTTAGCCAGCATCAGAATAACATTGCAAAATGCTCTGTTTGCCACAAGAAAGTTAAGTAAGCCAGGTGGACACTAGAGTCCAAGAAGCCAACTATTCCATTTGAAAAATCAATACTCAATCTTAAGACCTGAAATCCTTGGTGTGGTTTCCTCTGTCTTTTTGCTTCTGCTTCCTGTATTTTCGACCTTGTGCTGGATTTCATTTTTGCTGTTTTTTGGTCCTCCGGGCACTTTACCACTGCAGGCCCATGCTAAAGTGCAAATGATCCTGATGTAAATTGTAACTATGATTGGTTATCCATGACTGGAATATTTGATTTACTAGAAAGGCCCTAGTATAGTGCACCACGTATGCCCAGGGCCTGTAAATCAAATGCTACTAGTGGGCCTGCAGAAGTGATTGTGCCACCTGCATGAGTAGCCATGGAAACATGTTTCAGAATTACCATTGCAGTGTCTGTTTATGCAGTATTAAACTGTTATGTCAGCATGGCAAGTGCACTCACTTGCCAGACCCAACCTTCCCTTTTAGTACATGTAAGGCACCACTAAGGTAGGCCCTGGGTAGCCACATGGACAGGGTGCAGTGTATTTAAAAGGTCGGACATGTACTGGTGTATTTTACATTTCCTGTTAGTGACATACTGGCCAATCCATTTTGTTTTTCACTACTGAAAGGCCTATCTCTCCCATAGGTTAACATGGGGATTGCCTTTAAATATCTTTTAGGCATAGTTTCCCATTAGGACCACATAGAGATTTGGACTTTGGGGTCTCTGAACTCACAATTTAAAACTACATTTTTTGATAAAGTTGTTTTTTAGAATGTCTGTTCAAAAATGCCACTTTTAGAAAGTACGCATTTTCTTGCTTAATCATTCTGTGCCTCTGCTTGACTGCTGAATCCATGTCTGGGTCAGACTGACAGTTGGGCTGTTTGTGAATTCACCCTAGACAGGGACACAAAGGGAGCTGCATAACCTGATTGGTCTTCTTGGCTAGAGTGGGAGGGACCAGATGATGGCTGCCCTTGAAAGGGCTGTGCTTGACCTCACACAATACAGTCTCCAACTCCCTAGAGTGTAGCTGGGGCAAGGCATGGAAAAGACAGGGCTGTGTGGACTATAAAGACATCCCTTTGAAGTTTGCCTACTTCAAGGGCAGAAATTAGTAGTGGACTGCTAGCCCCACGACTTTAGTACACTTCGGGATCAAGAGGAACCTCTGCCAAGGAGAACAGCTGAAGAGCTGTGAGGAGGAGTACCTCCCCTTTGCTGTGTGTGCTTTGCTGGACTGAGCTTGCCTCCTGTTAAGAAGTATTAGGGACATCAAAAACATAGGTGGTCATTATGAACATGGCGGGAAACACTGCCGACTGCCATGGCGACGGTGTACAGAAGACCGCCAGTGGCGGTGAACAGCTCACCACCATACCATGATGCAAAAACAGAAACCTACAAAAATTCTGCAACCTCCAGCCATCGCCAGGGTCCATGATGGCGGAAAGGCTGTACACCCCACCCCGCCACAGCCAGGCAGACAAATCCTCCGCCCACCAAATAATGATGCACAAATCACTGTGGCTGATAGTGGATGTTGAATGACCATTGGCTGTACGGACTGCCAAGGCCTGCAATGGGACCCAACAGCAAGAAATGCACACATTGGCATGTTTGAAACCCACACACCTGACAAACATCCACAACACTATAGAACATTTACATACACACCACAACAATCCTTTGCAACGCCAATTGCACAACAGATATTAAGAACACTACACGCATACACTCTACACAACATAACAAAAGGCACACACACATATACACAAAAGCACCCTCACCAATGCACCCAGAACACCACACTCATAACACACACCATGGCACCCCCTAAGCACCCACGCTTCACAGATAGGGAGCTAAGGACCATGGTGGATGAAATACTGAAGGTCGAGCCACAAATCTTCGGGACACAGGTCCAGCACACACCCATCGCCAGGAAGATGGAGTTATGGCAGACAATTGTAAACAAGGTCAATGCCGTGGGAAACCATCCACACACAAGGGACGACTTGCGTGGGAAGGTGAGTTCTATGGCATCCAGGTACAACATTGCAGTACAGAAGACTGGGGGAGGACCCCCACCTACACCCCGACTACACCGACTGGGAGGAGAAGGTACTGGCTATCTTGTACCCGGAGGGCCTCACTGGACTCACTGGAGGACTGTACTCGGGTAAGTCATCTACAATTACTTCATATCCACCACACCTGTAATGCATGTACCACCCCACCCCTCCAACTACCACCAGGACCACTACACCACCTAGGCCACAATAACTACATCCAGTCACCCTGCATGCCCATAAACCCACTAACAGACCCACATCCCTCCCGGTGTGCACAGTCACCTACCCCTGCAAGGAATCACAATGGTACTACTGCACCCACAATGCACCTCCACATCCCATGCAAAATGAAAGGATAATCCCACAAAAGGTCCCTGCATGGCCCGACAGGGGAATAAACAGCATACAATAGGTCAGGGCTGTGCATCCTTATCCGTTTCTGTACATGTAACATACATGTCTACTCCCCCCCACAGGCACCACCACCCATGCCACCTGGATGGAAAGGCCAAGGAGTGCCAGCACCCCACATGAAGACAGAGGCCCCACTCAGGAGACTGGAGAGGGATGTATGGGCAGTGAGGAGTACCCTGGCCCGTCACACAGTCCTGGACTGTCACCCTCCAGCAGCCCCACCCAGGATAACACTAACACCCCTACCCCACAATCAGCTCTGGCCAAATGACCCCACACCAGTGTCTCCAGGCCACAGACTGGCGGATCACATGTACAGAGGCCTGAGTCTCCACCAACTAACAGGCAGGATTATGATGGCCTCAATGCAAGTGGAATTGTCAGACCTGTGCAGGGTACACAGGCATAGGGGGCTAGGCCCAGTGGGAGGGCATCAGTGGCCCAGGGGGGAGGCGAAAGGATGGTTACTGCAGCCCACGAGGTGATCTCAGAGGTCCTGGGAGCATACCACCATATCCAAGACAGGATGGGCCAGATCCTGGCCATCCTTGAGCAGAATCAAAGGCTGCAGATAGCCCAACACCTAGAGGCCATGGAGCAATGGAAACAACTCAATGCTACCATGGCCACCATTGCAGTGCTGCTGCAGCACCACTACCCAAGTCAGCCTGAGACCCAAAAACCTGGAAGCCCCTACCACTGCCCAGGACACAGACCTGCCCTCTGCATCTGCAGCAGCAACTTGACTGGTGGCAGTGGCATACAACACACAGGAGACCAGCACCCCTACCCCTGCAGCCCAGCACCAGTCACTCAAACTTGCCCTCAGTCCCAGATATGGCACTGGTACACCTGCCAAGACCAAGGCCCGCACTAAGAAGTGACTTTGACCTGAACTGTTTCCCAAGTATGCCACTGTGCTACCATATTGACCCGCCATTAGCAACCATACCTACTTGCAAGGGACATATGGGCCAATACCCACTGCCACCAATCGCTCAGCCCATGTACCTGGTATGGACATGCACCATGAGCCAACTCCCTACCACTGTACAGCGCACCTATGAAATTGTGACACGTAATAAAAACACATTCACACCAATTCGTATGTTCCCTGTCATTATGATTATTCAATTGTTAGTGTGAATGCATTAGCCAGTCAATTCCATATTCATACTTTTATAGAAGGAATGGTACCTCACGCACAACAGTGTCTGGAGTAACTCAAAATGTACATTATGGTTGTCTCCATGGCACATGCCACCTCAGTCTTCGGGTAACAGTGTCAATGACTATATACACCACATCCCCAAACAAATGAGTCAGATAGACATTATGCAGTGCAGACAACAGCATCAGTGAACAGTACCGCATAGTCACTGGAAGTATATGTGGACCAGCTGGTTCCTGGAGTGGACATCTTCCCCCTCTTCATCCTCACCATCACTCTCATCCCCTCTCAGAGGTAGCAGGTCTGGATGTACAGCACCCTCCTCCTCTAGTAGGGAGGTAGCTCTCCTCACAGCCAAGTTGTGCAGCATGCAGCAGGCCACCACTATTCTATACACCTTTTCAAGGCCATAACACAAGGATCCCCTAGAGAGATGGAGGCAATGGAATCTAGCCTTCAGGAGACCTATAGTGCGCTCAATCATCACCCTTCTAGTATGTCCATGGGCCTTATTATAATTCCTCTCTGCATCTGTCTTGGGATTACTCACAGATGTCAGGAGCTAGTGCAAGTTGGGATAGCCAGAATCACCTGCGAAAGTGAGTGAAAGAGGACTTTAACAAACTGCCATTACTTGCATACTTGCATACAGCCTGGCTGTCAGCAATGTACTGATCCAGCGTCATACACATGCCAACCTCTGTCCCCTTGTAGTTGTTCCATCATGTATGGCACACTGCATTTCCTCAGGACAAAGAAATCATGAA
Organism: Pleurodeles waltl; assembly: GCF_031143425.1. NCBI lineage: Eukaryota > Metazoa > Chordata > Amphibia > Caudata > Salamandridae > Pleurodeles > Pleurodeles waltl. The sequence continues at coordinate 1,481,270,390 of NC_090444.1, forward strand.
CTGATCCTGGAAACCTGGCATTTACATGTGATATGTACTGGTCAGCAGTACACACCAATTGTATTTTCATTGAGTTGAAGTTCTTTCTGTTCCTGTACACCTGTTAATTCACTCTTGGGGGGATGAGAGCTATGTGGGTTCCATCGATGGCACCTATCACATGTGGTATCAAAGGCATAAAATCAAGACTTTTTGGCAGGGAGTTTAGACCTTTGGGGAAACTGGATATATGTCTGCAAGTGTTGCACAAATGCATCCAGGAATTCGGACAGGATGAGGCTAAACATTGGCTGTGAGAACCATGCACCATGGCCACTGTCACCTGAAATGAGCCCGTAGCCCAAAAATGGAGTGCAGAGAACACTTGCACTTCAGTAGGGATGGTATGCTGATTCCGATTAGACAGTCTCAAGACAGGATCTAATAAAGCACATAGGTCCTGGATGGTTGAACGATTGAGTCTGTGGGTGACAATTATGTTACATTCCTCCATGGTATCCAACTCAACAAGAGGTCTGTTCACAGAAGGGGAACTCCCTTGCCACATGGATCTGTACCTATGTTAGAGGTAAGAACACATATGAGGGACACACTTACACATGCAAAACATGTTGTGAATGAATAACTGGTGTACAGTACATAGGCTACACGCACAGGCGATGTATGATGTACAACTTTAGGGACATGTATGCAGTGGTACCTCCGGTCTGATATGAGGAACAGACACTCATGTGGGCAGGCGACTAAGGGCTAGGATTTGAAGGCCCTGAATGGGGTCCCTGACCAGGAAATATTTATGTGGTGCTAGCAAAATGGCAGCCTCCTGTCATCCAGATATGAAGAAGTGGAAGTGACATCATTCCGCTGGCTGTAGTTGTCATGGCGGAAGGCAGTGTTCACCACTGTGCACCGTTTATTGGTTTACATGGTTGTCAATGGGGAAACTGGGCCTATCTTGATCGCCGCTTGCGGTGATGGTGAACACCACTGCGGAGCGTACGCCATGTCATCACCCCAATTTCGCTTGACTTCTGAAACATATCAGCTGTATCAGATGGGCATATCCTAACATCTGTTTTTCCTCTCTGTCTGTCCCATACAGGTCAGTGCCAATCAGAAGGGGGGACTCTGGCAGGCCATCGCCAAGGAGGTGCGAACCCCGGGGGTCTACAACTGGCAGAGCACCCACTGCAGGAAGCGGTGGGAGGACCTCATGCGCTGGGCCAGGAAGACCTGCAAGGCCCAGCTAGGGAAGGCCTTCCAACGAGGAAGGGGTGCCTGTCAGACCCTTATCCCCTAATGTCCCGAATTCTGGCGGTGGCATATCTGGATTTGGATGGGTGCTTGAAGGCAGCACAGCAGCCACAATGGGGTGAGTACCAACACTGTTTAATACCACTTTGAGGGATGTGTTTGAGTGCTGTGGTATGTATGGTGTCTTGTGCCAGGCATTCTGAGGTGTGTTCCAGCAGTCCTGGCCCCATGGGCACGGAAATGTTGTGGGGCAGGTGTCAACGGTCAAAATAGGCCCTTGAGTGGGGATGCAGTGGCCCATGGTTCCAAGAAGGCAGAGTTGCGGAGCTCAAGGGGCCAGTGGGTTGGAAGGAAGGGGAGTACTATGGGGGAGGCAACTACCACTGGCTGTAGTGACTCTGATACCTCCTCTGATGGGAGCTCCATGGTGGCGGACCCTAGTGGGCCCAACCATTCTTTGTCATCCTCCGCCACCCCCATGCCATCACTGCCTTCCTGGTTGCTCCCCACCCAGTTGGCCGTGCCTGCTCACCCAGGAGGGTGGGTGTCTCCTTCACCCAAGGCACCTCATCCCCTGCCCCAGTCAGCCCTGCTGCCCTCACAGAGGAGGCTATCGACCTCCTGAGGACCATCTCTGTAGGGCAGACAACCATCATGAATGCCATCCAGGGGCTAGCATCCCAGATGCAGCAATGCAATGCATACCTGGAAGGCATTCACAGTGCCACGTCTGGCCTATAGAGATTTTTTCAGGTTCTGGCCTCCTCTTTGATGGCAGCCAGTGTCCCTGGTCTTTCCACCCCCCTTCCAACCACCTCCCCCTTCCAGCACCCCACTCCTGTCACCCATCCGAAGCACACGTTCAGACAGCCATGCACACACCTCAACACACAAGAAGCACACAGAGAAACACAAGCACCATACTTCCCACCACAGGCATACACAGCCAACATACAAAGGCACACACAACATCCACTTCCCTAAGTGTGTCCACCTCTCTCACCTCATTCTCTGTCACCTCAACATGCACACCCACAAGCACTGCACCCTTAGTCACTGCTGCTGGCCACATTCTTGCAGTCACCACAACATCTGACATCCAGTCATCCACCCCAGACACCACACCTGCACTCACCACAACTACATTGACTGACACATACAGCACACTCACCAGACCTGCAGACACCCAGACAACATCCATTTACACTGGTAGCCTGTCACTGTGTCTACCACCCCTCCTCCCAAGACACTCAAACGTTCATACATACACTCAACACACATCCACCACACATCAGCATACTGTACAGGGACCTGCATCCACGTCCAGCACACCTACACCTGGTACAACCACTCCCTCTACCTCCACTCCCACACCTTCCTCCATATCCACCCCAACTGCCCCAAAGAAACATTTCCTCTCCCGTATTGACCTGCTTGAACCCACTGGCCCACCCCGTCTCGTCCCTAAACATGTCCATCTCCTTGCCCTGTCCACTCCTTCCTCATCCAAGTCCACGGCAGTCCCCCTTCCTATTCCCGTGTCCCTTCCCCAGAGAGGAAGAATCCCTGTGTTGCCCCACGTCCCACTGCCACCCCATGGTCCAAGCCCACTCCCCTACCTTCCAAGGGCAAACCCAAATCCCCTCCACCTCCCAAAAGTAAGCCCAAGCCCCTCTCTTCCAGGCGTAAGTCGCCATCCTCTGCCCCTGTTCCCTGAGGTGCCTGGCTGTCCCATTGATGTCCCTTTATGGTGGAGTACCCTGTGCTCAAATGGGAGTCAAGTCCGGCCCATTTGGGCACCTCAGGGTATTCAAAATGGACTGGTCAATGGCCTTATTTGGGCATTACTATTTTAGTTTTGTGTTAAAGTTTGTGTGCCCACTGGTGCTGTTGGCACAATATGGAGACGTGGTTCATTGTTTCATTGTGGGGGTGTGGGGTGCACATGTGTGTACTTCGGGCAGGTCTTTGTTGCCTTGTGTTGGGTAAGTAGCTCTTATTCTTGTGTGTATGGCTTGTGATGGTGGAAGGGGTTGGGATTGCGTTGCTGGGTTGCTGGGGTGGTGGGGTGGGTGTGCAACTGTGCCTTTTCTTCCCGTGTGTACTAGGTTGCAGTACTTAATGTTGTGGTCTTCGTCAGCGGTCACGGTTGTGGAGGTATATTCCAAGGAAGAGGACTGGGGTTATTTGCAACTCTCTCCCCATGTCTGCTTTGGCGTGTTGTGTGTGCCTACGGTGAGTGTTTCCTTTTATTTGGATCATTTCTGCCACATTATGTGTGGCGGTGGTTCCCTCCCGGGAACTGACGGCGGTCTTATGCTCCATTATTTGTTGGGAGGGTGGGGCCTTTCCGTCGGCCTGTGAGTGGCCTCTTCCTTCGTTGTCAGCACTCCAATGATGGTGGTGTTTGGATGGCTCGCTGGCTGTTTCTCATGTGCTTCATTATTTGGTGGTCTGGACCACCAGCCTGTTGGCTGTGGTTACCGCCAGCGCCAGCGGAAATGTGATTGCCGCCATGTTCATAATAACGGCCTTAATTTGCCAGCACCTGGGCTCTCTTGCTTAGACCCCTGACTTGCCAAGTGGGCCAATCTCCAGTCTCTGGGCCCCTGGAAGGAGAAGCGGGTAAAACCTGAGAGAAAATCCACGCACCTGAGCTGAGCAGAAGAAAAATCAATGCAGTGTCTGCACCACGGCTGATAAATCAATGTAGCGCTGGTGAAATCCACACATTGCTACCTCAACGCAGATTCATTGTTGCCGTGCGTCTGGATTTTCCACACATCATCCCTGGGTGTCAAATGTTTAACATCACCATGAGGACCCGAGACTGCTTGTCCAGAAATTGACACATCCCCTCCCTGTGAGGAAATAATTGATGCTTCAGTTACTCAGTTGAGAAAGAACCAATGCACAGCCTCAATTGCGAGTAAGGAATCAATGCATCTCATGGTTTTCTGATGCACCCTCACCCCTGCAGCTTTATTTTTGAAGCGTATCAGGTACTTTGTGCTAAAACGATGCATCCATTGATTCGTTTGGATTTCCTCTTTGTATTTTAAAACTGTGATATCTTTACTTGTGTATGTTGGATTTTTGTCATTTTGTCATTTTTATCTAATTGTTTAAATTAGATAAATATTGGCTATTTTCTTAAGCTGGTATGGAGTCTTTTTTCGGTGTTCTCACTGTTTTACTGTGTATGTTTGTACAAATATTTTACACATTTCCTCTGAGATAAGCCTGACTGCTTGTGCCAAGCTACCAAGCAGGTGAGCAGGTGTTATCTTAGGTGTGTGACTCCCTTACCATGACTAGAATGACCGTCCCTACTTAGACAGCTTGTAAACTGACTGCCAACTAGATACCCCATTTCTAACAAGAACCTTAAAATGATAACGGCTAGTGGTGAGAGAGAAACACCATCTGAAATGATATAACAATGTAGTCAGGAGGAGGGAGAAAAGGATGCCAGCAGCAGGATTTTACAAGCAAGCCAGTAAGGCTCCCTCAAAATATACAATCTTCACAGCAACATTTGCATGATACAAAACAGCCAGGATATTACTTTCACTCCAAAGTGTCCATGCAGCCTAACAGCTGCTTGTAATTGTAAGTCACCTGTAGCAGTAGTACCACAACAAGTATTGCCAACTATTAAAGCTATGTTTATAAAGGAATCATTGTACCAGCAGAACCATGAAATAGTTTGTACCTACAATGTGAAGCTGGCTAAAATGTTAGGGATTGACCACCTCTTTCTTTTGTTTGAAGAAGGAGTGGCTTTCTAGAATTGGTGCACATCCTCTGCCCAAAATATAAGGTTCCCAGCTGACCTATTTCTTCACAATGGCTGTGCCAGCATGGCATCGTGTAGTGCAGAAAATTAAATTGATTGGCAACGCTATGAAGCTGAGCACTGTTCAGTCCATTCTCCATATGTCGCCGAAAATAGCCAGTTGTCTAGCACCAGATATGTGCAACACTGCACACTAGATCTTTTTCCAGGGAGTAAGGCAGTGGTTAGCTGCTAGTCTCATTGCTAATGATGCTTTTCAGATCACTTGGCAGCATGCAACAGTTGCAGTGTTCACCATGGAGAAATGTCATACAGCTACCAACATCTTGATAGAGCTTAATACCAAGGTCTATGAATGGCATAAACCCAGAGGTCTCACAATTAGATGTGTTGCCACAGACAATGGCAGTAATCTATCAAAGTCAGGGCTGCAAGGGGATATTTCAGAGCCCTGTGTTTTTGCACATTGCATGAACCTAATTTTGCAAGACTCACTCAAAAGATGTAGTCAACAAAATACTGATCATCTGCAATAGAATCAGCACTCATTTCAGTCATTCATTCAAAGCCCGAAAAGCAGTTGAGGATCATTCAGCATGCTAATAAGCTACCTGTAAAAAGCCTTATACAGAAGGTACCAACACGCTGAAACCCAACTGAGTACATGCTGGAACACCTATTTGACAGTACAAATAAATAAACGATTATGTAATTCAAAGAAGAGTGACTGCAACTATCAAAGCCATACAAATAGGGCTACTGGAGTGTCTAATGCAAATGCTGGTTTCTTTTGGGATTATAACATAGAAAGCCAGCAAGGAAGACAGTACCATGGGGAAAGTAATCTCTTTGTTGTATCTGCCACAAGATTATTTGAAAAAGGTGGAATGAATGCCTCTCAGATGAATTACATTCACTGACTGATGGAGTAGAATTGCCTTGGAGTGTGAATTAATTAATATTTAACTAGAATATTATTCCCATCAGATGATTCTCAGATGTTTTAATTATTTACCTCTATAGGGCCCCTGTAAAGAGAAAGTTAATGCAGACCTTCCAACATTCCTTCTGTATGCCCTACAAGGCATATTACAAACATGTTGGAAGGCCTGGGTTAGCTGTGTTAGATGCCATATAGGTTCTACAGTAATGGGTCTCCACCTGCAGCCAAGAACACTCCTTTTGCTTGCAGAGTATATATTACCACAAAGTAGACATTGGGGGTTATTCTAACTTTGGAGGAGTGTTAATCCGTCCCAAAAGTGACGGTAAAGTGACGGATATACCACCAGCCGTATTACGAGTTCCATAGGATATAATGGACTCGTAATACGGCTGGTGGTAAATCCGTCACTTTTCCGTCACTTTTGGGACGGATTAACACCTCCTCCAAAGTTAGAATAACCCCCATTGTGTCTAATACCCAAAATCTTAGCCCTATCACCTATCTTAAGAGAAGCTCAGGGGGGAATTTTTGTTATGATGACATATTCTCCTGTAATTACGCATGTTAAATTTAGCACAAGTGCACAGAAACAACATGGATGACAAGCATGTGGCTGCTGTTTGCAGCATGTCTTTTATGCACAATATTTTAGTGTGAAATACATCTTTGTGTGAGAGATGATGTGGGAACATAAAAACAGCACCAAATGCTGGCTTTGCATTTCACATGTTTATAAATATTCATACATTTTGAGTAATTATGGAAACGCAAGGTATGTGAAGTAAGCGCACCCCCAGTAAACCACCTAACCTCCCCCTAGCACATCCCTAGTGGTGATCATATGAATTTGGTTACATTTGAATCTTGCAACATTACCATCATGCCATATGGAATATGTACTATGGCCCATATTATGACAATGGCGGTAAAAAACGCCTACTGCTGGGGCGACGGCCGCCAAAAGACTGTTGCCGTGGCTACCATCCGTCCACCATTTTATGACCACAGCCGGATTTCCGCCACAAGAAGGGCCGAAATCTGGCTGTGGCCATACTGGTGGATGGAGGTAAGGTGGCGCTACTACCACCAGCCACGCCAGTAGAACGCTGCCAGCTGTATTATGACAAATATTCCAGCCTGGAAGTGTTCTGTTGGCGGGTGCTGCTGGCGGTAGCAGCGCCCCGTCCCGTCCCCTGCTGGAAGACCCCCCGGATCCAGGTAAGTCGGGTTTCCTACAGGGGATGGGGTGGTGGGTGTTGTGTGTGTGGAGGTGTGTGCATGTATGTGTCAGTGTGTGCGTGAATGCGAGTATGTGTTTAGTGTTGTTTGCATGCGTGCAATTAATCTGTGTGAGTGCGTGTATGTATGGAAATGTGTCTGCATGTATGTTTTGATGTGTGTACGTGAATGCATGAGTGTATGGATGTGTGGATGAGTGTGTTTCTGTGTGTGTGTGAATGTGGGGCATGGATGTAGGGGGTTGGTGGTGTCTGGGGAGTGTTGGGGGGGTTCCATTCATTGACAGGGAAGGAATTCCCTGTCACTGATAGGGCCTACCGCCATGGTTTTCGTGGGGTTACGAAAGCCACGAAAACCATGGTGGTAGGCAGGGTCATGATACCACCGGCAGCACAATGGCAGCCGCCGGCATGGAGATTCTTATCTCCAGCCCGGCGGCTGCTACTGCCATGGCGGTCGGAGTGGTACATTTGCGGTTTGGCTTCAGCCAACCAGCCAATGTCATAATGTGGCGGTAAGTACCACGAGCCTCTTGGCGGTACTACCGCCACATTAGCTCCGACCGCGGGGGTAATATTGACCCCCAATGTCTCCTGTATCAACACTTACAATCTTTAGACAGGTTGTGTAAGAAAATGGGTTATTAGTTGAGAAAAGTGGATGCCCCACTCAAACAATAATAAACACTATCCTTGTCAAGGTGAACCACAAAAGCCACTAAATTAACCTCCGCTTAAGCCTCTGGTACCTTGCCATAAAGAAGTCAGTCTCAACTTAGAGGCAAGGTGTAAAGTACTGATCCATCACAGAAACAGTAATAAAGTTGAAACACATGAAAAATCTCGAGCCAATTTAGAAAAATAGAGTAAAATGTACTGACACTAAAATGACAAAAGTCTAATCAGTAGATTCAGAGCTAAGGGTTTTAAAAGTTTCAGTGAAAAATAGTGCCAAGAAGGACAAAGTGCCACTTGTGATTATCTGGTCATACTATCTGGGAGGAAGTCACAAGTTCAGGCCGAGTGCGATGGAGCATGTGTTGGATACATGGACTGGGTTAGCTGCGTTGAAGAGTTACTTTCTCTAATCTGGTGCAAAGGGTGCCATTTGCATTGGCAGAGGTGTGAGAAGAAGGCTTTCTGGCCAAGAGCGTCGTGAATGGTAATTTGGTGTAGCCCAAATTGCTGGTCATTGGTGGACCTTCACATTGGTTGATCGTCACAGACAGTCAGTGACAGCACCAAACGAAAGCCTCACATTGCCAGTTGTTGTGAACTGCTGCTTTCAACACCAAGAGCAGGTCCGCTGGATATTTTAGTTGGCAGTCATCGCTGGTGGTCAATTCTTGGTGCAAAGAGGTGACTTTGCAGTTGTGAGGAGCCCAAAACTTCCATAAGTTCACCTTTTCTTCAGGAGGAGCTAACCCTGCTGCCAGAAGGATCCGGCACCTTGTGGGGGCACCTCCTGGGGATCAGGACTCAGCAGAGGCCAGTCGCAGGCCTCAGGCAGGTCTAGGCAGGTCCAAGAAGGTCCAATTACTGCTGGTCAGCTGAGCAGTTGCAGGGAGGCCTTTGGAAGCTTGTCGAGTCCCTGTAGTTCACACAGAAAGACAGCCATCTGATGCTTAGAGCCTCACAAGGCAGCAGGGCAGTCCTCTTTTAAACCTTCCACAGGTCGAGGAATGTTGTGATGAGAAGATCCGGAGGTCCCACCTACCTCCAAACCTGGTTCAGGTAAATTCTTCTTCTACATCTGGTCTTTGCTCCAAATTGTTAAAAGTGACTAAGGCAACAGCAGGCCTGGTGGCAGGCCACTTTTCATGTGCTGCAGGCAGGGACCGCTGAAGTGTAAGCAGAGCTGGGGGTAGCTCCTCCCTGGTCATCCTGTCATGTGACACTCTCCCCTCACATCTAAGCTTTTTTTCTCACTGTCTGGAAACAATGCCCAAGCCACAACAGCAGGACCATTCACAGTCATGTGACCTCAGACACAGGCAGAAAGGCACAATTGGTATGGGTCAACTTTCTAAAAGTGGCATTTTTTTAAATTGTAACTTAAAATCAGTCCTCACCATTAAATATGATGTTAAATTACAATTCATTTGAGTGTAAACATAATTTGTTAATCTGTTCCCAATATGAAGTTGGCATTTATTAAATGTAATGATGTAACCCAGTGTTAGTCTATGGAAGAGAGAGCCTTAGGAGCAATGACTTATTAAATAAAGTGCTCTCTACTGTATGTGTTTTTAGGGCCTACCTTAAGGATGGCTTATAAGTATAAGACCTGAAGTTTTAGGTCTGGCAAAAGGATTATTCATGTATTTCAAAATAGCAGTTTGAAGCTGTACAAAGGCTGCTATGGCAGGTTTTAGACTCGTTTTGAAAGGTTACTTTATTGGATGGTTCAATGAGTGCTACAGCCCACTAGTAACATTTAATTTACAGGCCCTGGTTACGTGTAGTGCCATATGCTAGGAACAGGTAATTAAATTACATGTGCCAATCAGGTATGGCCTAATTGTATTATTATTTTCAGTACAGTACACTTTACCACTGATTAGCAGAATTAAAGTGCAGAGTTTTAAAAGTAAAAAAACACAGGTTCAGCAAAAAAAGGCAGAGGAAGGCAAATATCTGGGGTGACCCCTCAGAGAGGGCCATGTCCAACGAGTGACAATAGATCTTTTAGTCCTGGTAATCATCGTTACTAGCAGCCAAATAGATGCACAAATCAGAGGCTAAACCTGATGAGCAATAGTGTGACGAATTAAGGGCCTCATTCACTAATAATACTAAAAAGAAATTGCACATTGCGCCTAAAAACGATTCACACTTTGTGATTTCCTATTTAGAATGTACTAAAATGTGTTTAGTTGAAGTGGCTAACAGTTGCAAACTGACTTCTATGAAATGATCTGGTATTTTGCAAACCAACTTTGCAATAATAGGAGATTTTTTAAACTGAAGCATATGTGGCGTGTACTGCATTACATGAATAGTCAAAAGAAAGTCAGTTCTTAGATTCCACAAGTTTTATTCCAAAGTCGGTCCAAACATTCACATGGTTTTTGACCGTGGATTTAAATACAAGAAAGTGGCAGCCGATACGTGTTTTGCCAAAAAAAAGTGACTTCCTCAAGGCTGTAATGATTATAAATAAAAAAGACATAATCATCCTAAAACAGCTATTCGTAAAGGTTTTTAACAAAAATTAAGTTAAAAGAAAACAAATATACCCAAATGTGCAAATAAATCCAGAAAAACCTTTCAACGAAGTGCACTATTTTTAGAGTCACCAACAACAAATGAAACTAGAGCAAGAAAGCTGACAACTCTTTACAAACGTTCCAAGGTGAGCATGCACACCAAAAAGTGAAAGAGAGGCCAGAGTGATGCCCTTCCGACACAGAAATAATGCAGAGATGGCCATGCCTGAAGACAAACCAAAGTCTATGATTGTCTGAGTGGATGAAGAAATGTAATAGAATCTCCCAATAATGAGCTAAAAAGAAAGAGTTTGAAAAATGAATACTTCAGCGTGAGACATCATATATAAAAGAGTAACTGACGATTTCAAAATCACAATTGATCAATTGCGTCGCAGCCTTATTTGGTGTTAAAGCGTTGAAAATAATTTTAGGTGAGCTGAGGGATTCATAAAGCTGAATTATACTTTCAATTAAAGGGAAATGATAAAGTTGATACCTTATTTGTTTTAAAACAGGTTATAAAGAAAAGACTTTTGATTCTCATGGAAGTCAATGTATGTGATCATAGTACTGCTGTGCACTGATAGTGTTACGAGTCAGAAACAAGATCAAGCATCGTATTTGCTCGAGTTATACCTACTAATGTTGTAAACTCCTAAGGCCCCTCTGCCTGCAGAACTATAGTACCTTTAGACAAGAGGGGGGGCCGGCAGGGATGGTGATAGTGACGGGGTAAAATTACAAATAAATGATAAAATAAATGAGCGTGAACGTGCTTGTAAAACCTTGAATTTGCCAGCAGCGCGAGTATAAACAATATAATTAAACTGGTAGGCAGGCAAAGAGCTCGATGACTGCGCAGGAAATAAAAAGAAAACATGGAGCCTCGTATGTTTTCAGCAGTTGGCCTGTGAGTTCGAGGAGGGGTAAACACCGACATTGGAAGGATAAAAGGGTAAATGCGCCCTATCAGCCATCAAACTTGTGACCTTTATTTCGTCCATTAAACATAGATTGTGGTAGCCGATTATCATGCCTCAGCCTGTATGGCAAAGTTTAAAAGTGGTGGAATTAAACTGACAAAAAAAAAAACATTTGTGCAATTGTCGTATTTTAGAGGGGTATGTATCAAAGATTTTGCAGCTCTTCCTGATTACTATTTAGACATCAATAGGTCTGATTTTGTGTTTACTATTTTCAGACTTTTAGTTCAAAAACCTACACATTTAGCTGACCAATTGCAGCTACTAACACCGGAAGTGAATGGAGAACGTGGCCATTCAGAGCCCTCTGCTGCCTGTACCCAACCTGGGTATGCTAACCGTAGTCAGATTTTTTGCTCTGCCAACCTGTAACGGTGTTGTAAAGCTTTTACAGTGAATTCCAATAACGTCTTCCAGTGTTACCCCAGGGATATGGGTGACAGCAGCTTTGATTTGCTCACTGCCTGCCAGAAATATGAATGGCGTACACTTATGTTTTTAGCAAATATGATTTTGTCTCTGCTGCAGAATAAATGCTGATGCAGTTGATGCACCAGTCAGCTGCAGCTCCCTGTTCTTCTGCTGCTTCCTGCCCAAAGCACCTCTCACACTATCATTGCCCCTCAAGCCCAGCGACATGGGCAGATTCAATCATGAGACTGACCCGCAAATGCCTCTGCTCCTTTCTGGTCCTCTTGTACTGCCTCTTCTCCCTGTATGCAGCATAAAGTGTTTTCTTTAAGCCCCAGCATGCGGGTCCACAGGGTTGTAAATAAAATAGAATGGAAGAGCAAAGATGAGACCAGTGTTACAAAACCCAAATAACACCGAGCGAAATATTTGCAAAATGTCTGCTTTTAGTCTGAAACAGTGAATGTTCCAAGTAAACAATGAGGAATAACACAAAATACCTTTTACGTAATGTTTTGTGCATAATTTCTGTTTCTATTATGTCGTCGGCGCTTGTTTTTATTTACGACCCTGTGGACACGAGTCGCATGCTGGGGTTTGAAGAACACGTTGTATGCTGCATACAGGGATAGGGACAGGGAAGGGAGGGGATTACAAATAAATAAATAAAACAGTGGCTGAAGTCACAAAGCAGTGGGGCAGAGCCAGCAGCACCTCCACTTAGCATTCATTTTTATTGTGTTTTTATTGTGGGAATAAGCACGTGAATTCACAGTGCCATGGCCACCATGAGCGTGAGCGCAAAGGAGGGATTCAAAAGGAAAAAGAAGTTCTCTGGCAGTCAAAGTTATTGGCAAAAATGCAATTATCCATGTAACAGGGTCGGTCCCCAAGGCGGTAACCAAACCGCCCCAAAGAGGGACAAATGTAAAGCATTTACCAATGATAAGGAAGGATTTTTGAAAGGCAAGCCCATGAACTGAGTGATAGTGATGGGCACACAGTGGGTGTGGTTGAAAGCCCAGATACATACCAACATGTCAGAAAATCAGCACTTGCGTGCTGCTATGATCAACCTAAAAAGGTGTTATGAGCACTATGTGCAATAGTTAGTGGGACTCCTAGCAATGAAGTATCATTTATAGCTAAAGGAACTACTACAAAATTGATGCCTATGATTACTATGTGTGTATTGCAAATTGTACACACAACGTACCTAGACTCAAACCATTAAAATATCCTTGAATTAACATGTGATCTTCTGCCAAAATTGGCATTACTTAAGTCACAAAAACAAATATAATGCCAAGTACATAATGGAATACCAAGTTATGAAGTAAACATGCTAATTTTAAAAACCTAATACAACTTTAATACCTGAGCTAGTGGTGGTGGTAGTGTTTGTCCGTCATTGTCAACGATGACCAAAGGACATCACATTGAAGAGGTTGACTGGGTACGGTGTGTCCTGCTGTGATTGATCAGTCCGATGTGGGCTCGGAAACCTCTGTTGCACTTCAGGCACAATTGGTCTGCTAGGTTGGTTGGCAAAGAGTGGGCTATGAAATGGGGCAGCTCAGACTTCTTCTGCACCTCTGCAATCCTGCTCTGCTCATAGGAGGTGGGGCCTTTGTTGATACAGCTTCGCCAGGAGGGACAGGCTTCAAAAATGAATACAACATTAATACCTAAGCTAGTAGTATGCATGTCACAACAAAATACAATACAATACATGATTTTAGTCCATAAGAAAAATATGCAGTTCCCTGTGTTGGGTGAGGCCTTTGTCTACAGCCCTAAGCCTAAAAATCAGAAAGTGTACAGTCTCCTCAGTATTACTCTGTTGCCACCCATGGAACCCAAAGAATTGAGTCTTAACACATCAATAGCATGAAATCGTAGTTTCTGAGTCTGAAGCAAAGCATGTATGGTATTGTAGTGAACTGCTAGAGGATAATTGTTCTTTGTTTCTTATCTTCTTTGATTTTCTTCTTCAGTGGTTGAATAATGCTGCCAATGTATATCTTGTGACACTTACAGATTCAATAAATCACAAACTTTGTGTTGCAATTTGTGAATTGCCTCAAGTAATGTCTCCTGTCTGTGATATGTTAGAAACTAGTTGTTTTGTCCTGTGAGAATTGACAAACATAACAGTGTCCACACTTATAAAATTCCTTTGGATGTTTAGTCAGCCATGTTTGTTCAGAATTGCTTGACTGGGGGTCCATATAGCAGTGACAAAGTATATAACATAGGGGGTCATTCTGACCTCGGCGGTAAAAGGCCCTTACTGCCGGTCAGAAGTCCGCCATACTACCGCCGTGGCCGCGGTCGACCGCTACGGTCATTCTGACCACCAACTGTGAAACCGCCAAAAATCCGACATCCAAGGAAGGCCGTCACATCAGCGGGCCGCGGAAAACTGGAGATGACCAAACCTCCACCGTCACGCCAACACAAACACGCCCATGCCATTCTGACCCACCAATCCACGCGGCGGTCTTTCAACCGCGGTATTCCATTGGCGGTACACACCGCCACGCTCAAAATACACACACAGCTCCTAAACACTGCCACATTGGACAATTTGAAATACGCACACCTGACACACATACAAACAACGCTCCCACACATCCAATCAACTATAACACACACACCCACATCACCCACAAACCCCCACTAGTTGGAAATCGGAGCGAAGGCGAGAGCGAGAGCGAGAGATAGCGATAGCGAGCACAGCATTAGAAAACCCCAAAACACACAGGAACACAACTTCATCACCCACACAACATCTACGCACACATCACCACATATCACCACGCACATCACCAAAAACACCACCCCACACCTCATCCACACCACCCCATGGCACCCCAAAGACACCCAAAGTTTTCGGACCAAGAACTCCGGGTCATGGTTGAGGAAATCATGAGGGTTGAGCCCCAGCTCTTCGGCACACAGGTGCAGCACACCACCATAGCAAGGAAGGCTGAACTATGGCAAAGGATCGTAGACAGGGTCAACGCTGTGGGACAGCATCCCAGAAATCGGGAAGATATAAGAAAGCGATGGAACGACCTACGGGGGAAGGTGCGCTCGATGATCTCCAGGCACAACATCGCTGTGCAGAAGACTGGCTTCGGACCCCCACCCACCCCACCCCAATTCACAGCATGGGAGCAAGAGGTGGTAAACATCCTGCATCCTGATGGCCTCGCTGGAGTACAAGGAGGAATGGACTCTGGTAAGTAGAATCTCAACCACTTCACCCCCCCCCAAACACCAGCATGCCAACACCCCCTCACCCCCAATCTCACCCCCCAGCACATAACCTCCCTGCCAATGTCTCACCAGCACAACCCACCCTAAACAACACCAACCCCTGAATGCCAACACAAACCATAGACAGCCACCACCAAAGCATGACCATTGCACATACCCATACACCCCCTCCCAAACCCTCACAACACCTCCCACAAGGGAATGCCAGCACTGGGGGACAAGGGCACCCAAAATGCACGCCATGGCACACACAGAAACAATAACCATACTCCTTTACCCCTGCAGAGCCCGAACGACAACACACCGCCACGGAGGGTCCAGAGATGTCCATCCCACCCCCAGAACAGGCCCCCAGCGAGGACAGCAGCTCTGTCGACCTAGAACCTGACGACCAGCCCGGACCATCGGGGACCTCTGGACAGTCGGTTCCCCACACACAGGCCACAGCAGACCGAAACCCCCCTGGGAACACCAGCACAGCTCCCACCCAGCGGGCCCATGCCTCTGTCCCGCGGACGCATCAATCAGCGGTGTGTCCGCCACTACAGGGCACCCAGGCTGACCCAACACCCCAACAACAACAGGGACCTGGGGGCAGTGGTAGTGGGCACACCGTCCAGGGGACAGAGGCCCGGGGAAACAGGGCAACTGGGAGGGCTGCTGTGCGACAGGGGGGGGAGGACAGGCCCAGGGAACCGACTCTCCAAGAGGCCCTCACCACCATCATGGGAGCGTATCATCACTCCCAGGAGACGATGGTGACGGTACTGGCCAGGTTCACCGAGATCCAGGCACAGCGGGAGGAACGGAACATGGGGTTCAGCAATGAACTCCGGGCCATCGCTACCGCAATGGGGACCATAGTCCAGGCCCTAAACCGCATTGAAACCACATTGCGGGACCATGTGGCACCGCAAAGGGCCCCTGTCACCATCCAGGAACAGCCTACCACCTCCGCCGGCGCTAGTGGTCAGGAGGCCCCCACAGAACGACGGGCCACCAGAACCCCACCTCCTGCTGAAGAACAACCACCCCGCAAGAGGAACCTGAGATCTCAAAGGAAGACAGAGTAGGATGCCAGGACCCCCGCCAGTCTAATATCCCCCCGGATGTCATTCCACTGTCCCACAGTGTCACCCTGTCCAACCTTGAACTGCCCCTGCTCCATCCTTCCACTGCCATATGAACAATGCAACTGTGCGACCGAGAACTGGACTCTGCCATGGACATAACTCCACCCTCACCCTTCACCGTTTAATATCATGTACCAAAATATAGCACTAAAAATAAATCACTCATTGCACATAAATCATTCTGGAGTCAGCCTGTATTATTTACAAATGTATAACACATTACTTATCAATAATGTTCTGTTATATATGTGCGGACAACATACCGATGTCAATAAGCATTAGTCCATGGGCTAACCAGGCAGAAGTCACGCAGTGGGTCATACAGCACTGAAAAGGGAAGGGAAAAGTAAACTTCGGGTTAAAAGAACTGGGGGGCAATACACAAAGTAAAGATGCAGGGGGCATTCACTAAATCGTAAATGGCGTGGGAGATTCCTACCTGTGTGCTACTGAAAATACTGTAGGATAACTCTGTCCCTGTTGTCTGGGTCGTCCTCTTCGTCTTCCTCCTCTTCAATCTCCGCAGGCTCCACAGCTGCTTCAACACCACCATCTGGACCATCCTCCTGCAGGAAGGGCACCTGACGTCGCAATGCCAGATTGTGAAGCATACAGCAGGCCACGATGATCTGGCACACCTTCTTTGGTGAGTACATCAGGGATCCCCCTGTCATATGTAGGCACCTAAACCTGGCCTTCAGGAGGCCAAAGGTTCTTTCAATGACCCTCCTAGTTCGCCCATGGGCTTCATTGTACCGTTCCTCTGCCCTGGTCCGGGGATTCCTCACTGGGGTCAATAGCCAAGGCAGGTTGGGGTAACCAGAGTCACCAATTAGCCACACACGTTGTCTCTGTAGCTGTTCCATCACATAAGGGATGCTGCTATTTCGCATCACATACGCGTCATGCACTGACCCAGGGAACATGGCATTCACATGGGAGATGTACTGGTCAGCCAAACAGACCACCTGGACGTTCATCGAATGGTAACTTTTCCTGTTTCTGTACACCTGCTCATCGTCTTTTGGGGGTACTAAAGC
The DNA here is from genome assembly GCF_031143425.1 of Pleurodeles waltl. Taxonomy (NCBI): domain Eukaryota; kingdom Metazoa; phylum Chordata; class Amphibia; order Caudata; family Salamandridae; genus Pleurodeles; species Pleurodeles waltl. The sequence continues at coordinate 1,481,287,691 of NC_090444.1, forward strand.
CACATGGGTCCCATCAATGGCACCAATTATGTTGGGGATATGTCCAAGGGCATAAAAATCACCCTTCACAGTGGCCAAATCAACCTCCTCAGGGAATACAATGTAGCGCCGCATGTGTTTCGTCAGGGCAGACAACACTCTAGACAAGATTTTTGAAAACATAGGCTGAGACATTCCAGATGACATGGCCACTGTTGTCTGGAATGAGCCACTTGCCAAAAAATGGAGGACTGACAGAACCTGCACTAGAGGGGGAATTCCTGTGGGTTGGCGGATGGGGGACATCAGGGCTGGCTCCAGCTGGGCACACAGTTCATGTATAGTGGCTCGGTCAAGCCGGTATCGTAGTATGATGTGGCGTTCTTCCATTGTCGACAGGTCCACCAGCGGGCGGTACACGCGAGGATTCATCCTTCTCCTCGCAAGTCCCAGCGGACGGTGCCTAGGAAGGACAACAGGAGCACAGAGTCAAGCAAGTCACAGGTACGTTCACCACTGCATGCACTGTACACGAAAATGTATGGATGGCTATGTTTGGATGTATGGCAATGCAAGGCCTAGGCCTGTGTGACGCAGTTGAAATGAAGCCATGTGGGCCCTTGAAATGGCGGCTGCCTGACCGGTGAAGTGGGACAATGGGATGTGAGGTCAATGTGCTGGCGTGGCACACCGTGGCGGTAGGCGGTCGAAGACCGCTATACGAACCTGCATAGGTTAACATTGAACCCTATGGGATTCAGGAGCCAATGACGATGTGCGCCGGCGGTCGCGGTACGCACCGCAGCGGTACGCACCGCCGCGGCCGTGACCGCCATTTTCTATCTGCCTAATCACTCGATACCTGATCATCCACAGGAGAGGACCTATACTGCAAGTGCTGCTGTGACCTCGGTCTGGAAGTGACAATGGCTGCTGCGACTGGGGAAAGGGCCCCTGCCTTCACGTCTGAAGAGTTGGAGAAACTAGTGGATGGTGTCCTCCCCCAGTATGCGCTACTCTACGGTCCTCCAGACCAACAGGTGAGTACACTGAGTGCACATTGAATGGGTTATGTCTGTGTGGAGTGGGGTGGATGTAAGTTGTTGGGGTGGGGAGAAAATGAGGACTGCAACGCACGACAGATGAGAGAATGGGCCACATGGCAAGGTTGGGGAGGGGGGGCATGTACTCCAAACATGCCGAAAATTCACGTTTTCTCTTTCCCACCCTGTACATGTCTAACAGGTGAGCGCCCATCAGAAAATCGACATTTGGCGTCCCATCGCCAAGGAAGTCCGGGCCCTGGGGGTCTACACCAGACGGGGCACCCACTGCCGCAAGAGGTGGGAGGACATCCACCGCGGAACCCGAAAGACCGCCGAGTCACTGTTGGGGATGGCCTCCCGACCTAGGAGGGGTGCCAGTCGTACCCTGACCCCCCTGATGTCCCGGATCCTGGCGGTGGCCTACCCTGATTTGGATGGGCGCTTGAGGACATCACAGCAGACACAAGGGGGTGAGTACCTGCACATTCTGCTATCCTTAAGCGCAGTTGAGGCGTCTGGGTGGGGGAGGAGGGCCGTGGGTGACACTAGGCCAGGGCGCTTTCTGTAGTGTAGTCCCCTCCCTTAGACAAGGCCCTGTGTCCCCGTCCCCCACCTCTGTAGGGTGCCAAGTACAGCTATCCATGGTCCTGCATCACCCATGTGCGCGTCTGTTGTCCCTAGACCTGTTGGCCTAGTCAGAAGTACTGAGTAGTGTACCCCAATTTCGCGGCTTAGTGCATGAGGCACCTGTGTCTGTCCTCTCCGCCAACGGTATTGACAAGGCATACACTCAACGTTGTATTATTTCTCCCCCCACCCTTATTCTTTGTCTTCTTGTGCATCAGCATCATCAGGCGGAGGAGAATTGGCGTCGGAGCACGAGGGAGCTGCAAGTCACAATGCCCCGGTGGGCACTGGAACAGACACCGAGGGCACCAGTGATCCGGAGGGCGAGGGGAGCACCACAACGGGGACCGGTGAAGACACCAGCGACACGGACACGTCCTCGTTTGGGAGCTCCCTAGCGGGGGCGCCAACATCCAGGCCCCCCGCCTCCACAGGTACAGCCGCCACCCAGCGCTCCAGCTCCGCCCTCCCAGCAGCCCCTCAGCCTTCGCTCCGTGCCCGCTCGCCCAGGAAGGCGGGCGTCTCCTTCGCCCCAGGCACCTCAGCCCCTGCCCCAGTTACCCCTGCTGCCCTCAGTGCGGAGCTCATTGACCTCGTGAGGACGCTCATTGTTGGGCAGACTACCCTTTTGAATGCCATCCAGGGGGTGGAAAGGGAGGTGCATCGGAGCAATGCCTACCTGGAGGGCATTCATTCGGGTCAGGCTGCCCATCAACGATCGTTCACTGCTCTGGCCTCAGCACTGACGGCAGCCATTGTCCCTGTCTCCAGCCTCCCACTTCTAACTGCCTCCACCCTTTCTCTGTCTCCTGTCCCTCAGCCTATCCCATCCACACCATCAGACCAGCCTGCACACACCTCAACACCCAAGGCCAGATCATCCAGACACAAGCACCACAGGACACACAAGCATTCACCCCAGCAACACCCAGATGCAGACATTCCAACAGTCACTACCACCTCTGTGTCCCCCTCCTCCTCGTCTCCCTCCTCCCTCCCTGTGACGTCTACACTCACACCTGCATGCACACCACCATCAGCCAGTGCTTCCATCACCAGCACACCCTCCACTACAGTCCTCACACGTGCAGTCACCACCCCCACTGCCATCTACACGTCCCCTGTGTCCTCTCCCACTGTGTCTGTCACCCCCTCTTCCAAGACACATAAACGCAGGCAGACACCCAAACAACAGCCAACCACCTCACGACAGCCTACGCCTCAGTCACCTGCACCCAAAGACAGCACACCTGACTCTCCTACAACCACATCCTCTTCCTCCACTTCCATCACCACTACTCCTACCCTTTACCTTGGTCCTAAGAAATGTTACCTCTCTAATCTTAACCTCTTTCCCTCCCCTGACCCACCCCCTCCATCGGTTAAGAGTCCCAAGAGCACCTCAGCCACCACCAGCCCAGCATCGAGGGTCCAAGTGGTGCATGGCTTCTGGAGTCCACCCTTTGGCGGCAGTGACACTTCACTGAGCAGCAAGGGGACATCCAGCCCAGCCCCAGGCAAGAGGACACGTAAAGTGAAGGGCCGCCGTGAGAGGACTGAGACGGCTGCCCCCAAGGAGCCAACAACGGCCACTTCACCTGCCACAACAGCCAGGGGAGGCAAGGGCTCGAGAGCCCCATCTAAGGAGCGAAAGGGCAGCAGGGCGGAGAGGTCATCCAACAGGAGCGCGGAGCTGGAGGGGCCCGCAAGCCCCATCCCGCCTGCAAGGGACGACAGCAAAGGGCCCAGGACTCCGTCCCCGAAGGGGCCTGCCACTGCACATTCGGAGGGCGAGTGATCAGGGTGTCCAGCCCAGGTCTGGCTCCCTAGACTTCCTGGAAGAGGACCGCTGAAGAGGGCACCGCCGTGCAGAAGAGCACCGCTGAACAGGGCCCCGCCGTGAAGACAGGCACCGCTGAAGAGGGCCCCGCCGTGCAGAAGAGCACCGCTGAAGAGGGCCCCGCCGTGCAGAAGAGCACCGCTGAACAGGGCCCCGCCGTGAAGACAGGCACCGCTGAAGAGGGCCCCGCCGTGCAGAAGAGCACCGCTGAAGAGGGCCCCGCCGTGCAGAAGATCACCGCTGAACAGGGCCCCGCCGTGCAGAAGAGCACCGCTGAACAGGGCCCCACCGTGCAGAAGAGCACCGCTGAACAGGGCCCCGCCGTGAAGACAGGCACCGCTGAACAGGGCCCCGCCGTGAAGACAGGCACCGCTGAAGAGGGCCCCGCCGTGCAGAAGAGCACCGCTGAAGAGGGCTCCGCCTTGCAGAAGAGCACCGCTGAACAGGGCCCCGCCGTGCAAAAGAGCACCGCTGAACAGGGCCCCGCCGTGCAGAAGAGCACCGCTGAAGAGGGCCCCGCCGTGCAGAAGAGCACCGCTGAACAGGGCCCAGCCGTGCAGAAGAGCACCGCTGAACAGGGCCCCGCCGTGCAGAAGAGCACCGCTGAACAGGGCCGCACCGCTGAACAGGGCCCCGCCGTGAAGACAGGCACCGCTGAACAGGGCCCCGCCGTGAAGACAGGCACAGCTGAAGAGGGCCCCGCCGTGCAGAAGAGCACCGCTGAAGAGGGCCCCGCCGTGCAGAAGAGCACCGCTGAAGTGGGCCCCGCCGTGCAGAAGAGCACCGCTGAAGAGGGCCCCGCCGTGCAGAAGAGCACCGCTGAAGAGGGCCCCGCCGTGCAGAAGAGCACCGCTGAAGAGGGCCCCGCCGTGCAGAAGAGCACCGCTGAACAGGGCCCTTCCTGTTAAGCACCGCTCGGCTGGGCCCCTCCTGTCAAGCACCGCTCCGCTGGGCCCTTCCTGTCAAGCACCGCTCCGCTGGGCCCCGCCGTCTCAAGCACCGCTCCGCTGGGCCCCTCCTGTCAAGCACCACTCCGCTGGGCCCCTCCTGTCAAGCACCGCTCCGCTGGGCCCTTCCTGTCAAGCACCGCTCCGCTGGGCCCTGCCGTCTCAAGCACCGCTCCGCTGGGCCCCGCCGTCTCAAGCACCGCTCCGCTGGGCCCCGCCGTCTCAAGTACCGCTCCGCTGGGCCCCTCCTGTCAAGCACCGCTCCGCTGGGCCCCGCCGTCTCAAGCACCGCTCCGCTGGGCCCCGCCGTGCAGAAGAGCACCGCTGAAGAGGGCCCCGCCGTGCAGAAGAGCACCGCTGAAGTGGGCCCCGCCGTGCAGAAGAGCACCGCTGAAGAGGGCCCCGCCGTGCAGAAGAGCACCGCTGAAGAGGGCCCCGCCGTGCAGAAGAGCACCGCTGAAGAGGGCCCCGCCGTGCAGAAGAGCACCGCTGAACAGGGCACTTCCTGTTAAGCACCGCTCGGCTGGGCCCCTCCTGTCAAGCACCGCTCCGCTGGGCCCTTCCTGTCAAGCACCGCTCCGCTGGGCCCCGCCGTCTCAAGCACCGCTCCGCTGGGCCCCTCCTGTCAAGCACCGCTCCGCTGGGCCCCTCCTGTCAAGCACCGCTCCGCTGGGCCCTTCCTGTCAAGCACCGCTCCGCTGGGCCCTGCCGTCTCAAGCACCGCTCCGCTGGGCCCCGCCGTCTCAAGCACCGCTCCGCTGGGCCCCGCCGTCTCAAGTACCGCTCCGCTGGGCCCCTCCTGTCAAGCACCGCTCCGCTGGGCCCCGCCGTCTCAAGCACCGCTCCGCTGGGCCCCTCCTGTCAAGCACCGCTCCGCTGGGCCCCGCCGTCTCAAGCACCGCTCCGCTGGGCCCCGCCGTCTCAAGCACCGCTCCGCTGGGCCCCTCCTGTCAAGCACCGCTCCGCTGGGCCCCTCCTGTCAAGCACCGCTCCGCTGGGCCCCGCCGTCTCAAGCACCGCTCCGCTGGGCCCTTCCTGTCAAGCACCGCTCCGCTGGGCCCCGCCGTCTCAAGCACCGCTCCGCTGGGCCCCTCCTGTCAAGCACCGCTCCGCTGGGCCCTTCCTGTCAAGCACCGCTCCGCTGGGCCCCGCCGTCTCAAGCACCGCTCCGCTGGGCCCCTCCTGTCAAGCACCGCTCTGCTGGGCCCCTCCTGTCAAGCACCGCTCCTCTGGGCCCCGCCGTCTCAAGCACCGCTCCGCTGGGCCCCACCGTCTGAAGCACCGCTCCGCTGGGCCCCTCCTGTCAAGCACCGCTCCGCTGGGCCCTTCCTGTCAAGCACTCCCCAGGATATGGCAGTGGGCATGGTGGCCCCTTCGTGGGTCTTGCGTCGTGGACTCATGTGGCTGAGGTGCCCCCCCTTCCCTTCCCCCTGAGGTGCCTGTAGTTTTGTCATCAGATGCCCCTGCAGTGTTCTCTCCAAAGGACTCAGGTCTCGTGTGTGGGCTTTGCCCTTGTGTTGCTACACTTTGGACCACGGACAAATCGTTACTACGTAAAATGTGCAGGACTGATTTCTGCAGTTGTCCACTGCTGTGTATATTGACTTTATAAATGTAAATATTCTGGCTAGTTGACCAATACTTATCGGAGGCTATTTTGGACATAAATATTTATTGAGAATTTTGAAATGTCATTGCATTTTTTACGGGGGTTTGGTTGGTGTCACTGTGACTTGTTGCTCTGCATTGGTGTGTACATATTGGGGGGGGGAGGGTTGCATATGTGTGTGCCCGTAACCTTTCGTCCTCCCCCTCCCGTGTGTCGTAGGTGCTGTACTCACCGTTGACGTCTGCGCCGGAGTTCGTACTCGTGGTAGATGAGCAGGTAGACGAGAGCAGGTATGATGTTCAATTCGGGTTCCATGCTGTCCTCCGTACTCGTGGAGTGCGTAGAGGTGAGCGTTTTCACATTCGTAGTCTGTTTCCGCCATGTTTTTATCGGCGGGGCTCCCGCCCCGGAAAAGGTGGCGGATTGGTGGGTCATGATAGTGTGGGCGGTACATTGTCTGCCGCCTGGCTGTTGGCGGTGACCGCCGCGCTGTTTGTCGGTCCCGCCGTGGCGGTCGGAGTGTTAAAGTGGCGGGCTGTGTTGGCGGTTCCCGCCAGGGTCAGAATTCCATTTTTTGGACCGCCGGCCTGTTGGCGGTTTGGCCGCCGCTTTATCACCGACCGCCAGGGTTAGAATCACCCCCATAATGTTTTGCCCCTACCGTGTGTCACCATTGTTTTATCAGGTATGATACTAGAAAGAGTACTAACTGTAACAACAGCCAATGTTTTTTGTTATAAAATCTTGTATAATAAGTGACTAAGACAAGTACAATTTGTGATCAACAAATTACTTCTGGAATTTGTTTGTTCCTTCTTTCTATTTAGTAGTGAAGTGTTGCAATCCATCCTCATTATTTTCTGTTTAGCCTTATCTAATACTTCATTGGAGTAGCCTCTTGCTAAGGATATAGCCTTTAGGGGCTACATGTATGTACGTTTTGCGACTCGCAAATTGGTTGCAGCACTATTTGCGACTGTGCAAAAAGTGAAATTGTATGTTCCAGTGCCATTTCAGAGTCCCAAATAGCGATGCAATCAATTACCGAATCTCAAAAGTTTGTGACTCGAGATTGCGACTCGCAATTAAGAAATCGCAATTTCTTAATTGCGAGTCGCAACCGCATGTTCAAGGCAGTTGCAAATTGTGAATAGTCGCAAAAAGCCAGTTTTGCACAGCCAGATTAGCACTGATTCCAAACAGGTGGTAACCAGAACCAAAGTATAAAAGCTGACCCAGAAGACATCTGGGTTTCTCAAAATGGCTGCACTCTGCTGGGTTTTCATGGAGGAGGCGAGTCCAGGCTGCCCAGCAGAGGAGGGGGAGGCGGAGACAGGAGAGGATATACAGAACCAGGCAGACCATATTTAAACAAATTGATGAGGAAATATATGACAAATACAGACTGAGCAGCGTGGTCATCTTAGAGACTGTTGAACTGCTGAAACCTCAGCTAGAACGCCAGACCTTGCGCCGCTGCTCCATCCCCACACATGTGCAAGTGCTCTGCTCACTGAACCTCTTCGCCTCGGGTAGTTACCAGGGGGTGATTGAAGTTGCTGGTGGGGTGTCCCAAAGTGCCCTGTCACGATTCTTTAGACGATTCTTAGATGCCATACTCACACACAGGTCCAGATACATATACTTACCCAAGAATGAGTAGGAAATACACAACACCAAATTAGACTTCTACAGAATTGCAAACTTTCCCCATGTAATAGGGTGTGTGGACGGGACACATATACCCATTTGCCCGCCTGCAAATCTGGAATATGTGTTCGGCAATAGGAAATGTACTCAGTCGCTCAACATCCTGGTGATATGTGATGCTCATAATGTCATAACTGATATAGTGGCAAAATTTTCAGGCAGCACACATGATGCATACATATTCAGGCACAGTGGGATTCACCAACGCCTAGAACGTGGGGAGTTTGGTAAAGGATATTTATTAGGTACTGTGTAGTACACACCAATGCCATAATTACATGTCACTTCTTACCCATGTGAAGCCATGCTCATATCTGCTGTTTTGTTCCACAGGTGACAGTGCATATGCTCTGAGGCCATGGATACTCACCCCATATCTAACACCTGCCAATCAGAATGAGAGGCGCTACAACATTGGACATCAGTGCACCAGAACCATCATTGAGAGGACATTTGTCATGTTAAAGTCACATTTTCGATGCCTGCACAAAAGTGGAAGGGCACTCCAGTATGCCCCAGAGACTGCATGCAAGATTGTGGTGACATGCGCCATCCTACATAACATAGCAACAAGACAAGGGCTACACCTCACCCTAGATGACACAGATTCGGAAGATGAGGTGAGCAAGAGCCACCACAACGACAGCCTGGGGATGGTAGCATCGCATTGGAGGGCAGACGGAGACGGAACCACTTTGCTTCTCACTACTTTGGCAGGTATGTGGCAACTGTTACAGCACTCCCAAATGTAAGACACACATAGCAAGGTTGTGTAACAAAAAAAATCCTTTAAGGCCAGGAGTGTAGTATTGAACTGTTGGCGTTTAGCTAGCAGTAAAAAGTAAACTGTAACAACCTCTGACACATTAATATCATGTGCCTAAGGCGAATTCCAGGTAGGCAACATCACACCCTCCTGCGGCTACGCCCACCATGGCCCGTTCCTGGTTGGTCCCCTGATGTCTGGCGGGCACTGCTACTTCACAGGATGCGTGCATCTGAGGCAGAAATGCTGCTCATGCTTGAGATGTCCTCACTGTCCTGAGGGGTGTCACCAATACCCCTTGCTTGCTGGGAGGTCTGTATGAGGTCCACTGCATGACTGATGCACCCTAGATCCCTTGCAACATCTCCAGCAAAATGGCAGAGGTCCACTTGTAAAGTAACAGTGTGCCTTGACAGGCAGGTAGTTGTGCTGGCTAGGTGGCCAAAGGACTGACTGAGCCAGTCCAAATGGGCAGCAGTGTTGCACTCTCTGTGCCTTGCATGGGCCCCATCCACTACCATTTCCCTACACAGGTCATTGATGGCAGTGGTGAGGTTTACCATGTTGTTGTTCATGTTTGTAAATTGTGTTTCAACATTGACAAATCCCTGTGTGAGGGTCTGTTGCAGTCTGTGCAGGTTCTGGTTCATCAACCTCATTTGTTTATTTTGCAGGCGGCGACTGCTCAGTAGGGATGCCTCTAGTCCAAGGAATTGTTCACTTGTGACATCCTCCTCACCTGCAGCCTGTGTTTGATGATGCCGTCTCCGCCCAGACCCAGCTGTTCGAAGTGGCCGACTCACACCCATCTGTGGCCCCGTTGTCAGGTTCCCTGTCTCAGTGTCCACATCTGTCTCTTTGGTAGTCTCACGCGCATGGTGGACAATTGGTCTGGTCAAGCACTTCCCTGCAGAAATGCTGGCCGCCTCGTCTGCTCTGATGGTGGCATCATCATCTCCCTGCACACTTGGGTCATCAGTGGATACTTGAGGGAGACCTGTGGGACATAGGGGAGACACTGACAGTGCCTCTCAGATGTGTGGTGTATCAAAATAAGTATTCCTAAAAAGTTGGACTACTGTACTACATTGCCCATAATGCATTGTCCTTTAGGTTGCAATATAGGCATGGAATAAATTTGGATAATGCATGCTTTTATGTACTGTGGTTGTGTGCATGGTGCATAGAATGGTGTAATTAACTGATATTTGCTACTTACTTTTCGGGGGTTCCAGGTGCTGAACTGTCCAGGTCCCCAATTCCTATGACAGCCTCTGGCTCCAGAGTGGTCTCCAAGATGCTCTCTATTGCTGTAGGAGGTGGTACTGTGGATGGTCCTCCACCTGTTCCATGCGCCTCCCTCATCCGCTCTGCCACTCTTTCTTTGGTTCTGGACCTGAGGTTGTACCACCTTTTACGGACCTCCTCAATGGTGCGATGGCTGACTCCAATCGCATTGATCTTGCTTCGAATGTCGAGCCAGATCTTCTTCTGTGTGTCAGGGACACTCATTGCTGCCTTGCCAAACTGGACCTCATGGTGGAGGCAGCACTCCTCAGTCAGGACCTCCAGCTCCTTATCAGAGAATTTGAGTTTTCTCTTCCTCCCTTCAGTGGTTGCCTCCTTAGGCTGAGTTGCCATGGCTGCAGTTGCTCCTCTCAGCTGGGTGTGCCTCTGCTGTCTGTGCTGGCTAGACTCCTCCCAGTTCCATGGGGGTACTTCCTGGTTCTGATTTCATCAAACAGCACCAGGAAGTGTGTTTTCACATTTTTTTTGCACCCGTTCGCAAATTGCGACACAGTTGCAATTTGTGACTCCGGGCCACACCCATGTGCAATTTAGGAAATCCCAATTTGCGATTTTGCAACTTGTGATTCAACTCCGCACCGAATCACAAAATGGAATTGCGATTTGTACTTACATCCTGTTTTGCAAGTCAGAAATAGTGATTTGCATTGAGTCACAATTTCTGACTCGCAATTCTTCTGCTTCGTACATGTAGCCCTTAATTCCTAAAGTTCTTTAAAAAAACAAATGGTCATCATTACAATTACGTCTGAGACGTATCATTTCTCCATAATGTCTGGTTCCTATTTGGGATTTTCACTAGATGTGCGGAGAAGGGAGTCACACACTATGGGTTTTCTGAATTAGTTTAACCTCAATTATGTCTCCATCAATAAGAGGTTGAGAGGTCCACCAGAACGAGCCTCGTATGTTAAAGCCCTCTAAGAACTCATGGAATTGGATAGAATTCATAAATTTGAGTGGCTTAATAACAGCAAGAAATTGCTGCACCAGCTGGGGTTATCTCTTTTGTGGGAACTTTCTTCAACAACCTGCCTTCCTTCTAAGGAGAATGTCAAACAGGTATACTGGTGTTGGGTTGGGCCAGAATGTAGCTAACAGTATATCTAGGGATTCACTCACTTTAAAATTTACTATGTTCCAATTCTGAAGAAATCATGAACCTTATCTTGATTTCATCACTGATCCCACTGACAGGAAGCTTTATATTCAGTTAAGGTTTGGAGCCTTACCTCTCAGTACATTTTCAGCTAAATGTTCAGCTTCCACTGTGCCACTCATGACCTGTCAAGCTTGTAACATCTCCAAGGAATAAACTCTGCATGCCTTGTTTGCCTGTCCTGTGTATACACACGTAAGGTGGACCAGTCTGCTCACAGATAGGCATTACAAAACATGCGGAAGTCCTTAGGGTCTTAAGGACAGTCCCTTACCCACTCTTTTCCTGCACTTTTGCACAGTTTTTGGGAAAGGCATGGCTAGTGAGACGCAAAGCCATAGTATTGCCTTCCTAGCACTTACTCTACATGTAGCTATACCAAGATTCAAGGAAGGAACCGACCTCGCCATTGTGTTCTGCAAATTAACTAAACCACGGTGATGAACATTCTCACCGTACATAGCGGACACGTTTGAGGTTTTTTGTAGGTTGGAACTGTGTTTTCTTTTTGCTCTATTTCTTCTTACACTGTGTTCGATTGCCGATCCTCAGCCACAGGTTAAAGATCATTGGTATAGGAATAATTAGCTACAGTGAGGTTATGTGCTACTTGGCTGCTTGATTAGATCTCAAAGGCCGACATATGGAAACTGTTCATGTTTGTACCGTGTCTTTCTATTGTTGCTTTTACTGCTCTGTCCAGCATTGCCATTAGTATATCAAAATATGCACTTTATATTTGCATTTTACATGGGAACGCAGGACTCATAAATTATGCACTTTAGTTTGGGCACCTTGCACTTTGCACTACCATCGGTACAAGGTCGCAAGAGCGATGCCTTGTTATTAACTCAAAATATTAGAATGATGTTCTGTACTTGCCAGCAGATTCAGAATGGTAATATTCCAATGATCATTTTGAGTTATATTGAACTGTATTACACTTACTGTATTTTAACTGCTGTATTTTAACTGTTTTTTTTATTGTCATGTGTAATTTGTATGGCTCGATCTGACGAAATAAAGTTTGAATGAAAACATTTAGGAACACGTCTAAGTATTCTATATGTGATTTACTGTATTGGTGAGTAAAAGTGTTATTATAAGTGTTTGTATTAAGATAATGAATACATTTAAATTGTAAATCAGCAACACTTGTCTAAACCAGAAATATGTCATCATTAAACCTGCCCAAGAAGTCCCTTTTTTGTGGTAAAACAAGTATAAAGTGAATAAATGTCCAGTGTGACAAGAGTGCATTCTTTCATCATTAATGTATGATGGAAAATTACATTCACGTGGCTGTAAACACATGTCTATGTACTCCAAAATCCATTCTGTTGGGGAGCCAATACCTGAAATAGTGGGTCGACCAGGGGAGAACTACCCTTTTTTTGTAGTTGTAAATGCAGGGCGCAGTAGGAAAGGTATTAAACATTTATTTAAACTTTAAATCAGAGTTCAGGCAGAGGTCATGCCAATGTTTTAATTTACATTCTAATCTTGTCAAATCTTTGAGGAGATTATGGTCTAATTTGGTATATGCTTGACCACTCATTAGCTGTCAATCAATTTCCTGAGTATAATCACTTTTATTCACCTCTATTTCCCCCCTTATCAGCCTCCTTCATGACAATATTATTTTCTTGTATTAGTTGTTTAAGCGCCTTTCTCTCTTCAGCGGTGACATTGCCAGAAGTAAATCTAATGCTGTGACAGGTTGCATCTTCTAGTTCACGTACTTCCGTAGTCACCAGTTTACACATCTATGAAATTGTCAGGTTGTGAATTAGGAACACATGTTGGTCTAGATTTAAGGCCACTATCCAAGTTAAGATTAGGAGTAATATTCAAATCTGCCGAAATATTGGTGAGGAATAACAAAAATCGTGGATAATGGATCTCGTTAAATGAGTCTAAAGATAGCAGTGGTATGCAGTAATGATCACAGCATTCATGCTGTGCTAACATGTTTACTTATAAGATACTTATGATAGTAGAGTTTAACCGCTTCGCTGCCAGGCCTTTTCCCCCTCCTGTGCCAAGCCTTTTTTTGGCTATTTGGGGCAGTTCGCGCTTAGGCCCTCATAACTTTTTCTCCACATAAGCTGCCCACCCCAAATTTGCGTCGTTTTTCTAACATCCTAGGGATTCTAAAGGTACCCAGACTTTGTGGGTTCCCCTGAAGGAGACCAAGAAATTAGCCAAAATACAGAAAAAAAATCGTTTTTTTGAAAAAAATGCGAAAAAAGAGCTGCAGAAGGCTTGTGGTTGTTCCCCTGAAAATGGCATCAACAAAGAGTTTGCGGTGCTAAAACCACCATCTTCCCAGCTTTCAGGAACAGGCAGACTTGAATCAGAAAACCCAATTTTTCAACACAATTTTGGCATTTTACTGGGACATACCCCATTTTTACTATTTTTTGTGCTTTCAGCCTCCTTCCAGTTAGTGACTGAAATGGGTATGAAACCAACGCTGGATCCCAGAAAGCTAAACATTTCTGAAAAGTAGACAACATTCTGAATTCAGCAAGGGGTCATTTGTGTAGATCCTACAAGGGTTTCCTACAGAAAATAACAGCTAAAATAAAAAAATATTGAAATTGAGGTGAAAAAAACAGCCATTATTCTCTACGTTTTACTCTTTAACTTTTTCCTGCGATGTCAGATTTTTTAAAGCAAGATACTGTTACGTCAGCTGGACTCTTCTGGTTGCGGGGATATATAGGGCTTGTAGGTTCATCAAGAACCCTAGGTACCCAGAGCCAATAAATGAGATGCACTTTGCAATGGGTTTTCATTCTATACCGGGTATACAGCAATTCATTTGCTGAAATATAAAAAGTGAAAAATAGGTATCAAGAAAACCTTTGTATTTCCAAAATGGCCACAAGATAAGGTGTTGAGAAGCAATGGTTATTTGCACATCTCTAAATTCTGGGGTCCCCATACTAGCTTGCGAATTACAGAGCATTTCTCAAATAGACGTCTTTTTTACACACTGTCTTACATTTGGAAGGAAAAAATGTAGAGAAAGACAAGGGACAATAACACTTGTTTTGCTATTCTGTGTTCCCCCAAGTCTCCCGATAAAAATGGTACCTCACTTGTGTGGGTAGGCCTAGCGCCCGCGACAGGATATGCCCTAAAACACAACGTGGACACATCACATTTTCAGAAAGAAAAAAGAGCTGTTTTTTTACAAAGTGCCTAGCTGTGGATTTTGGCCTCTAGCTCAGCCGGCACCTGGGGAAACCTAGCAAACCTGAGCATTTTTTAAAACTAGACATCTAGGGGATTCCAAGATGGGGTGACTTGTGGGGCTCTGACCAGGTTCTGTTACCCAGAATCCTTTGCAAACCTCAAAATTTGGCAAAAAAAACACTTTTTCCTGTCATTTCGGTGACAGAAAGTTCTGGAATCTGAGAGGAGCCACGAATTTCCTTCCACCCAGCGTTCTCCCAAGTCTCCCGATAAAAATGGTACCTCACTTGTGTGGGTAGGCCTAGCGCCCGCGACAGGATATGCCACAAAACACGATGTGGACACATCACATTTTCCAGAAAGAAAACAGAGCTGTTTTTTAATAAGTGCCTAGCTGTGGATTTTGGCCTCTAGCTCAGCCAGCACCTGTGGAAACCTAGAAAACCTGCACATTTTTGAAAACTAGACATCTAGGGGAATCCAAGATGGGGTGACTTGTGGAGCTCTGACTGACCAGGTTCTGTTACCCAGAATCCTTTGCAAACCTCAAAATTTGGCAAAAAAAACACTTTTTCCTGTCATTTCGGTGACAGAAAGTTCTGGAATCTGAGAGGAGCCACAAATTTCCTTCCACCCAGCGTTCCCCCAAGTCTCCCGATAAAAATGGTACCTCACTTGTGTGGGTAGGCCTAGCGCCCGCGACAGGATATGCCCCAAAACACGACGTGGACACATCACATTTTCAGAAAGAAAACAGAGCTGTTTTTTACTAAGTGTCTAGCTGTGGATTTTGGCCTCTAGCTCAGCCGGCATCTAGGGAAACCTAGCAAACCTGCGCATGTTTGAAAACTAGACTCCTAGGGGAATCCAAGATGGGGTGACTTGTGGGGCTCTGACCAGGTTCTGTTACCCAGAATCCTTTGCAAACCTCAAAATTTGGCTAAAAAAACACATTTTCCTCACATTTCGGTGACAGAAAGATCCTGAATCTGAGAGGAGCCACAAATTTCCTTCCACCCAGCGTTTCCCCAAGTCTCCTGATAAAAATGATACCTCACTTGTGTGGGTAGGCCTAGCGCCCGCGACAGGAAATGCCCCAAAACACAACGTGGACACATCCCATTTTTTCACAGAAAACAGAGGTGTTTTTTGCAAAGTGCCTACCTGTAGATTTTGGCCTCTAGCTCAGCCAGCACCTAGGGAAACCTACCCAACCTGTGCATTTTTTAAAACTAGGTGCCTAGGGGAATCCAAGATGGGGTGACTTGTGGGGCTGTGACGAGGTTCTGCTACCCAGAATCCTTTGAAAACCTCAAAATTTGGCTAAAAAAACAAATTTTCCTCACATTTCGGTGACAGAAAGCTCTGGAATCTGAGAGGAGCCACAAATTTCCTACCACCCAGCTTTCCCCTAAGTCTCCCTGTAAAAATGATACCTCACTTGTGTGGGTGGGCCAGGTGCCTGCAACAGAATAAGGCCCAAAACTTGTAGAGATAGAGGGGATAGCACAGCGAGTTTATAAGGACATATTCTTCTTTTATGCATCTTTAGGCTGACTCTGCTTTGGGGACCCACATAAGTGAGGTGTCATTTTACTTGGGAGATTGAGGGGAACACTGCAGAGTAGGAATTTTGTGCTGGAGCGGTGATCGTAGAAACGAAAGTCAGGAAAATATGCTGTTTTAAGCAAATTTTGAGGTTTGCAGAGGAGTCTGGGTAAGAAAATGTTGGGGGATCCACGCAAGCCACACCTCCCTGGACTCCTTGGGGTGTCTAGTTTTAAGAAATGTCTGGGTTTGGTAGGTTTCCCTAGATGAAGGTCGCACCCAGGACCAAAAACATAGGTGCCCCCTTCCCCCCAAATACAGGTAGTTTTGTAATATATCATTTTGATGTGTCCACATACGTCTGTGATGTGGCAAACACTAAAATTGTGAAAAGAAACGCACTTAGATTATGTGAAAAAGACCCCTCCCCCACCAACCAAGTTGGTGGCATGCTTCATCATCGGGGTCCCACCCGAGGCACCTAGCGTGTCACAGGTGTGCTGCGACGCCTGATTACAGCGGAGCAGGTTTTGTCATTTTTACCACACATACTGGTTGGATTTGGCACGAGGGTGAATGATGGTTCAGTGGATCAAATTTTATTAACAAGAGATTTCACAAAAATGAAATGCACTGTTAATAACTGAAAGGCAAAAAACTGAACCAATGACTCACAGCTCGTGAGCTGTAAAGCCGCAACAAGGCACCAACCGCTTTACAGTCCATTCACACACCTTTCATACATGACACGCACAAGACCATTCACACCGCCAGCCACGGGCCCAGCACATTACAACACTCACATCGACAGACAGCGGCACTCAAGGGCCCATCACTTACATACGCCCACATGCCTGATACAACAATCACACCAGCTGATGGAAGTGTGTGGACTGGTGTTTGGCTGGCAGTGTGTTTCAGTAGCCAACAGCAAGTCAATATGTACACTATGTACACCCTCAGCCAAGCCCCACTCCACACACAATGGCATCATTTTTTTTTTTTTTTAAACAATGAAACCCCTAACTAAGTAGAAATAATTACAAAACTACAAACACAAAAGCTCTAACTAAGTACATGACAGAAATGCTAACCATGAAACTGAACACATGAAAATACAAAAGAGACATGAGTTTACACTCATGGTTGTTCTCAGTAATTCTTCTGGGTGTGGTAATTCTTAAAACAACCACCCACACACAGCCCAGGCTTTGAAGGACAATATGGGCAGTACATTCGAGTCTCCCTCCGGATACCTCTTCGAAAACACACTCTACATTTCTTAGCTGGAAAGTCTTTTTTGGGTGTGGGATGAATGTGCTCAGCAAAGTGGCGAACTTTCAATCTAGCCACATCCTCCAACACTGCTTCTCTAGGAACTCTGGCCTGTTCCACCACAATAAGGCTCTCTATCACTGACTCCTGAAATTTCACAAATGTCATCTTTGACTCTGGAGACCTATCCTTAAACACAATAAAAGCATTAAAGGTTGGTAAGTGGAAGAGGTGAATTGCTAACTTCTTATACCAAACATAAGACTTACGAATAGCAGTATAAGGTTCCAACCTCTGATCAACTCTATCTACACATCCCATGTGCTTATTATAATCTAAAATGCACACAGGTTTGCGCACTTCAGCAACCTGGCCCCAAACAGTCACGGGGGAAGTACTCTCATCATGGATGGTACTTAGCATGTAGACATCCCTCTTGTCTGAAAATTTCAAAGCTAGCAGCTCATCATTCCGCAAGGCACAGCACTGTCCCCTCTCAAGTTTTTTACAAACAAGCTCCCTTGGATAGCCTTTCCGGTTACAACGAATTGTGCCACAAGCAACAGTGTCCACTTTAAACAATTCCTTGAACAACTGCACTCCAGTGTAGAAGTTATATACATACAAATGGTGACCTTTGTTGAACAGTCGTCTACCAAGATCCCACAAAATTTTCTCAGTAACTCCAAAAGTGGGAGGACAACCCGGGGGGTCAATATTGGAATCCCTACCAGTGTAGACACGGAAACTATACACATATCCTGTACTACTTTCAGACAGCATATACAATTTAATTCCATATCGTGCCCTTTTGCTAGGAATGTACTGCCTAAAAAACAAACAAACCTTGAAGAGGACCAAAGACTCGTCCACACTTATCTCTTTGCCTGGAACATAGACCTCCAAAAACCTATCTACAAAATGATCAAGGACAGGCCTAATCTTAAAAAGACGGTCAGAATCAGGGTGATCTCGTGGCAAGGCTAATGCATTGTCAACAAAATGCAGCATCCTAAGAAGAAGCAAATACCGATTACGACTCATGGTCGCAGGAAATATAGCTGTTGCCATCAAGGGACTAGTAGACCAATAAGAAGCCAGCGACGGCTTCCTTATCAACCCCATCAAAAAAGTAAAACCCAAAATCTCCTCCAAATTTGTGGGAATCCACGGGGTAGCTCTAGAGTGTGGCCTAAGTCTAGCAGCGTTGTCCCTCAAATGCTGCTACGCATACAAATTAGTCTGCTCAACAATCTCTTCGAAAAACACATCATCCATGAATAACTCAAAGAAATTGAAAGGCAAAAAGTTCTCTGTATTGGCGCTACACCCCGGGAGACCAGTAGAGGCAGGCAACTCCGGCTTGTCCATGTTTGGGGCAACCCAGAGATCAGGTCTTATAACGGGAAACCTTTCAGCCCCAGGTTGCTGCACTAATGGCACATCAGTGTCCTCCACTAAAACAGGCCCTTTATCTGCACTGAGTGTGGCTTCCTCATCAGAAGATTCCTCTCCAACAGAAACATCACTGCCAGAATCTTTCACTTCCTCCTCTGCCTCAGATGCAGAGTCCGTATCATAATAATGATCAGACAATGACTCAAAAAGCATACCAACCACCTGCTGAGCGGTCATCCTGCGGCTAGCCATGATCTTTCCTCCTAAAATTAACTAGACAAATTCACCACCAACAACCAGCACTGTGTAAGATAAGTAATAAAGTGTAGCTTTATTAGTAAGAGTTATAAACTCAAAAACTATACCGCTCACTTGCCTGAAAAAGCTTGAATCACCACCAACTACTCTGCGCAGATACAGCAATCACCAATGATATCCCACTAAAAAGAAAGAAAGAAAAGCAAATTTGAAATAAGACAAAACAAATATCATTGTGCACAAATCTAAGGACAATTTCACACACAATCCTGCATTTAGTACACCCCCTACAAACATGTCATTCATGCATGGCAACAATACTCCTTTGGAGTAAATTGTTTTTACTTACCTAAAACATGCAACTATGCAAACCGCAGGTCAACCACCGCCAAAACCGCAAGGAGCCACAGCAAATAAAGCAAAAGCTTTGAACTAGAACAAAAAGGAGGAAAACATTTTTTATCACAAATGCAAATACTTCATCAGTTGACAAACACCCCACCATCAAACATTTAAAAATTGGTGCCTAAGTGGATTCTGCCATAGGGGCAGATGGGCCTACTAAAAAATAGGCCTATCTGCCCCAAGGAGGTCAGAAAATACCTTTAGTAGTGTGTCCCCATCGGGAGCGACCCTTGCCCAAGGGGACACCCCCCAAACAAAAAAAACAAAAAAACACACACACACTATCCCTGGTACCTATGTGGCTTCTGCTCCCCTTGGGGGCAGATGGGCCTAAAACAATAGGCCCATCTGCCCCCAAGGGCGGCAGAAATGGCTAACAGGTCAATGCCCCCCACAAAAATAAACATTAAAAAAATCCCTGGCGTTCTAGTGGTTAAATAATAGGCCGATCTGTCCCCAAGGGGTGCAGAAATGACCTTGGTACATGTGCCCCCAAAGAGGGGGGCGACCCTTGCCCAAGGTGCCGCCCCCCCCATCCACTAACACACATACTATCCCTGGTGTCTAAGTGGCTTCTGACCCCTTGGGGGCAGACGGGCCTAAAGAAATAGGCCCATCTGCCCCTAAGGGGGGCAGAAATCTCCAACAGGTCAATGCCCCCCTTGTGGGGGCACCCCTTGCCCAAGGGGACGCCCCCCACATAAATAAACAAATAAAAAAACATCCCTGGCGTTCCTGTGGTTTCTGCCCCTAAAAATAATAGGCTGATCTGCCCCCAAGGGGGGCAGAAATGGCCCTAAAAGACATGCCCCCCAAAGGGGAGCGACCCTTGCCCAAGGGGCCGCCCCCCATCCACTAAACACACAATCCCTGGTGCCTAAGTGGCTTCTGCCCCCCTTGGGGGCAGATGGACCTAAAAAAAATAGTCCGATCTGCCCCCAAGGGGGGCAGAAAAGGCCAACACATCTATGCCCCCTTGGGGGGGCACCCCTTGCCCAAGGGGGCACCCCCCCACATAAATAAACAAAAATAGAAACATCTCTGGTGTTCCAGTGGTTTCTGCCCCCCTTGGGGGCAGATCAGCCTAAAATAGTAGGCCAATCTGTCCCCAAGGGGGGCAGAAATGGCCGATAATAACTTGACCCCAAAAGGGGAGCGACCCTTGCCCAAGGGGCCGCTCCCTGACACTCAATAAACACATAAAAATAAAAAAATAAAAATCCCTGGCGTCTAGTGGGCATTCCTGCTGCCCGATCGCAAAAACCCTTTCCTTTCCCTCGGTGCCTCTTTCTTTCAAACCCCCCACCCACCGGGAAGAGAAACTCACCTCTTCCTCCGATCGCGTACAGGAAGCAAATGGCTTCCTGCGCGACCGGCACCCTGTAATGATGTCAGCGCGCGATCGCGCGCTGACGTCATTATGGGGGGGTGGGGGGAGCCGGGTGGAAGGGGAAGGGCTTCCCCTTCCATCCCTGCCTTTGGGGGCGTGGGGGGAAGCACACAGAGGGAGCGAGAGCGCTCCCTCTGAGCTGTGTGCTGAGGACATAATGGTTACAGAACCGGTTAAAAGCCACACCATTCCAAGATGGCAGTACTTTTTTAAGGACCAGAAATAGGAGCCTTAGTACATTTGTTTCTTTCTGTGTCAGCACATTACATTATGTGGACCTTAGCACTTTCTTTATTTTTATCCACCACAATATTTGAGCGTCCAAAACCATCATATCTTCATTTTCTTTAGGTAAAGGGCCCTGCAATTGTTACACCTGAGTAAATGTGCACATGTGTATACAGTGTGTGTAGACTGAGCAAGTATGACTACTGTCTAACTCACCCCCCTACTTGTGCATAAGTTGTCCGAAATGTATTGGTGCTTTAAGAAACTGATCATGGCCTATGCTGATTGTATAATTTAATTTAGCATGCAAAAAGAAAGGCCTCCTTTCTGCTCTACTAGGGCGTTAGCCTGTACTGTTTTTCTTGTAGGCCTGGGGTACTTTTCTGTATTTAAACTTCAGGTAAATGCTGCAAACTATTAATTTCTGATTGGCTTAAAACAGAAATGATTAACATCACTTCCTCTATGTTCATAAAGGTCAGGAGGACAAAGAAAATATTAATGTTGTTAAATGTGTGCTTTTGGCATATACTTTGGTTTATGAAGATTTTCATACAGTAAATCCTTAATGAGATTTGGCTGTGATCTACTGTGTTGAACCAAATTAACTACTCTCCTGGCCAACATGAAGATCCAAGCTCCCCCTAGACAATATGTCCATTTGCAATGGTGATTTGGCATTCTTGTAGAGGAAAAGGGTGAGAAAGAAATCTGCAGAAGATACTTAGCTGAAACACCTCTGAATTTTGGACATGTCCTTCTTACAGGAATAAAGGGGAGCAGGCAGACTTCTGGCACCAGGTACACCAGGGGCTTCCTTTGAAGTCTTGGAGGAAACAAACAAGTTTTGCAGTGTCACTGGCAAACCATAGAGGATCACAACCACTAGTTGAGTGCGAACAATACACTATAAAATGGGTAAGCACAATATTTCAACAAAAAATAAAGTTAGTGAGAATAAGTTTATAATATTCACTCTTCATTTCCTTAGTTTTCACGAATACTTTAAACAACCCGAGAACAAAGCAAAATAAATGACAAATGACACTATATTTATTGTGGCACCTACAAAAGGAGGGACATTGCCTTCAATTTCAAACAATGGCTTGAGTAAAGTAAGTCCTCCTTAGGTTTAGGGTCAGGGATATTGATTATCCAAGATTGGGATATGGTTCTGCAGTGGGTACCCTAAAATCTCAGAGCACAATATTTGTCCTTGGGAAAAACAAACAAGACGATGGAGATAAACATATGAGTGCCGGCAGAACTGGTGTAAGTCAACAACAAGAATGCTTCATTCATGTATGACTGGTTGCCAGCTCGTTGGTCCTGGCCCACTCTGTAGGGTCAGCCCCAAACCGTTTGACTTGTATCCTTCACTTTTTGCTGAAGTTTCCTTTGCTAGCCTTAGGACTCTGTGGACTTTTCCATAGCTAACCAGTGCTTGTGCCTTCTCCTTAAAAAATTATTAAGAATATTAGCTTATACCAAATTGTCATATGTAATTTACTTGTAAGTCCCTACTAAGGTGGCACATGTGCCCAGAACATGTAAATTAAATGCTACGAGTGGCCCTGCAGCGCTGATTGTGCCATCCACTTAAGTAACCCTTAAAACCTGTCTCAGGCCTGCCATTGCAGATCCTTGTGTGCAGTTTAAACTGCCATTTAGACCTGGAAAAACAATCATTTCTCCAGGCCAAACCTTCCATTTAAATATATGTAAGTCACCCCTAGGGCAGTCCCAGGGCATCCCAGAGGACAGGGTGCAATGTACGTAAAAAGTAGGACATGTACATTTAAGTTGTACATGTTCTGGTAGTAAACTACCTTTAAATTTGTTTTTCACTTCTACAAGGCCTATTTCCTCATAGGATAACAATGGAGTTGCCTTATTGCATTTTGAAAGTGTAATTTCAAAATAGGAAGAAATAACCACCTCAATTTTAGTGTCTTTGGAATTGTAATGAAAAATTCGCTCTCATGGTAAAGTCAGATATTAAATTTCAATTTTGAGAAAATGACACTTCTAGAAAGCTGGCATTTTCCTGCCCTACACATTTAGGCCCTCATTACGAGTGTGGCAGTCTTACTGCCACTGGGCTGTTGGTGAAGAGTGCCGTATTATGACAGCGGCGAGTTAGCACCTGTGGTATTACGAGTAGGCACTCCACCAGGCTTTTTGTGGCAGGCGCACTGCCACGAAAACCCTGGCGGTAACGCATCCAGAGTCAGGAGTCTCCATTCCAGTTGCCAGCACATACCCCACCACTTAATCGCACACCTTCTTAAATGCACCCACACTCATCCGTGCACCTTCATATACGCACCCCACTCATCAACACACTGCCTGACATACACTCCCACTCGCTCGCACGCACCCAATACAAAAACCCCTAGTCTCATGCATCCCAATACACACACCTACTCACTCGCACCCCGACACACACCCTTCTCCTTTGCTTCCATTCAGACACATATACCCTCTACACACACATACATCCACACACACAGTCACGCACATCCATACTGCTACACATACATGCACACACCACATACATGCACACATGATTGGCATAGTTGATATACTAGTAAGTCCCTAGCAAAGGACACTAGAGGTGCCCAGGTCATGTAAATCAAATGCTGCTAGTGGGCCTGGAGCACTGGTTGTGCCACCCACATTAGTAGCCCTGTGAACATGGCTCAGAACTACCACTGCAGTTGCTCCATGTGCAGTTTCTAAACTGCCAATTCGACTCTGCAAGGGTACCCACTTGCCAGGCCTAAACCTTCCTTTTTAATACATGTAAGGAACCCCTAAGGTAGGCCCTAGGTACCCCCCTTGGCAGGGTGCAGTGTATTTTAAAGGTGGGACATATGCTCATGTGTTTTACCAGTCCTGACAGTGAAATAATGCCAAATTCGGTTTCACTGTTGCAAGGCTTATCTCTCTGATAGGTTACCATGGGGGCTGCTTTTAAATATTATTAAAGTGCAGATTCCCTTTGGGAGCAGATAGAAATATGCAGTTTAGGGACCCTGAACTCACAATTTAAAAATACATCTTTTAGTTAAGGATTGTGTGTTTGAAAATACCACTTGTAGAAAGTAGGCATTTTCTTGCTAAAATCATTCTGTGATTCTGCTTGTTTGTGGATTCCCTGTCTGGGTCAGTTTGACAGTTAGGCTATTTGCACCTCTCTCTAGACAGTGACACAAAGGGAGCTGGGGTGCAGCCTACATATCCTAATGAGCCATCTGTGCTGGGGGGAGGGGTTGTCACTCACACTTGAAAGGGCTGTGCCTGCCTTTACACAATGCAGTCTCCAACCCCCTGGTGTGTGTCTGGGGCTTGGCCAGAGCAAGGCAGGATCTTGTAAACAACAGAGACTTCTCTTTAAAGTAGGCCTACTTCAAATGTAGGAAGGAGTTTAAGTAGAGCACCCAAAACCCCAGAAAATTAGATCACTTCTGAAATCAAGAGGAACTTCTGCCAAGGAGAAGAGCTGAAGAGCTTAGGAGAAGTGCTGTCCCTGCCTGTGACTGTGCATTGTTGGGCTATCCTGCAGTTGCTGCTTCTGCCTATGAAAGGGGGACAAAGAGTAGACTTTGTGCATTCCTGCTTGATAAGAATCTCCAAGGGCCTAGACTGAGCTTCCCTCCTGTTATTGAAGTCTCAGGGACAACAAAGATTTCTCTCTGCCAGCACTGAGGCTTTCTGATGAGAGTCCTGCCTGCCAAGTGGTGCCCTAAACTTCCTCTGCGCCCTTGAAAGGTGCAGCTGGTGGAAAAGAACAGAAATCAAAACAAAGACCACTGTGCGGGTAAACTTTCGATGCACCACCTACCTCATGGCTGATAAACGATGCGCCGCTGGCCTCATGGCTAAAATCAACGCTCCATCTGCATCGCTGCTGGGAAATCGACGCAACGTGGCTGGAGAAACGACACGCAACACCTGCAGCAGCTGCTGTTAATGATGCAAGCCACCATGCTGTGCAGCTTCTTGACACCGTGCAACTGGATTTCAACGCACCATCGCTGGGTGTGTAAAAACCAACACAAAGCCTGCCTGGACCCATGGTGCCCATCTGGATCGACTCATCGCTCTCTTGTGGGAGAGAAGCAACGACACACAACAACCAAACCAGAGGAGGAATGACGCATGTTCTCACTTGCGGGTGAGAGATTGATGGATCGCTGGCTTTTTTCGATGCACACTCACCCGTGCAGCTTTATTTTGACGCTACTTAGGTACTTTAGTGAAATAACAGTGTTCTCACTGATTTCCAAGGATTAAGACTCTTATTCTTTTTTCATAACTTGACTTGCGTATGTTGGATTTTTGTCATTTTGGTCTTGCCTATTTTTCTAAAACTGTGTTGTGTCATTTTGTGGTGTTTTCACTGAGTTACTGTGTGTGTTGGTACAAATACTTTACACATTGCTTCTGAAGTTAAGCCTGACTGCTGGTGCCAAGCTACCAAGGGAGTGAGGAGGGGTTAGCTGAGGGTAATTCTCCTTTTCCCCGACTATAGTGAGGGTCCTTGCTTGGAAAGGGGGGGTAACCTGACTGCCAACCAAATACCCCATTTCTAACAGTACACTTTCAGCAGAACTAACCTGGGTCTGTGTCCGACCTGTGCTCCATTGCAGTCTGCCTGAACATTTGAGTTTGATCCAGTCCAGTGTGTCCGGATGCCGCAGTTGGCACTTTGTACTTTTAGTCATTATTTTTCACATAATACTTTAAAAATGAATACCTCTGGTTCTACTGATTGAACTTTTGTCATTTTGATCTTGTTTTATTTATCACATTTCACTCTATTTTTCAAACATGGTTTGGGACACCTTTTGTGTGATGTTTCAATTGTTTTACTGTTTGAACTGTACTTTACACATTACCTCTAAGTTACACCTGACTGCTCTGTACCAAACCCCCAGGGGGCTGAGCACAGGTTAATTTGGGGTTTGCTTGTGCCTTACCCTGATTGTGGTTGCTGCTTTACCAGAGCTAACTCCCAAGTATACCAGTAACCTGATTTATCACAACAGGGTCATTGTGAAAATCCATAATAACAATATCCATTACAGAGTGCCAGTATGATCACTTAGCTGACTCATCACTCAGTTCACGTGTAGGGCTAATCTATGGAGCAGGATAGAGAGGTCTTCAAGAACCTGTATCTGTAGCTCTGGAATCTTTGGGCCACCACACAGTCAGCAGCTACAGCAGGACACGGCAGTAGATGTCTTCAGTGGCATTCTGTAAGATAAAAACAGTCTACATAGGGCTAGGTCCCAAGAAGCACAGGAAGTTTGGCAATGAGCCATTTCCAAACAAATTCAGTGTGTCTTTCAGAGTCAAAAGATATAGGCAATCACCCTGGGGCACTGGTTCCTGCTGTAGAAAACATGCTGTGAAACCTTGACTTTTTGGGGGTCACAGGTGGCAGATTTGCTTAGCACCCAAAGGAGACACTTTGTCGCAATGAAGGAAAGGAATATAGACTGGTATTTCTTATTCCTTCAAAGTGCAGATGATTCTGCTCTGAAAAAGTTGCAAGTTTAATGGAAAATCCATGCTGCTGATTGCTGGTATGAACCTTGCAGGAGAACTGGAAGATGAAATGTGGGAATAGATATTTTCATGTCAGACGAGAGGTTGAACAAAACATAGGGAACCTCTTACATTCCAAGAAGGGCAGCAACTGAAAGTGCAGGCACAAACAGAAAATCTGCACATGGTTAGACTTAATTTTATTTATGTATTGAGAGTTTTTGAATGCACCTACATGACCTAAGAGGTGTGGGGAGGCAGCAAAGCATTGTGGAGTATAAAAAGCTACAACAGGTTACAGAAAAACTGTTTAGCTGGGCCTAGGAGTTAGGGAAAAACACTCAATTATCTGAGAAACAGAAATTGGTTGAGACACAATAGTCCAAGAACAACACAAAGTCAAAATACAGGAGGTGAGAAAAAGGGGGAGAAAAAGCACTCCAGAATTTCCCTCATTACATATGCAATGCAAGTCATTGCATTAAGTATCTTTTTAGCAAAAGACACTTGATATTCTTTACTCAATCCATCAATCACTCAGTATTTGTAAAGCAAGGCTACTCAACCGTGAAGGTCTCAAGGCGCATTTCTTATTGAATGTCACTGAAGAAGAGTTTTTGCGTATCTCTGATAGTAGTGATTTGCAGGTCCTGGGATAATTTCTGGTTAATAACCTAAGTAGGCTCTCTCTTTTAGGCATTTGTGTGGCTCTAGAAGTAGTGAGTCTGGGCTGAGCAGGGAGCTGCTACCTCCAGAAAGAGTACATTTCCGGGCCAAGCAGTTAAGGGTCAGAAAGTGCTTTGTGGGTATTGGGGGATACATGGAAGATACAACATGCTTTTATCTGGAGCCTTTTGAATGTAGTCAGAGCAGGAGTAATGTGGTAAAAGCATCTAGTTTCCAAAACAAACTAAGCAGCCACCTTAAACATGGTCTTTCTAGGTGGTTTAAGGTGATCCTTCAGTGTGCCAGTTCAAACCACATTTCCATAGTCAACTTTAAACTCACATCTATAGTATTACATTTCAATTTTTTAATGTTTTACCATGTGTAGGGTTAGATGCTCCAGGAAGTACAACAGTGTTTCCAAGGCTTCAATCTATGCCTATTTTCTGGGAACCACAGAGAATCTACAGATTTTTATGAACCATTTCAAAGGTTAATTGCTGAGAAAGTATTGCTTCATATTCAAACAGTTCTTGACTTTCTTGCACAGATCATTGCACTCCTAGCAGAGCTGTGATGCAAAGCAGACTGCTTAGTTTTCTTATTATGATCTCCTTTATTAGGGATCCATATATTTTTGCTCCCATGCACTGGTTCCTCGACTAGAGTTGGGAAAATCCAGAGACAAATAATGGGAGGGGAATGAAAAACTAGAAGATGATGTGACGGACAGTACAAGACTGCCACCAGAATTGATTGTCTGGACATTTTCAACCAGTCCAATCAGTTACAAAATGTTTTCTAATAATTTGATGTGTATTTTGTACAACAAAATGCTGAGCAGAGGCAGCCAAGGTAAATACAGCTTCAGAGCATCTTGAATGTACATGCACCTGAAGGCTGGTCATGGACAGCATTTTAATGCCAAAAAGAGGAAGAAGGACACTGAAGTTGTGATGTAACACACCATCGCACCTAAAGAAAGGTTGCCTGAAGATATTCTGCCAAAGCTTTGCAGCTTTGAGCTTCTATTACTTTGTGTGTCACTAAGTAATATCCTACCTAGAGCAAAGTGGAAGAGTTCATACAAATCAACTTATTTTCCTCCAGAAAACAAGAACACATTTTTTTACCCCAGTTCTTTTCCTTTTGTTTACGTTTTTGATTTTTTTTCCCAAAAACCAAACACCACAAAACAACTAAAAATGTTTTTTGAAACAAATGCATTTAGCGCTGCATTTACGCCACTTTTTGATGCAAAAATGGCACAAACTTAGAAAACACAATTGTATTTTGCAAGTTTGCGCCGCTTTTGGGTCAAAAAATGACACAAATGTGGCACTAAAAAAGTATAAATATGGGCCTTAGAGTGTAGTTGTGCAAACTGTTACTAGTTTTAAAAATGCTCCATGCTTAAAAGTGCTTATGTTTGTGCAAAATAATCTCATATTATCTTAACAGGAGACATATGATTATCTTTTTAAGCATTATCTTTTTATCATTTTAAGTTCCAAGTGCAATCATTTGTTCTTTTTCCAGAGTTTCCATACTTGTTAGCCAATGTTTGCTGCTTTCACTTATTCTTGATGCATTGTTTTGACTGGGTCAATTTAACTTCTCATCCCATGCATGGAAGTTGAAGATTTTAATGACATCTATCAAATTTGATCTTTTCTTAATTTGATTCATGTGGCCATGTGCTTATGAACAGATTATCAAACGTGTGATCTATATGTTACAGCACTGATACTAAATACTAATCACAACCCTCCATTGGGTGAGAGACGTCTCTGTTTTTTTTCCTAGAAGATCCTCCATGACATTTTCATTGGCTGTTTCTTAATTAATCATATTTCAAATTCCTTCCATATCCATCCTGGTGCAATTCAACTCGCTCCAGTGTGTTTTGTCCATATTGTTGGCCTATCCTTGCCCTTTTCACGCTTTCGTAGGCTGATGTATCTGTCACTTTACTCTTCAGTCTGTCACATTGACCATTCGCTATTCAAGTCTGTTCCGCACTGTAAAATTCTTATTCGCAAGTTGACTTAATATGCAACTACATGGCTACTCACCACAATTTCATTTATTAACTGCTTTCCTGGTGTGCTTTTCTGTCCATTCACAAGTTCACAATACTTATGATTTTAATTTATTTATCCTTTGCATTCATTTTGATAGCACTGCTATATGCGTTTACTTCAGAATATCACGTGTTATGTTTTGGTTTTGTTATACAGATATATGTACAGTACGCTTCCTGGTTTAGACCTCTGGGCGTCATGGTGCATAACAAGATTGTGGCCCTCATTATAACTCTGGCGGTATGTGTTAAAGCGGTGGTAATACCCCAAACAGGCCGGTGTAAAAAAAAATTAGGATAACGACCGTGGCGGAAACCGCCAACATAGACAGCCACTTTAACACTCCGACCGCCACGGCGGTAGAAACAAACACCGCAGCAGTAACCGCCAACAGACAGGCGGAAGATAATGTACCACCCACCCTATTACAAGAGGCCTATCCACCACCTTTTCCAGGGCAGAACCAATGCTTTCAAAAGCACGGCGGAAACAGTGCACAGATGGGAAACCACTCACCTCTCGAAACCCAACGAGGAACCAGGACGCCATTGAGCCCGAGTTACACGTACTGCCCATGCTGGTGTATCTTCTCATCTACCAGGAGTACGAATGGTGGCGGCGATGACCACGGTGAGTTCTGCACCTAGCACACAGGTGAGGGGGGAGAGAGTGACACACACACGCAACACGCAATACCCCCACCCCCACCCTCACCCACAACAACATACACACAAATGCATGCAGCAACATTACATATACACCCCCTCACCCCCTGGAAGAACACAAGGACAAAAGGAAATGATTGTAAAAATTGTAATCATTGAAAATCCATTAGTCAAAACACCAAATTCAGTATATACAAATATGTATACCAACTACACAAGTCCGGATAGTGTACCAATAATTGTCCGTGGACCACTGGGCCCAAAATGCATGGGCCAAGCCCACACATAATACCTGACACGAAACAGAGAGAACACTGCTGGGGCATCAGATCGAAAATACACAGGCACCTCAGGGGGAGGGGGGCACCTCACCCTGATGAACGCACAATGCCACTGCTGCACGAGGGGGTTCCATGCCCATTGATGTATCCTGGGGAGTGCAAAGCCACAGTCTCACAAGTCTCTCCAGTGGGTGGTTTGCCCACTGCTTTATCCTGGGGAGTGCAAAGCCACAGCCTCTCAAGTGGATAATAGTCTCCACTGGTTCTGGAGGGGGCTTGGTGCCCAGAGTGCTTCATCCTGCCAAGGACTGAGGTAGTGGATGTCTTTCTCCACTGGTTCTGGAGGGGGCCTGGTGTCCGGAGTGCCTCATCCTGCCAAGGACTGAGGTAGTGGATGTCTTTCTCCACTGGTTCTGGAGGGGGCCTGGTGCCCAGACTGCTTAATCCTGCAAAGGACTGAGGTAGTGGATGTCTTTCTCCACTGGTTCTGGAGGGGGCTTTGTGCCCAGAGTGCTTCATCCTGCCAAGGACTGAGGTAGTGGATGTCTTTCTCCACTGGTTCTAGAGGGGGCTTTGTGCCCAGAGTGCTTCATCCTGCCAAGGGCTGAGGTAGTGGATGTCTTTCTCCACTGGTTCTGGAGGGGGCCTGGTGCCCGGAGTGCTTCATCCTGCCAAGGACTGAGGTAGTGGATGTCTTTCTCCACTGGTTCAGGAGGGGGCTTTTTACCCAGAGTGCTTCATCCTGCCAAGGACTGAGGTAGTGGATGTCTTTCTCCAATGGTTCTGGAGGGGGCCTGGTGCCCAGAGTGCTTCATCCTGCCAAGGACTGAGGTAGTGGATGTCTTTCTCCACTGGTTCTGGAGGGGGCATGGTGCACAGAGTGCTCCACGTGCAGTGTGGCCGGTACAATTCCCTCACCTGGGTGTGCGTGACACGAGATTGGCAAGGTTCACGTAGAATGATACGCCATGGAGGCAGAGACATACCCCACACTGCTGCGGGTTCGCCTTCCACCTGCAGGTGCAAACAGTGATGGATGTCATGCCTCATGGAAGCTGCCCAGGGTCCAGGAACTCTCCTCCAGCCTCAAACGACTGACTACTGGGGATGGTAGCCATGTCAGCAGTGGTGCCAGTGTCCGAGGACGCCACGGGGATGGTGGCGGTGCTTGTGGCAGTGTCTGTGGCGGCGGTGCTTGCGACGGTGCTGGC
The DNA here is from genome assembly GCF_031143425.1 of Pleurodeles waltl. NCBI lineage: Eukaryota > Metazoa > Chordata > Amphibia > Caudata > Salamandridae > Pleurodeles > Pleurodeles waltl. Next base: position 1,481,318,854 of record NC_090444.1, read on the forward strand.
GGCGGCGCATGGGTCAGCACCTGCTGAGGGACAAAGCAGGACGTCTCCTGCAGCCTCGGATGGCTGCCCACTGGGGAAGAGGCTGGGGACTGTCGTTGAGGCTGTAGACGTGCCGGAGGTGGTGCAGGTGGCGTGCAGGTGGCAGTTGTGGTGACGGGGCAGCTAGCGGTGTTTGCCGCCATACAGGTTGGCGTGGTCGTGGACAGACACTGTGACACTGGTCCCTCAGTCAATGCCACCATACCCTCTCCTGACCAGCTCTTCAGCTTTTGGCCCTTCCACAGCTTTGATGGTGCCGTAGTTGTCTTGCCACTATCCCCTTTTGATTTTGCTGGTAGTTTTGGCTTCTCCCTCTGGGATGTGGGCACCGGCTTCACCTTGGCAGGTGGCGGAATGTCCTTGCCCTCGCTACTTGGCACACTGGCAGCCCTGATGGGTGGCGCACTCCATAACCCCGCAGTTGCTGGCACCACTGTGCCTGGGGATGTGGTGGCTGAGGTGCAGGGCTGGGACCTGGAAAGCCTGGCCCTAGGGGAAGGTCGGGGGGAGGTGTAGGGAAGAGGTCAATGTTAGCCAGGAAGAGTTTTTTAGGCACACTGGGACGGGAAGATGGAGGGGGTTTGGGAGTGGAGGTAGAGGTAGTGGTTGTAGGAGGTGTACGTCTGCTGAATTTGGGTGAAGGTGCATGGGCCGGAGGCTGTTGTGAGGTGGATGGCTATTGGGTGGGTGTGTGCCTGCGTTTGTGCACTTTGGGAGGAGGGCTCACTGACACACTGGGAGAGGACCCTGGGGATGTGTGAATGGTAGTGGGGGTGGTGGGTACACATGAGCGGTGTGTGGCGATGGGCGTGCTGGTGATGGAGGTAATGGAAGAGGATGTAGTGCATGCAGGTGTGAGAGGAGACGAGACAGGGAGGGAGGAGGAGGACGTGGAGGAGGGGGACACAGTGGAGGCAGTGGATGTTGCTGTGTCTGCATGGGGATGGTGCTTGTGTGAGTGCCTGTGGGATGTGTGGTGCCTTATGTTTGCCATGTCCACTCTTGTGTGTTGATGAGTGTGCATGCTGGTCTGATGGTGTGCTTGGGATAGGCTGAGGTACAGGGGATTGGGTCTGGGTGGAGGAATTTGGAGGGGGGGGAGGCTGGACACAGGGACAATGGCTGCCATCAGTGCTGAGGCCAGAGCCTGAAATGCTCTCTGTTGGGCTGCCTGCCCAGAATTAATGCCCTCCAGGTATGCATTTGTTTGTTGCAAATGCCTCTCTACACCCTGGATGGCATTCACAATAGTAGATTGCCCAACAGTGAGGGATCTCAGGAGGTCAATAGCCTCCTCACTGAGGGCAGCAGGGCTGACTGGGGCAGGGTCTGAGGTGCCTGGGGTGAAGGAGATGCCCACCCTCCTGGGTGAGCGGGCACGGGACACAGGCTGAGGGGCTGCTGGGAGTGCGGTGCTGGTAGGGGGGGGTGGTGGCTGTACCTGTTGATGCGGTGGGCACAGAGGTGCCCGCCACCTCAAGGGAGCCCCCATCAGAGAAGGAGTCGCTGTCAGTGCTGTCTGCTCCTGTCCCCGCCGTGGAGCTCCCCTCGCCCTCCGTCCCACTGGTGGCTTCAGACTCCGTTGCTTCACCCTCCAGGGCCAAGTGGGTTGCAGCTCCCTCCTGCTCCGGTGCCAATGCTCCTCCGCCTGATGATGCTATTGAACCCAAGAACAGGGAGACCACGAAAAGGGGGAGGGAAAGACAGAAGAAATACATGTTCAGTGCATGCAACACCACTACCGTTGGCGGACACAGCACACAGGGAGCAGCCCTCTGCACTACACCATGCACTGACAGTTCCTAGGAATTTCAGCTGACCATGGGGTACGAGGCCTAAGGCCAATTGCTTCTCACCTGGAAGTCACAGGAGCCTGACTAGGTGTAGATGGCTCTTACGACAGGTGGGGTTGGGGTGCCACATAGCCTGCCTCACAAGGGACCTTGCCTACCAACTTCGGCCTGGCCTAGGGGAACCCACTGCCCACCTCCTACACACAGACACCTCGTAATGCGCACAGAGTCAGCTGAATTAGAGTGTACTCACCCCCTTGTGGCTGCTGTGATGCCCTCAAGCGCCCATCCAACTCCGGATATGCCACCGCCAGGATCCAGAACATCAGGGGGGTCATGGTGCGACAGGCACCCCTCCCACGTTGGGAGGCCATCCCAAGCTGGGCCTCCGCCGTCTTCTTGCTCCAGCGGCGCAGGTCCTCCCATCTTTTACGGCAGTGGGTGCTCCGTCTGTGGGAGACCCCCAGGGTCCGGTCGTCCTTGACGATGGCACGCCAAATACCCTTCTTCTGGTGGGCGCTGACCTAGAGGAATGGTACGGGGAAAGGAAATTACTTACCCGTCCGGACCGTCATACTCATTGCCCACCAGTTCCCATCCATGCCCTGATGCACATACACTCCCCATCCGCACAATCAGGCCTCAGCCCCCCATGTATCTTCCATCCACACCACTCAAAACAGGCATTGCCCATGCAACATGCTCACTGTGTACTCACCTGTTTGTCTGGAGGACCGTACAGTTGTGTGTATTGGGGAGGACCCCATCCACTAGTTTCTCCAACTCCTCCAAAGTGAAGGCAGGGGCCCTTTCCCCAGACACTGTAGCCATCATTGCTTCCAGACGCAGGTCACAGCAGCATTTGCAGTGTAGGTCCTCTCCTGTTGAAGGTCAGGTATCTAAGTGAGTGAACAGACAGAAATTGGCAGTCACATCCGCAGCGGTGCGTACCGTAACCGCCGGCGTACATCGTCATTAGCTCCTGGGACCCATAGGGCCCAATGTTAACCAATGCAAAATTGCGCCACAGTCTTCGACCGCCCACGCGACGGTGTACAACGCCAGCGCTGTTACCTCATATCCCCTTGTCCCACCTTACAGGTCAGGCAGCCATCATTTCAGGAGGCCACATGGGATGGATGTTAACTGTGTCACACCTATCTAGGCTGGGAATGTAGACAGATACCAGCACAATGTGGCTTTATGACATTTCTGCAAATAACACATTGTGATACCTCAGTGTTGGATGACTCTCTGCTCGGTGTTCTCCTCCATAGGGCACGTCCGCTGGGGCAGGTGATGAGATGGCGGCATCCTCCGGTGTACAGACCCCAGGTGGACCTGTCGACAATGGAAGAGAGACACATCCTAGTCACATACAGACTTGATCGTGCAACAATCCAGGAACTGGTGCCAAGTTGGAGCCAGACCTGATGTCAGCTATCCGCCATCCCACAGGAATCCCCCCTCTAGTGCAGGTCCTGTCTGTACTCCATTTCCTGGCCAGTGGGTCTTTTCAAACAACAGTGGCCATGGCATCAGGGATGTCCCAGCCAATGTTCTCTAACGTGTTGTCCAGAGTGTTGTCTACCCTGCTGAAAGACATGCCCAGCTACATCGTGTTCCCTCAGGTGGAGGATTTGCCCATAGTGAAAGGTGATTTCTATGCCCTGGGACATATCCCCAACATCATAGGTGTCATTGATGGGACACATGTGGCATGTCCCCCCCCGCAGGAATGAACAGGTGTATGGAAACCGGAAGAGCTCCCATTCGATGAATGTGCAGATGGTGTGTTTGGCAGACCAGTACATCTCCCATGTGAATGCCAAGTATCCTGCATCTGTACATGACACTTACATTTTGAGAAATTGCAGCATCCCTTATGTGATGGGGCAACTCCAGAGGCACTGTGTGTGGCTAACAGGTGAGGCCAAGGTCTCAATACAGTTGACATAGGTGTCTGGGTATGGGGCTGTCCCTAAGGGTTAGTGTGTGTCTAACAGTTGTTGCTCGACATTTGCAGGTGCCTCTGGTTACTTCAACCTGTCATGGCTACTGACCCCAGTGAGGAATCCCAGGACAAGGGCAGAGGAATGCTACAATGAGGCACATGAGCAAACTAGGAGGAAAATAGAACGCACCTTCGGCCTCCTGAAGGCCAGATTCCGGTGTCTCCATCTGACAGGTGGCTCCCTATTCTACTCACCGAAGAAGGTGTGCCAGATAATCGTGGCCTGCTGTATGTTGCACAACCTGGCTTTGTGATGCCAGGTGCCTTTTCTGCAGGAGGATGGGCCAGATGGTGGTCTTGTGGCAGCTGTGGAGCCTGTGGACAGTGAAGAAGAGGAGGCAGAAGAAGAAGATGTCGACAACCGAAACAACATCATCATGCAATACTTCCAGTGAGACACAGGTAAGAAGATGTCACTGCTTCCCACATCTCATACTATTGTTTGAGCTAGCATAAGTCTGTCATTTTCATTCAGTGTATGGACCCTGACTTGTTACTTTGACTTTCAATTTCACAGATCTGGGTCCCAGTTTGTGCCTTCTGCTATGTTTACTCCTGGCCTACAGATGTGTTACATCGGTATGTGAACAAGAAAATTGACATTGATATATTCCATTGTTATTGAAATTACACATTTGTGAAAGCTCAGACTGACTCCAGATTGTTTTGTGATTGTAGTGTGTTCATTCCTGTGCAAATAAGTGGAGGGGTTTTGGAAAATGGCCTGGGGTTATGGTGGAGGAATGTCCAGTCTATTTGTTTCACAGGTGCAATGTCCAAAGGGGCATAGGAAGTGGAGCAATGGCAGTTTAAGGATGGACAGGGTGACATAGTGGGACAGAAGGGTGACATTCAGGGGGGTCTCATTTCCTGGCGGGGGTCTTGGCAATGTTCTCTGTCTTGTTCCTGGATCTCAGGGACCGTTAGCGGGGTGGTTCTCCATCTGCAGGGGGTTGGGTGCTGGTGTCCTATTGTTCCTGTGGTGGTGCCTCCTGTCCACTAGCGCCGGCGGAGGTGGAGGGTTGTTCATCGTCCAGGCTAGTGTCAGGGGCTCTTGTTGTGCCACTGTGTCCCTCCTGGTGTTGAGAAGGTCTGCCAGCACCCCAGCAATGTTGACCAGGGTGGTGTTAATGGACTTCAAGTCCTCCCTGATCCCAAGGTAGTGTTCCTCCTGCAGCCGCTGGGTCTCCTGAAACTTGGCCAGTACCGTTGCCATGGTCTCCTGGGAATGATGATAAGCTCCCATGATGTTGGAGAGTGCCTCGTGGAGTGTTGGTTCCCTGGGCCTGTCCTCCCCCTGTCGCACAGCAGTCCTCCCAGTTTCCCTGTTATCCTGTGCCTCTGTCCCCTGAACCGTGTGCCCACTGCCCCCAGGTCCCTGATAGTCCTGTGTTAGTGGGGTTGCCTGGGTTCCCTGTAGTGGTGGACTCACTGCTGATTGACGTGTCCTGGGGACAGAGGGATGGGTCCGCTGGGTGGGTACTGTGCTGGTGTGCTGGTGTTTCCGGAGGGGGAAGGGTCTGTGGTGGCTTGTGACAGTGGCAGGGGTACCGACTGTCCCGAGGTCCCAGGTGGGCCGGGCTGGTCATTTTGATCCAGGCGTGCAGAGCTGCTGTCATCACTGTGGGCCTCTTCTGTGGGGGGACTGGATATGCCTGGCACCTCCTGTCAAGTGACGTTGGGTAGGGGTCCTGTTGGGGTGTAAATGCATAGTTATTGTATCTGTGCGTGTCATCGTGTCCAATGGGTGAGTGACCCTCTACTCCTGTGTTTGCATTATTGTCTTTGCCCTTGTGTGATTGTTAATTTTGGGGCCTGGGTTAGTCTCTGTACTGGACATGCTTGGGTAATGGGTGTCCATGCATTGGTGTTACATGCAGGGCTTGGTTTTGGGACGTGTGGGTTGTGTTGGTGGGGTATCTGTGGGTTGTTGGGGTGATTGGTGTGAGGGTAAGGGTGGGAGTATGTGTTGGCATGCAGGTGGGGTGGGGGGATAAAGTAGTAAAGATATGTCTTACCAGAGTCCAGTCCTCCTGCTACTCCTGTGAGGCCCTCAGCATGCATAATTGCCAAGACCTGCTCCTCCCATGTCGTTAGTTGTAGGGGAGGAGGTGGGGGTCCACCTCCAGTCCTCTATACAGCAATCTGGTGTCTGGAGATCACGAAACGCACCTTCCCCCATAGGTTGTTCCACCTCTTCCTGATGTCATCCCGTGTTCTTGGATGCTGTCCCACTGCGTTTACCCTGTCGACAATTCTCCGCCATAGCTCCATCTTCCTTGCAATGGATGTCTGCTGCACCTGTGATCCGAATAGCTGTGGCTCTACCCGGACGATTTCCTCCATCATGACCCTGAGCTCCTCCTCAGAGTACCTGGGGTGTCTTTGGGGTGCCATGATATGGTGTGGGTGATGTGTGAGGTGGTGTCTGTTGTGATGTGTGAGGGGATGTGTTGGTGTGTGTTGTTTGAGGTGCGTGGATGTTGTGTAAGTGATGTGTTGTGTGTCTGTGGATGCTGGTGTTGTTTTAGGTAGTGTCTCTCTCTGGTCTGCTTTCACATTTCTGGTAGTAAGGGTTTGTGAGTGATGTTTATATTGGATTGGGTGTGTGGGTGTGGTGTGTGTATGTGTATCAGGTGTGTGTATTTTGAATTGTTCAATGTGGTTGTGTTTTGTATATGTGTATGTATTTTGAGCGCGGCGGTGTGCACCGCCAATGGTTTACCACGGTTGAAAGACCACCGCGTTGATTCGTGGGTCGTGATAGTGTGGGCGTATTCTTGTTGGCGTGACGGTCTCGGTTTTGGTATCACCAGTTTATCACTGACCTTTGGTGTGGCGGACTTGTGTGGGTGTCGGTATTGTGGAGGATTCCGGGCTGTGGGTCGTAATACCTGTAGCAGAATTCTGCAGACGCAGCAGTATGTTGGTGGTCTTCTGCATGGCGGTAAGCGGGATTTACCGCCAGGGTTGTTATGAGGGCCTATATATCTTGAATCCCTCTAGCAAAGGAGTTTTTCCCTGTTTCCTACTCTCTCTGACTGATCTAATTGCCCTATTGCATAGATCTCCTCAGGTGCTGCCATGTATCAGCTTCATATTGTAGGTAGCCGAGTTACTCTTATCTTGATTAGTGGTAGCATGGATATGTTCAAGAATATTCTTCTTCAGTTCACAAGTGGTACTTCCCACATATTTGAGATTACATGGGCTCTCTGATATCATACATCACATATTTGCTCCGCCACGTGATATACTTTTATATTTTCCATATTTGACCATTTGCTAAGGGGAATTCTTTCATGTTAATTGCTATTCTGAATGCTTTGCAGTGATTGCATTTCCCCCAAAAAACGTGAAGAGTTCATGCATGTTTTGTTTTTAATTCTACAATGGATATGTGTTAGACCTGACAGCCTTAGGGTGGTCACCCCTAACTTTTTGCCTGCCTCCCTCCACTTTTTTGACACTGTTTTTGCAAGTTTTAGGACTCTGCGCACTTTACCACTGCTAACCAGTGCTACAGTGCATACGCTCTCTCCCTTAAAACATGGTAACACTGGCTCATAACCAGTTGGCTTATTTTAATTTACTTGTAAGTCCCCAGTAAGGAGCACTATATGTGCCCGGGCCTGTAGATTAAATGTTACTAGTGGGTCTGCTGCACTGGTTGTGCCACCCACATAAGTAGCCCCTTAACCATGCCCCTGGCCTGCCACTGCAAGGCCTGTGTGTGCAGTTTCACCGCCACTTTGACTTGTCATCTAAAAGTACTTGCCAAAACCTAAACTCCCCTTTTTCTACATATGTCACCCCTAAGGTAGGCTCTAGGTAACCCATAGGGCAGGGTGTTATGTAGGTAAAAGGCAAGACATATACCTGTGTAGTTTATATGTCCTGGTATTGTAAAACTCCTAAATTCATTTTACACTGCTGTGAGGCCTGCTCCTTTCATAGGCTAACATTAGAGCTACCCTCATATACTGTTTGAGTGGTAAACTCAGATCTGAAAGGGGTAACAGGGTCATATTTAGTATGGCCAGAATGGTAATACAAAATCCTGCTGACTGGTGAGGTTTAATTTAATATTACTATTTTAGAAATACCACTTTTAGAAAGTGAGCATTTCTCTGCACTTAAATCCTTCTGTACCTTAATATCCATGTCTGGTTAGGTTAGTTGATAGCTCCCTTGTGCATTTCACTCAGGCAACCCAAAACACAGGATGCTCAGTCAGACCTGCACACACCTGCATACTGAATGGGTATTCCGAGGGTGGGAGTGTGGAAAGCCTGACACTTACATTTGAATGGACAGGGGCCTGCCCTCACACAATGGACTGCCAAACCCCCTACTGGGACCCTGGCAGACAGGATGGAAATGAAAGAGGACCTTGTGCACTTCTAAGCCACTCTTTGAGGTATCCTCCACTTCAAAGGCACATTTGGATATATAAACTGGGTTCCTGACCCTACCAACTCAGACACTTCTTGACAAGATACCTCCTAGGAAGGAAACTCTGAACCAGAACCTGCAACCTGCTAAGATGAGCTGCTTGGCTGCCCAAAGGACTCACCTGACTGCTTTGCTGTAAAGGACTGCTGCCTTGCTGTTTCCCTGCTGCCTTGCTGCCCTCTGGCTTTGCTGAGTAGTGCTCTCCAAGGGCTTGGACTGAGCTTGGCTCCCGTTTCCTGAAGTCTCAGGGCTAAAAAGACTTCATCTCTGCAAAGAAGTCCTTGTGCAGTGAAAATCGATGCACAGGCTGTTGGAATGGACACACGGCGTGCCCTACGGTGAGAAAATCACCACATCCCTGCTTCCTGAGTGGAGAGCGACACAGCACCAGCGTTGTGACCTGAACTTAAATGCACGGCCTACCGGGTCAACCCATTGCCAAGTCTGAACAACGCAGCCCAACTTCCTGCAAGAGGAACCAATGCAGCGCCTGCTGTGCGACAGAAATTTCCCCGCATCTCTCACTGGATCGACGCAGCTCCTGTAACTTCGTCCTGCACACCCAGGATTTCTCTGCATTGTCCCCGAGGCACCCAAATACCCACACCCCGAAGAGGATCCAAGCCTGCATGCTGGAATTCGACGCAAAGCCCTTGCTACGCATTGTCTGTGTGTGCCCGGTGAAACCGACGCACACCTCCCCGTTTTCCACACATCCCCTCCTCTGCGGTCCCCTGCAGATACTTTGTGCTTGCAAGAGACACTTATTGCTTTTTAAGAAATAAAGACTCTGTTTAGCATTACAAAAGTGATATTTCAACTTGTATTTATCAAATCTTGATCGTTTTGACCTTAATCTACTCAGATAAATATTCTACATTTTTCTAAACCTGTGAGGTGTATTTTTGAGGTGTTTGCACTGTGTCATTTCACGATTTATTGCACAAATACTTTACACATTGCCTTCTAAGTTAAGCCTGACTGCTCAATGTCAAGCTACCAGAGGGTGGGCACAGGATAATTTGGATTGTGTGTGATTTACCCTGATTAGATTGAGGGTCCTTACTTGGACAAGGGGTAAACTGACTGCCAACCAAAGACCCAATTTCTAACAATATACTTTAACTTGTTTTTCAAATTTGGCATCCTCCTGTATGTATTTTTCAGCCAAAGTAGGATCCAATTTGAGCAATGGCCAATGTTTCCTCTTGTCGCTTATCTTTCTTTTCTTTCATAAGCAACATTTGTATTCTGTTCCTAAGTTTGGCTTTCTGAAAACCTGATTTGATTACCTTGTCAGGATATTTACGTGTTCTGAACCATTCACTCATCATTTGACTATGTTTCTCAAACTCTCCAAGCTTTCTGCATGCTCTGCTGCATTGGTTGCTGTTTTTTTGAGGGAGTGCTGTCTGGATCATGTTATCCCGAACATAGAGTTTAGTGTCAAGAAAGGAAACACTTGTGGTACTAATCTCATATGAGAATTGGAGTTTCACTCTACTGCTAATCAATTTGTGATGGTGTCACGTAGGTTCTCATTGTCCTAAACAGACTACTGGATTTGGGTGGCAGAATGACCTGAATCGTGGGGTACTGAGTATAAACCCACACCATATGACACCTGTCAGCCCAATCTGAGTTTTTCAGCCAACTAGCAGTGCCTCATCTCCACCCAAGAGCGGGGATGATTTTGGCAACCGGGCGCATGACAGAGAGGAGTCCTCAGGGGAATCGTGGTCCATCAGATCTCATCCCTTTCTCTCAGTTACATTATTCTCACACATGCAAAGACAAACAGAAGCAGAGTAATGTTCAACAAGGTTTATTGAAGTAACTGCATCTTAGATAAAATGGTATGTATTCACATAACTAGGATGATAAAACACACTAGAAGCAAAATTGTGACAAGGAAGGGGAAACACTAAAACAGTCCCAACATACTGTCACTAGGAATATTATATTTGTTTCCTACCTAAGCTATAATAGAGCACAGTGTGATAAGCCCTAATCCGCCCTTCAGGTTTCCCCCCTGGGAAGACATCATCCCCCATACCTGAACAAGGAAGCCTGTGTCTAGAAAGACACCATCCCTATGTAGTCCAGGAATTCGGCAGTCTAAGTAAGCAGTTGTAGCAAAGACATTCAGCAATCTCCCTCTAATGTGTATGGAACAGAGAAGTGTTTTATAATAAAATAACTGATGTTCTAAAAAAAGATCCCCACGTAAGGATATGTATGTTTCTGTGAATGTCTGGGACACAGCTTACCAATTTTGCTGGCAACCTTATCTGACTGCAGCCTTAAGGGAATCACAAAGTGGAATGCTAAGAACATGATGATTTCCTAGGTGAAAGAACAACTAGATGGAAAAAATAAAACAACACCGCAAATGTGGCTAATTCTAGAAAAATGAGTGATGCTGAATAAAATGTATCCGGGCTGAAGTGCACAATGGGAGGCGTACATTGCTAAAATAAGGTGTCTGAAACATGGCTAAAATAGCTATTCAACACCCTCCCCTTGCAGGATTAAAGGTGGTTCAAAGTCTGAAATGGAATAAAAAGCTACTAAAATCTTTCATAAAAGCATATAGAAATGAATGTCAATAATGACAAGTTGAAAGACACTTGAGCATGGGGTAAAAGGGACAGTTTAAAACATGAGAAGTGCCACCAATAAAATTGAATTCAAAGGTCTATGCAGTTGTGGCTCACGGGTGTTGCAGGTGGTGGGGCAGCATGCGGGGGGAGCAGGTTGGGTGGGAGGGGTTGGAGGTGGCAATAAAGTTAACAAAAAATAAGAAAAATAAAGCTACCTGCACGTCATGCTCGTCTGCTGCTCCTCCATCTTCTGCTGCCTTCTGCTGCAGGTGCAGACTCCCAGCCTGCCCTGCGGCCAATCCATATGCTGCTCAAAGCAGCATCAGGATTGTCTGGGAGCGCCCAGCCAGGTACTTCCAGGCAGACTGGTAGCCTGTGCAGGCTCTCTCCAGCCCAGCAAGAGAGCCTACTGGACGTGTGTTTGTCTGGCCTGAGATGGCTGACCAAACATACATGTACAGTAAAGGGGAGTGCTGTGCGCTCTCCCTCACTGCTAGTCACCCTTGTGGCCCCACCCCTTTAAAAGAAAACCATAATACACGTTTATTACGTTTTTTTTAAAGGTTTTGCAGCTGCAGCTGCTGTGGGATGGGCACCCCCTGAGTCTATGTCATTTTTAAAATTGTCAATTATATCTGGAACTATTGGAGCCAGGAAATGTTCCATTTTGGCAGATGGTAAAATAACCAAATCATTTCCAAGGAAAACCATAGAGCACTCATGTTCCAAAGCCTGAGTGCCAGCTGAGGCAGCAGCATTCCGTGGTGAACTCAATGTTGAGTTAAGAGCTGATGATCCATGAAGGGCAACTCATAGACAGCTTCCCATAGTAAACGTACTCCCAACGCACATGTCTGATAATAAACCCTCAGCGAGAAAATCAACAGTTCATCGTCCAATGAAAGTAAGCGCTGGTTGGAAAGACAACCATTCAGTGCATATTCGAAAAAGGCACCAAAGGCATCAAAACATTGGCTGCACTCAATCCAAAACTGGTCTAAATAACAGAGACCAATAGCACTCCAGTTCTTCCAGGAGTGGTCCTCCGAAATACTGCATCATGCGTTCAAGACACAGTTGGCCTGGTGGAAGCTCTTTCAGTCCTCCTTGTTGTGAAGGGACAGCCATTGTATAGAAAAAATAGCAACAGCAGAATGCCACCTGTTATAGCCAAAGCAATCGGAAATCTCCCAAAAACACTTGAAAATGTTGAGTGTATGGCTGAAGGTATTAAGGCATACATAGAGAAAAAGGTGTGAATGAAACTAGAACCTACAGCCTTAAAGAAATGAATGATTCCAGTAATACTGGACATGATAAATATTCGTTCCACGAGTTCACCAAAGTGTCTCGGAAAGTTTGTGCTTAAATGGGACTGAATCTCTGCAGATGACCTCACAACTTGAAGCTAATATGTCTTGCGCGCAGATGTAAGCGCCATGTGTTTTTGAAACAATAAAGCCCAGAGTCTGCTCACCCGGTCAAAATTCACATCTGAAGTGGCAATAAGAGGCCAAATCTCTGCTATTTCCCTGTGTTGTGTAGGGGGAAAAGGACATTTCTGCAACAAGTGACAATTTGGGAGACAGAAACAACATAGGCTATTCTGGCTCATATTCCACAACAACTCTCACTGTTTAGGAGCACAGAGCTACCATTTAAGAGCACCTGGAAAGCAAGTCTAATCTAGGGGCCTGGAAATCCCTTCAGATGGCTAGCCAAGTTTGCTGCAGAGGCATTACATGCCCGTGCAAGGACAACTGCTTACAACCAATTCAATGGCTCACAGAAGTATCGCATTCACTGCCGCCAAGAAAGACCTCTTTCATGCCATTGAAACACTTATATTAAAACAGAAGCTCCCAGACCTCGTGTATATAACTATCTCCCAGCCTTTTACAATTGTCTACTAGAATATGTCACAAGCAGGATGTGAATTTAAGTGTTGAAATAGGCAGATTAATAACCATGTGTATTAACCATTCAGCTGATGGTATTTCAGCCACAGTAAAAGGCAACTTTTCTAATTTTTCAAAGTTTAGCATGACATAAATCGTTTCCTTCTTACCCATTATTTGTTGTTGCCACGTTAGATTAAATATTGAAAATATTTCCCTTGTGGTAATATGTTGCCAGGGAACGCAAAGTGCTTTCAATCGTTGTAGTGTCCAATCTAACTGCATAATGGACCTTAGTTGACTCTGTCCATGGTGTAAAGATGACATGTCACTCTGTACTATGTCTATTGCAGAAGATATAGGCCCTCATTACAACATTGGCGGTAAATCCCGATTACCACCGTGCAGAAGACCGCCAACACACCGCCGCGGAAATCTGCTACAGCTATTAAGACCCACAGCTCAGAATCTTCCTAAATCTAGACACCCACACAAGTCAGCCACACCAAAGGTCAGTGATAAACTGGTGATAACCAAACCTCCACCATCACCCCAACAGGAATACGCCCACACTATTACGACACACGAATCCATGCGGCGGTCTTTCAACCGCGGTATTCCATTGGCGGTACACACCGCTGCGCTCAAAATACACACACATTTACAAAACACTACCACATTGGACAATTCCAAATACACACACCTGATACACATACACACACCACTCCCACACACCCAATACAATATAAAACACACACCCACATTACCCACAAACTGTTACAACCAAAAATTTGGCAGAAGCAGAGAAACAGCAAAGCAAAGACCACACCAGCATACAGCGGCACACAACACCATCACACATACACATCCACGCACAAAACACTACACACCCCTAAACATCACCCCACACATCACAACACACACCACCTCACACATCACCCACACCACCCCATGGCACCGCAAAGACACCCCAGGTTTTCTGAGGAGGAGCTCAGGGTCATGGTGGAGCAAATCATCCAGGTAGAGCCACAGCTACTCGAATCACAGGTGCAGCACACCACCATAGCTAGGAAGATGGAGCTATGGCACAGAATCGTGGACAGGGTCAATGCAGTGGGACAGCACCCAAGAACACAGGATGACATCAGGAAGAGGTGGAACGTTCCGTGGTCTAAAGCAACCACATTGCGATTCAGAGGACTGGCGGCAGACCCCACATTGCGGTTCAGAGGACTGGCGGCGGATCCCCGCCTCCTCCCCCACAACTAACAACATGGGAGGAGCAGGTCTTGGCTATACTGCATCCTAGGGGCCTTGCAGGAGTAGCTGGAGGAATGGACTCTGGTAAGTCAAATCGTAAGTACTTCATCTCCCACCCTACCTGCATGCTATCACATACCCCCACCCTCGCCCTCACCCCCATCACTCCAACTCCTCACATATGTCCCACTATCACAAACCACACATCCCAACACCAAGCCCTGCATGCAACAACAAAGCATGGACACCCATCACCAATGCATGTCCAAAACACATACCCACACAGACCCCTAAACAATTAACACACAAGGTCCTACACAAGAATGTAAGCACTGGGGTACAGGGTCACCCACCCATTGCACACCATGGCACACACAGATGCAATAATCATGCCTTTACACCCCTGCAGGACCCCTACCCAACGTCACCGGACAGGAGGTTCCAGACATGTCCACTCCCCCCACAGAAGAGGCCCACAGTGATGACAGCAGCTCTGTCCAACTGGATGTAGATGACCAGCCCGGCCCATCTGGGACCTCGGGACAGTTGGTTGCCCTCACACAGTCACAGGCCACCACAGAGCCTCCCCCCTCAGGAAACACCAGCACAGCACCCACCCAGTGGGCCCATACTTCTGTCCCCAGGACATGTCAAGCAGCAGTGTGTCCACCACTACAGGGAACCCAGGCTAACCCACCACCCCAACAACAACAGGGACCTGGGGGCAGTGGGCACACAGTTCAGGGGACAGAGGCCCAGGAAAACCGTGGAACTGGGAGGTCTGCTGTGCGACAGGGGGAGGACAGGCCCAGGGAACCCACTCTCCATAAGGCCCTCTCCAACATCATGGGAGCATACCACCATTCCCAGGAGATGATGGCAACGGTACTGGCCAAGTTTCAGGAGACCCAGCGGCTGCAGGAGGAACAGTATTTGGGGTTCAGGGAGGAACTCAAATCCATAAATACCACCCTGGGCACCAATGTAGGGGTGCTGAAGGAACTCGTCAACACCAGGAGGGACACTGTGGAACCACAAGGGGCCCCTGACACTAGCCTGGACGATGAACTGCCCACCACCTCCGCCGGTGCTAGTGGACAGGAGGCACTGTGACAGGACCACGACACCAGCACTCCACCCCCTGCAGATGGAGAACCACCCCGCAAGTGGTCCCTGAGATCCAGGACAAAGACAGAGAACAATGCCAAGACCCCCGCCAAGAAATGAGACCACCCTGAATGTCATCCTTCTGTCCCACTTTGTCACCCTGTCCATCCTTAAACTGCCCTAGCTCCACTTCCTATGCCCCTTTGGACAATGCACCTGTGAAACAAATAGACTGGACTCTGACATGGACATTCTTCCACTGTCACCCCTGACAATTTTACAACCCCCTCCACTATTTAGCACTTAAATAAACGCCCTTGAAACACAAAACAATCTGGAGTCAGTCTGTGCTTTCACAAATGTGTATGTGCAATAACTGCGGGAAACAGCAATGTCCATTCTATCGTCAACATACCTTAGTCACACAGCTCTAGTCCATGAGGTGACATAACAGAGGTCACAAAGTGGGACCCACATCTGTGAAATCAAAAGGGAAAGTGACAAATTAGGGTCCATACACTGGGTGACAGTGACAGACAGATGAGAGGTCGAACAATTTTATCAGATGTAGGAGGCAGTGATGTCTTCTTACCTGTGTCTCACTGGAAGTATTATTGGATCACGGTGTTTCTGTTGTCTATGTCCTCTTCTTCTGCCTCCTCTTCTTCACTGTCCACAGGCTCCACAGCTGCCACAACACCTCCTTCAGGACCATCCTCCTGCAAAAAAGGCACCTGTTGTCGCAAAGCCAAGTTGTGCAGCATACGGCAGGCCACGATGATCTGGCACACCTTCTTTGGTGAGTAGTAAAGCGAACCACCTGTCATATGGAGGCACCGGAACCTGGCCTTCAGGAGGCCGAAGGTCCTCTCTGTAACCCTCCTAGTTCAACCATGTGCCTCATTGTAGCGTTCCTCTGCCCTTGTCCTGGGATTCCTCACTGGGGTCAGTAGCCATGACAGGTCGGGGTAGCCAGAGTCACCTGCAAATGTCGAGGGACAACTGTTAGACACACACTAACCCTTAGGGACAACCCCAGACCCAGACAACTATTCACACTGTATAGGGTCCTTGTCCTCACCTAATAGCCACACACTGTGCCTCTGGAGTTGCCCCATCACATAAGGGATGCTGCTATTCCTTAGAATCTAAGCGTCATGCACTGAGCTAGGAAACTTGGCATTCATACAGGAGATGTACTGGTCCGCCAAACACACCATCTGCACATTCATTGAATGGTAACTCTTCCAGTTTCTGTACACCTGTTCACTCCTGCAGGGGGGACCAAGGCCACATGTGTCCCATCAATGGCACCTATGATGTTGGTGATATGTCCCAGGGCATAGAAGTCACCTTTCACTGTAGGCAAATCCTCCACCTGAGGGAAAATGATGTAGCTGCACATGTGTTTCAGCAGGGCAGACAACACTCTGGACAACACGTTTGAGAACATAGGCTGGGACATCCCTGATGCTATGGCCACTGTTGTTTGAAAAGACCCACTTGCCAGGGAATGGAGTACTGACAGGACCTGCACTAGAGGGAGGATTCCTGTGGGATGGCGGATAGCTGACATCAGGTCTGGCTCCAACTGGGCACACAGTTCCTGGATTGTGGCACGATCAAGTCTGTAGGTGACTATTACATGTCGCTCTTCCATTGTCGACAGGTCCACCAGTGGTCTGTACATCGGAGGATGGCGCCACCTCCTCACCTGCCCCAGCGGACGTGCGCTATGCATGAGAACAGCATTCAGAGGTTCAGCCAACACTGAGGTACAAAAAAAACAACTTTATTGCACACAATTGTCAATCTGCTATGTGCCTGTCTTAGTGTGTATGCAAGGCCTAGATATGTGTGACGCATTTAAAATTGATGCCATGTGGCCCCCTGAAATGGCGGCTGCCTGACCTGTAAGGTGGGACATGGGGATATGAGGTAACTGTGCTGGCATTGTACACCCTCGCGGTAGGCGGTCGAAGACCGCGGCGCAATCCTGCATTGGTTAACATTGGACCCCATGGCTCCCAGGAGCCAATGACGACATACGTCGGCGGTGACGGTACACACCTCCGTGGATGTGACCGCCATTTTCTCTCTTTTCACTCACTTGATACCTGATCTTCGACAGGAGAGGACCTACACTGCAAGTGCTGCTGTGACCTCAGTCTGGAAGCGACAATTGCTCAAGTGTCTGGGGAAAGGGCCCCTGCCTTCACATTGGAGGAGTTGGAGAAACTAGTGGATGGGGTCCTCCCCCAGTACACGCTACTCTACGGTCCTCCAGACAAACAGGTGAGTACACTGTGAGCATGCTGTATGGGCAATGCCTGTTTGGAGTGGTGTGGATGGGAGATTGGGGGGGGTGAGGCGTCCATGATATGACGGTGAGTATATGTGCATTAGGGCAAGGGTGGGAATGTGGGCCAATGACTGTGACAGTCCGGATGGTTAATGTTTTACCTTTTCCCCTGTACTATTCCTGTAGGTCAGCGCCCACCAGAAGAAGGATATTTGGCATGCCATCGCCAAGGACGTCCGGGCCCTGGGGGTCCCCCACAGACGGAGCACCCACTGCTGTAAAAGATGGGAGGACATTCGCCCCTGGAGCAAGAAGAATGCGGATGCCCAGCTGGGGATGCCCTCCCAATGTGGGAGGGGTGCCTGTCACACCATGACCCCCCTGATGTTCCGAATCCTGGCGGTGGCGTATCCGGAGTTGGATGGGCGCTTGAGGGCATCACAGCAGCCACAAGGGGGTGAGTGCAGTCACATCCATCTGACTCTGCATGCATTATGAGGTGTCTGGGTGCGGGAGGTGGGCTGTGGGTTCCCCTAGGCTAGGGCGAGCCTTGTAGGCAAGGACCCCTTGTGAGGCAGGCTAAGTGTCACCCCAACCCCACCAGTAGTAAGAGCCATCCACACCTAGTCAGGCTCCTGTGACTTCCATGTGTGCAGCAATCGGGCATAGGCCATGTACCTCATGTCCCTGTGATAAATTAGGGAACTCTAAGTGCATGGCATAGTGCAGAGGGCTGCTGTGTCTGTAGTGTCAGCCAACGGTAGCGGTGTTGCATGCAGTGAACACTTTCTTTCCCCCACCCTTTTTGTGGTCTCCCTGTTCTTGTGTGCATTACCATCATCAGACGGAGGAGCTGTGCCTCCGGAGCAGGAGGGAGCTGCATCCCACATTGCCCTGGAGGGCAAGACTACGGAGTCAGAATTTACAAGTGGGACGGAGGGCGAGGGGAGCTCCATGGCGGGGACTGGAGCAGAGACCAGTGACACCGACTCCTCCTCTGATGGGAGCTCCCTTACAGTGGTGGGCCCCTCTGTGCCCCCCGCATCTACAGGTACAGCCGTCACCCCCCCACCAGCAACGCCCTCCCAGCAGCCCCTCAGTGTGTGCCCCACCGCTCACCCAGGAGGGTGGGCATCTCCTTTGCCCCAGGCCATTAATCTCCTCAGATCCCTCACTGTTGGGAAGTCTACCATTCTGAATGCCATCCAGGGTGTAGAGAGGCAGTTGCAACAGCCAAATGCATACCTGGAAGGCATTCATTCTGGCCCGGCAGCACAACAGCGAGCATTTCAGACTCTGGCCTCAGCACTGATGGCAGCCACTGTCCCTGTGTCCAGCCTCCCCCCTCCAACTTCCTCCACCCAGACCCAATCCCCAGTACTTCAGCCTATCCCAAGCACACCATTCGACCAGCTTGCACACACCTCAACACACAAGGGGAGCTCTGGCAAGCATAAGCACCATACATCCTACAGGCACTCACACAAGCCTCATACCCATGCACACATACCAACATCCACTGCCTCCACTGTGTTCCCCTCCTCCACGTCTTCCTCCTCCCTCCCTGTCACATCTCCACTCACACCTGCATGCACTACATCTTCAGCCACTACCTCCATCACCTCACACCGCTCACATAAAGTCACCACCCCCACTACCATTCACACATCCCCTGTGTCCTCTCCCAGTGTGTCTGTGAGCCCTCCTCCCAAAGTGCACAAATGCAGTCACACACCCACCCAACAGCCATCCACCTCACGACAGCCCCCAGCCCATGCACCTTCACCCAAAGTCAGCAAACGGACACCTCCTACAACCACTACCTCTTCCTCCACTCCCAAACCCCCTCCATCTACCCGTCCCAGTGTGTCTAAAAAACTTTTCCTGTCAAACCTTGACCTCTTCCCTTCACCTCCACCACGCCTTCTGTCCCCTAGGGCCCGCCTTTCCAGGTCCCAACCCAGCACCTCAGCCACCACATCACCGGGCACAGTGGTGCCAGCAGTAACCGGCTTCTGGAGTGCGCCAAGCAGCAGGGCTGCCAGTGTCCCAAGTAGCGAGGCCAAGGACATTCCCCCACCTTCAAAACAGAAGAAGTTGCCCACATCCCGGAGGGAGAAGGCCAAAACACCTGACACCAAGGGCTCAGCCAAGACAACAGTTGGGAGTGGCAAGACAGCTGCACCACCATCCAAGATGGGGAAGGGCCTGAAAAAGAAAGCAAGTCGCCGCCAACCTGCACGGCGGACAAGACTGCCACCGGCACCGCCACATGCACTGCTGCCATGGCCGCCACCGCCAGCATCCAAGATACTAAGCCCTTCACCAGCACCGCAGACACTATGCCCTTCAGCAGCACCAAGGTCAGTGAGCCCGCCACCAGCACCGCCGTTCATGACACCGCCGTCAGCACCGAGGTCAGTGAGCCTCCCAACAGCACCGCTGCCCAATGACCGCCGCAAGCACCGTCGCTACAGAGGCCGCCGCCAGCGGCCACGCCACATCCTGAGCCAGTGGCGCCACCGCAGACATGGCTGGCATCCCCAGTGGTCATTCGTACGAGGCTGATGGTCAGTTCCAGAGGCTTGGGCAGCTTCCATGTTGCCCCACTGTCAGTGGAGTATCACATCCACTACCTCAGTCCTTGGCAGGATGAAGCACTCTGGGCACAAAGCCCCCTCCAGAACCAGTGGAGAAAGGCATCCACTACCTCAGTCCTTGGCAGGATGAAGCACTCTGGGCACAAAGCCCCCTCCAGAACCAGTGGAGAATGGCATCCACTACCTCAGTCCTTGGCAGGATGAAGCACTCTGGGCACAATGCCCCCTCCAGAACCAGGATGAAGCCCTCTGGGCACAAAGCCCCCTCCAGAACTAGTGGAGAATGACATCCACTACCTCAGTCCTTGGCAGGATGAAGCACTCTGGGCACAATGCCCCCTCCAGAACCAGTGGAGAAAGGCATCCACTACCTCAGTCCTTGGCAGGATGAAGCACTCACTCTGGGCACAAAGCCCCCTCCAGAACCAGTGGAGAAAGGCATCCACTACCTCAGTCCTTGGCAGGATGAAGCACTCTGGGCACAATACCCCCTCCAGAACCAGTGGAGAATGACATCCACTACCTCAGTCCTTGGCAGGATGAAGCACTCTGGGCACAATGCCCCCTCCAGAACCAGGATGAAGCACTCTGGGCACAAAGCCCCCTCCAGAACCAGTGGAGAATGACATCCACTACCTCAGTCCTTGGCAGGATGAAGCACTCTGGGCACAATGCCCCCTCCAGAACCAGTGGAGAAAGGCATCCACTACCTCAGTCCTTGGCAGGAGGAAGCACTCTGGGCACAAAGCACCCTCTAGAACCAGTGGAGAAAGGCATCCACTACCTCTGTCCTTGGCAGGATGAAGCACTCTGGGCACAAAGTCCCCACCAGAACCAGTGGCGAAAGACATCCACTACCTCAGTCCTTGGCAGGATGAAGCACTCTGTGCACAAAGCCCCCTCCAGAACCAATGGAGAAAGGCATCCACTACCTCAATCCTTGGCAGAATGAAGCACTCTGGGCACAAAGCCCACTCCAGAACCAGTGGAGATTGTTATCCACTTGAGAAACTGTGGCTTTGCACTCACCAGGATAAAGCAGTGGGCAAACCGCCCACTGGAAAGACTTGAGAGACTGTGGCTTTGCACTCCCCAGGATGCAGCAGTGGGCAACCCACCCACTGGAGAGACTTGAGAGACTGTGGCTTTGCACTCCCCAGGATACATCAATGGGCATGGAGCCCCTTCGTGGAGCTGGTGTCGTGCACTCATCCGGCTGAGGTGCCTGCCGCTTCCCCCTGAGGTACCTGTTTTATTTTGATCTGATGCCCCTGCAGTGTTCTCTCCGTTTGGATCGTGTATCTTGTGTGGGCCTCGCCCATGCATTTTGGGCCCAGTGGTCCACAGACTATATAGGTGCAGTACCTGGACTTGAAATCTTGGTGTACATATTTGTTAATAGTGTATATACATTTTTGAGTAATGGATTTTTCTTGATTACATTCGTTCACATCATTTCCTTTTGTCCTTGCGTTCTTCCAGGGTGATTTGGGGGGGAAATGTAACGTTTGCACATGTATTTGTGTGTGTGTTGTGTGGGTGAGGGTGGGGGTGTTGCGTGTGTGTGTCACTCTCTTTTCCCTCCCCCTCCCATGTGTCGTAGGTGCAGTACTCACTGTGGTCATCACTGCCGTCGGTCGTGCTCCTGGTAGAGGAGCAGGAAGACAATCACAGGGAGGATTTGAAGTTCCGGCTCCATGGCGTCCCGGTTCTTCGTGGGTTGGATAGAGGTGAGAGTTT